>NC_140532.1:36130953-36450953 GCF_057382185.1 Mchenga conophoros | reverse complement strand
CCGACTTTTACATAATTTCTTCTTTAGTTTTACTAATCACTCAAACCACATAATTACAAGTCACACTTTAATTACATATTCATACAGCACTTTATTCTATAAATGTTAAGAAACTGATGCACCTCTGTGGACTGTGGCATGAAGGTGGAGACTCGCATAGGCACAGAGAGAACATGCATGTGCAAGGCCCCAGCCAGGATTTTAACCAGCAATCCTGCAGCTCTGTACTGCTCTATTGCAGAGTTTGTGTCTGTGTCAAGGCACCCTTTGCCCTCTGTTCCTTACATGCACCATATATGATCACTCCTTGTTGTTTTACCATTTCACTGTTTTGAGGTTCCTCAGTGATCCTTCAAAGACCAACAAGCGGTGGGCACACAGACAATTCTTGACAGTGTCAAGGTCCCCTTAATCTCTGTCACCATTGTGGCATAAAACATGCACACAGACACAGTGTCACAGTTTCAAGATTCCCTAAAACCACAATTTTCCTTAATTTAACTCACACTACTGATGGATCTAAAATTCATCCCAACCAACCTTCAGGTCAGAGCAGGTCATCTACTCATCGGAAAGTTGGCTGTTCGATTCCTGGCTTCCCCTAGTCTGCATGCCAAATATCCTTGGGCAAGATACTAACCCCAAATTGCTCCATTGGAGTATGAATGTGTGTGTGAATGTTAGTTAGAAAGCACTAAGAAAAAATGCGCTTGTGCAAATGGGTGTGAATGGGTGAATCCGCAAGTTGTGTGAAGCGCTTTGTGCTCAGAAGAGTAGAAAAGCGCTATATAAGAACCAGTCCATTTACCAATACGGATCAAGTTTGACCTGGAACAGTCTCAGCTTACACAATAGAGGCTGTACAAAACTAAAATATTTTTAAACATTTTCATAATTGTGTACTTTGTGTCCAAATAAGTAATCAACTTTTAGACTAAAAGAAATCACACTTTGGGCTATCAAATGTCAAAAATGGGCCAAAATCGACCAAAACAACGTGTAAGGTTTAAATTCAACAGCCGGTATTTCTCAAACTTGCGTTATCTATCTCATTTTCCTACTCTGGCTATTTTTTTTTCTGAATTCAGTGTTTGATCAGTGATATTGCTGAGAAGGATTTTAAATAATCAACTCGTATGGTTACATGCAGTCTCTACTTTAAATCAATTCAATCTAGTTTTATTCATAAAGCACCACTTTCAGCACACATGCTGAAACTTTACAATGAACAGAAAAGACCAGGACCCAGAAAAGCTGCCAACTTCCTTGGATTCTGATCTGGACAGGGGTGAAGTAGGAAACTCTCCTGTTGTTTCATCTCTAGAAATCCTCTGGGTAAACAAAAAAGCGGGACCCTCTGACTAATTATCAGTGGACAGCTCTAAAGATAGCACCCATTAGTGAAAATAAAACAAGTGGTTTGCACATATGCAGAGGTAACATTATTGCTGGACAAAATATGCAGACTCTGGAGCAACATGTACTGCCAATCAATCAATACTGATATTATTTCAATGCCAAGCAAAATTCTGCAAGCATTACAAATACATGGCTCCACACTAAAAGGTCAAGACGGCAAATGATTCTCAGCTCTCAGAATATGAAGTTATTACAGTTTCAGCTAATAAAACTATAATTTCGTTGTTACTTTGTTTAGAAATGTGAGCTTGAAACTACAGTCCAACATCGGTTAAGTGAGTCACAGAACACATGAAAACATCTGAACTCTGAGAAGTGACACGTAGAACCTTGTAGAAGTTTGAGGTCTACTTCTATACAAACAGTAAACATTACATTTGGACCATGTATTAGCAGAAAACTTCACAGTAAAGACAAAAACAGTGGTTTTAAAACAGCATGCTTTCTCTTACAGTACTCAAACGCACGTCTTGAAGCTCATAAAAGAGCTGGGCTTAGAAGTCTACCCACAGTTCAATATGGGTAGAAAGGTGCACCACATGGGTGGGCCAACTTCCAAAGTTCGCACATACAAGACCAGCATTCCTGCTCTGTCCCCTGTGGTGCTAATGGACTTCACCCAGATCCTGTGGAAGGTGAGACTTGCACAGTAACATTCTATCGTTAGTACTTTGCCCAGTCAGAGTAGAAGGATCTGGAAATACTACAGTTCCAATCTATGATGTTTGGTTTGATTTCTTGTATACCAAACATATATTTAAAAAATTAATTTTATTATCCAATAAAAATGTAAAAGTTTCAAATCAATATGGTAATGATACTTTGTTTTCTGTTTTTGGATTTATAGGACAAAAGTGCATTTACCACATAGCAAAGTACCAGAAAATCTTGAGTCCAAGATAAATGGTTAGAGTACCAGTAGGAAGAATATACTGTGGGGAAAATTGCACTGGCAAAATCCTATTTGGCAGCCTTGAGCTATTCTTCTGTTATTATCTCTATCAATGGGATACTTTTGGTTCACAGTGGTGAACCATCACGTGTGGGTGTGATGTGATGATTTTCCTCTGCATTCAGATTGACAGACTGTGCGCAACAGTATGCGTCCAGGATCCCTCAAAGACTCCAAATGCTGAAGAACTGGACAGCATGACGCTGCACACGTACATTGAGAAACACGCTTGGACTGCAGGTCAGTTTAAAGAGTGCCTTTAACCTTCTCATTGCCTCAATCTTTCTCAAGCAAACATGTCGAGCTCCTCTGGTGAGACTCCAGAGATTCAAGTTTGAGTTCCTCATATCTCATCTTCAAAAAGTAGAAAACAAGATTAGGAAAGAAAATAGTTTCCACTGCAGATAAATGTACCAATAAAATATGTGCAAGAATTTGCTCACAATGATGCATGCAAGCATAATGGTGGCATGGAACCGTGCTTTAATCCTTTGGGAATCTCCCCTGTCAGAAAATCTGGCATGCATTTGTCAAGATATTGCATTGTGGGTGCTGCATAGATTATTAATGATTAAATTCTTTACGCCAAATCAAGTGACTCACTGCATCGGCAGATTCATTGAGAGAAAACTAAAAAAGGCATCTACATTTGACAGGATAATTGCAGAAGTGATAATTACCATCCTCTCAGGTAGCTCTTTCATGTAGCAAGCTGAATTTTTGACAGTGTACTCTGTGTTGGTTAGCTCATAACAATTTTATACTGTCATTGTAGGAAAATGTGTATTATTATCGCATGTGTGAAGGCTATAGTATGTATTATTCCATGACAGAACTAAAAGAGGAAATCGGGCTGTGTAGCAGGTCTGTCTTTGGAATTGAGCCATCCCAGATGTCTTTCCTATTCTTCCTGATGTATGCTACAGCTGCTGGAGGGCTACTGAAGCTGCTGGAGAGCACTCCAGGTTGTGCTCAAGAGTTCAAGATAAAGGTACATACCTATTATCATTCCCCACACTCAATATTGTTGGCACAAGTGCTTTTTCAAAACTTCAGGCCACACTGACCTTTTTATTTATTTATTTTCTATTAAACTTAGCACCTCCCAATACATGTCCCAAAAATCCCACTGCCTCCCTTTGTCCTCGAAATATTGATTCGCATTTAAAGCCGCAGTCTTGTATTGGATTTTTCCACTTTTTAAGTCCTCTGGAAGCATAAAACTTGTGTGATCCATTTTTGTGTTATTGCTTCAGAAACTTCTCTCCCTCCCAACAATGGTCATCTGTAAAAATGGGCTGAGAGCCAAAAAAGGGGCATAAAAAGTAATTGACAAAAGAAGGCCTTTGGCTAAATGGTGCAAAGTGCTTGATGTTTAAACCTATGTTTTAGCACACTTCCTGCACTTGTTATCATCTGGAGCTGTTTTCTTTTAATTGCATCCTCGCTATGGCCTGGAATGAGTACCGCAGCATCACTGAACATGACACGGCACCAAATGGCTGAGAGCTCGTGCACACCGCACACCTCTGCCTAGCATCCTGCTCGCCAACGTCCAGTCACTGGAGAACAAGCTTGACGACCTCAGGGCCAGGATAAAGTTCCAGAGAGACATTCGGGACTGCAATCTCCTCTGCTTCACCGAGACATGGCTGAACCCAGCGGTGCCGGACCACGCCATCCAGCCGGCCGAGTTCTTCTCGGTTCACCGCATGGACAGGACACGGGACTCGGGGAAGTCAAGGGGAGGCGGCGTGTGTTTAATGGTGAACAACAACTGGTGCAACAGTGCGAACGTTGTTCCTCTCACACGCTCCTGCACACCAAATCTGGAACTACTGTCCATCATGTGTCGTCCTTTTTATCTACCTCGGGAATTTACATCGGTCATTGTAAGTGCCGTTTATATTCCACCACAAGCGGACACGGTCACCGCCTTATGCGAGCTGCATGAGGCACTCACACAGCACCAGACACAACACCGGGACGCTGCGCTTATTGTGACGGGGGACTTTAATAGCGCCAACCTCAAACGCGCAGCGCCGAACTTTTATCAACACATCACCTGCCCCACCAGGGGTGAAAGGACACTGGACCACTGCTACACTACGGTCAAGGACGGCTACAAGGCACAATCCCGCCCCCCGTTTGGCAAATCTGATCACGCCGCCATCTTCCTCATGCCAAAATACAAACAAAGGCTGAAACAGGAAGTTCCGGTTCAGAGGAAGGTCGCGCGCTGGACGGATCAATCGGTGGCCGCGTTACAGGACGCACTCGATGACGCAGACTGGGGCATGTTCAGAAACAGCTCCGACGATGACGTCAACGTGTTTACGGAAGCGGTTGTGGGATTCATCGGGAAACTAGCGGATGATACCGTGGAGACAAAGACTATCACAACGTTTCCCAACCAGAAGCCGTGGGTGGATAAAACCATCCGCGACGCTCTGAGATCCCGCACCGCTGCCTACAACACGGGACTCATGACGGGGGACATGGACCCGTACAAAGCCGCGTCATATAACGTGCGGAGGGCGGTGAAAGAGGCGAAGCAGCGCTACGGGAGGAAACTAGAGTCACAACTCCAACAGAGTGACTCTAGGAGCCTGTGGCAGGGACTAAGGACAATAACGGACTATAAAGCACCAACAACCGGTATGACGAACGCGGCTGTGACTCTGGCAGACGAGCTGAACACTTTCTATGCTCGCTTCGAGGCTGCAGCTAAGGTCTCCAACAATGCTAGTGTTAGCGGCGCTAACGGCTGCAGACAGGAAGATACTGCCAGCACCGGAAACGTGCTCGTCATCTCCGAGCATGAAGTAAGGAGAGCCTTCAAGACAGTGAACACCAGGAAAGCAGCAGGACCAGACGGCATCCCAGGTCGTATCCTAAGAGACTGCGCATACCAGCTAGCTCCTGTGTTCACTGAGATATTCAACATCTCTTTATCTCAGTCGGTGATCCCCACATGCTTCAAAGAGTCCATCATTGTTCCTGTCCCGAAGAAACCCCACCCTGCTTCTCTCAATGACTATCGCCCTGTAGCCCTCACCTCAGTAGTGATGAAGTGCTTTGAACGCCTGGTCAGAGACTTCATCATTTCTTCACTACCAGACACACTGGACCCACTACAGTTCGCTTACCGTCCAAATCGTTCCACAGACGATGCCATCTCTCATCTCCTCCACACATCACTCACTCACTTGGACACTAGAAGGGGGAATTATGTTAAAATGCTCTTCATAGACTACAGCTCTGCATTTAACACCATAATTCCCTCCACACTCACCACCAAGCTGGAGCATCTGGGACTCAGCTCATCTATGTGTCAGTGAATCTCCAACTTCCTAACTGGCAGACCACAGGCAGTAAGGATGGGCGGACATGTCTCAGCCTCCACCACTCTCAGCACTGGAGCCCCCCAGGGGTGTGTTCTGAGCCCCCTGCTGTACTCTTTGTACACATATGACTGTGTGGCCACTACCAGCTCCACCACCATCATCAAGTTTGCTGACGACACCGTCGTGGTGGGCCTGATCTCTGATAACAACGAGACGGCCTACCTGAAGGAGATTAGGAATCTGGAGAACTGGTGCCAGAGGAACAACCTCCTTCTAAACGTCAGTAAGACAAAGGAGCTGATAGTGGACTTCAGCACTAAGCAGGAGAGGAACTACCAGACCCCTGTCATCAACGAGTGCCCAGTGGAGAGAGTGGACAGCTTCAAATACCTCGGAGTTCACATCACGCAGGACCTGTCATGGTCCTGTCACATCAACACCGTGGTGAAAAAGGCCCGACAGCGTCTCTACCACCTCAGACGCTTGAGAGACTTTCAACTGCCCTCCAAGGTGCTCAGGAACTTTTACTCGTGCACCATAGAGAGCATCCTGGCGGGAAACATCTTAACCTGGTTCGGGAACAGCACCATGCAGGACAGACGAGCTCTAGAGAGGGTTGTGCGGTCAGCTGAGCGCACCATCCGCTCCGAGCTCCCTGACCTGCACTCAATCTACAGCAGGCGGTGCTGGACCAAGGCCAGGAAGATCGTGAAGGATCTCAGCCATCCCAACAACAGACTGTTCTCTCTGTTGAGGTCAGGAAAGCGATTCCGCTCCCTGAAGACCAACACAGAGAGACTGAGGAGGAGCTTCTTCCCGCAGGCGATACGGTCTCTCAATCACACCACCACACAGTACTGACCCACACATACAGTTCTTACACACACTGGACTTTCTGGACTTTGGTTTTGCACAACACTGGTCACTATATTCTTCATTTCCGGTTAATACTTGTACAGCTGCTGTTATTGTGTATATATTTATTTATATTTAGATTTCTTCATACATTCTTATATAGTTCTATATTGTGTATTGTGTATTTTGTTGTACAGTTATTTTATTTTCAACTTTAATTTATATATTTATCTTTATCTTATTCTTCCCAGTTAAATTTACCCTTCATTCTAATTTGTGTTGTACAGTTATTTCATTTTTAACCTTAATTTATATTCTATTCCTTCCTAGTTAAATTTACCCTTTTTAATTTTTCATATTTATTTCCTATCTTATTCATAGCCTTTTCCTTTTTTGTTTTCTTTAGGTCACGAGCAGTTGTCCAAGCATTTCACTACATATCGTACTGTGTATGACTGTGTACATGACAAATAAAATTTGAATTTGAATTTGAAATGTGAACTGAAAAAAGCGTTTCAACTTAACAGAAACTTATTCCTGTGGTATTTTATCCTTCCTCTCGACCTCAGCACTTATTTGTGTGCATGTATCATTATCACTTCTTTGTTGTTTTTTTCTCTACTTAAGCAGCTGTGAACATTTGCTCATATTTTGTTTTACACTGGTGCAAAAACCCCCAAAACAAAACAAAAAACCTACCTGAAGTCAGTTTTCTGGCTTATGAAGACTAACCAGGAAACTTTTCCTAGAAATACACTTGAGAGCAATGCAAATTGAAATGTATAGAAAAATCGATCATTTGCAGGGGTCAAGTATTTTGTTAATTAATAATAATAGTTTTTAAGCACACCTTGAAGTCTAATATCTGCCTCTCCACAGGGAGGCACCCAACAGCTTTCAGAGTGTCTGGCAGACCGTGTTGGATGGAAGAATGTCCGGCTGGGTTGTGCTGTGACAGCCATATGGCAGGTAGGGTACAGTAACGACTCACTCAGGGATTGATGAGGCGCGACACAGAGATAACAGCTTCCTCAGTAGGGAAACAGGCTGTCTCATGTGAAGGCCCTGTCTGTGAATGTCTCCTTTATCCACAGCTGAGAGACTAAGAGGGCTCCATGTAAATGCAGTGCTTCTCATCAATATATTTTCTTGTTTGAAAACAAACAAAAAACAACAACCACCCATAGCTACAGCCATCAACTTTGACACAAAATCTGTGCAGACATAAATATTCTACAAATATTTACTTTGAACAAAAACAAAAATAAAAGAAACACTTCACGTCTCTGAACCACAACTCATAGTCCCCTTCAGGTTGGATGACTATATATGCCTTTCCACACTCCGGGCTGTTTGTTCTCATTTTCACGCCCCACGCTCCCTCAACCTTTCTTAGTTATCACGGCTCTCATTAGTACCCGGTTATCTGCCTGGACTGGGAGTCATAGTTGCCACAGTTTACAGGCAGTAACCAAAATGTTCTGCATGCTCTGTTAGTTCAGTTAGTTCACTCTTTGGTGATTTTTACAGTTCAGTTGCTCGAGTTGTGTTTTATTTACATTTCCCTAGAAACCCTGATCCACCTGTGAAGTAGTCAAACTCGAACGTCAAGGAAGGTGGTAGGGAAGCAGACTACGCAGACATTTCAGGTTTCCAGACGTGAGCAATTTATTTACAGTGAACTTAATTTAATGTGTAACTTAACAAAACTTTCCCCCAAAGTAACTCAATTAACAAACCTCAACAGAACATGGATCTGGTAACACAGCTCACCTCTCCTCTCTCATCTGAATCTGGTAGAGACTGGCTTTAAATAGGGCCATCAGTTTCCCTTCAATTAGCCAAGGCAGTACCACTCACTTGAACTGAGGGATCTAAAACTCTACACAGATGATTAAAAAGACACAAAACGTCACACTTCTAATTGGCACATTTACACAACTAAATGGCTGTATTAAGGAAAAGAAAAAGATTCAACAAGTCCCTTTAAACCTTAACACAAACAAAAGGAAGCATTTCTATGGACAAAGAAACACTTCCACTTCGTTCGACCTGCTGATGTCACGTGTGACATCATCAGGACTTTAAAATGAGGAAATGCTAGGCAGGCGTTTCCCCACACCTGACCCTCATGAAGACTGAAAAGAAAGAGCATTATAAGTATGAACAAATTACTTAATCTGTAACATAATAAAATATAGAGAGACATGTAACTGAGTATTTGCCTTAATTTGCAGAATGTTTGATTTGCCGGCAATAGAACGCTTACACAAACAAACCCGGGATAGTGAGTGCAGCAATGTTACTTGACAAATAGCAAATCATAGCAAATAAATAGAAACAGAATAATGTGCATAATGTGCAAAAAAAAGGTAAACACATATGGGACAAATGGAGAGCATTGCAACTGCTCATCCACTTTGTCACACCAGCCCTCATTTCTTTGGATTTTGCTTCCAAGAAGCCAGACTTTCTTGTCATTTTTCAAAGTGGTCTTGAAAAATTGTTCTCCAGGCTTTGTAAAGGTCTTTCAAAGTTTTTGCTTTGAAGATTGGTGGCTTTTCCAGTCCAGTCCTTGTAATCATGAATCATTTAAGCATAGAAAGTGCACATAGCATGTGTGATTTATTTTATTTTCAACTTTAATTTATATATTTTATCTTATTCTTTCCCAGTTAAATTTACCCTTCATTCTAATTTGTTGTTGTACAGTCATTTCATTTTTAACTTTAATTTTTATATTTTATTTTATTCCTTCATAGTTAAATTGACCCTTTTTAATTTTCACATTTATTTCCTATCTTATTCATAGCATTTTTTTTTTTGTTTCTTTAGGTCACGAGCAGTTGTGTAAGCATTTCACTGCACCGTTATCTCTAAACATAACAGACAACTTAGCAAAGAACCAATCTTAAATTGTACCTTTAGACACTGTGACACTAGCAGCTTGTCGCAAAAATACAATTTGTTCCCTTTTTTTGTTGAAACTATGAAAAATGCCAAATGTAACACAGTTTGACAGACATAAAATAGTATTTTTGCACCAACAAGTTTATTCCTAAAGACTTATTAGCTGACAAATCCTGGCATGATTTGCAGTGTTAGAAAACCTAGAAAACTGCTAGACAAGAGAAGAAGTGGAAGACCTTAAAAAAAAAAACCTCTACAACAGATGAACAGCATCTGAAAGTCATGCCCTCTTAATAGATATAGGGAAACATTCCAGCAAAGACCTGACACAGGACCTGAGAGATGCATCTGGCCCTCCAGGTGTTCCATCTACTGTTCACTGAAGCCTCATCAGAAGTTCTCAATGGAGGCAGTGTCAAGAAGCCATTCATAAGGAACAGAAAAGCTGGTTTACACAAGGAATGGACTGAAAACATCACCATTTGAAAAACATGTGATTGCCGATGGCATCCCTTTTCAGCATGAAAATAATCCCAAACACATTGCCAATGCAGTGAAAACACATCTACTGTAAACAGAAAAACACAATAGGACACAATCAGGCATGGTTTGGCCTCCCCAGAGCCTAGACTTCAACATAACTGAAGCAGTGTGGGATCATCTTTACTGAGAATGGAATAAAAGGTAACCAACATCCAAAGAACAAAGGAACCTGCACTTTTATTTATCTTTTTATAAAGATTTTCACAGACATACAAAAATCTTAAATTATGTTGTCTTTCATTGCAAATTTACTTATAGCCCAAAAATTTAAAAAGCTGCTCAAGAAAGAGGTTTTTTTTTAATAAGTGTCTAAAGTAAAACAATCAAATGAAAAATATACTCAGTCCTGATAAATATTAATTACTTAGAAAATATCTAAAGGTAAAACTGCATCATTTATGAAGTAAATGGTCACAAAAAGGCAATAGCGTGTACTAGCACAGACTGGGTGAAAGACGGGGCACACCCTTGACATTTTGCCAGCCTATCAAAGCACTAACACGTATTGACAGACAAACACATTCACACTGACATTCACAGCTACGGGCAATTGGGAGTTTTCACTTCACTTAAGATGAAGCAAAGTACAGAAAGGAAACAAATACAGGCATGAGAAGCTCAAAATACTTCACACAGAGATGTCCCATTTGGTGAGGCTGCGATAACACTCAGGAACCTTTTGCCGACAGACATATGGCCTTGCCAAAAACAAAACAAAAAAATAAGAAAAAGATATCAGAAAATAAAAACACGATAACAACTGCATGTGACAAAATCTCACATTTGATTATAACATTTTCCAGCTGTAACTCTGGGAGTTATGCCTTCGCGAAGCATGGAGACAAACGAATTAAGAGTACTACTAAGGACTAGGAACAAATGCCAAGCTTCAGCCTCCTCTGAAAGCATTTTTTAGTAACCTTACCCTATTTCCCAATGTTGCCACTGAACAGTCAAAAATTTCAAGTTGAATTGAGGTTCAATCAAACACATATTTGAAAAACTGCTATTTTAACTGAAGAACGTGAAAGAATTCTTCCATTTTTGGTTTTTATAGCTTCATGTCATTGCAAGTCTGTTTGTAAAAATGGTCAATCAGAGTATGCTGAATCAGAAAGGAAACAGTTAGTTTTTTCCCCCCTACAATTAAATATTAATAAATAAATTAAAATAAAACTCACTGATTAAAAATACATGAGCACTGCTTTGCAGTTAGAGGTCAACCTCTTTGCCTGGAGAGTTAGGTGCACCAGTGAAAGTCATTGTTATTTTTCTTTCTCACACAGTGCAGACGTTCTGTTCTTTCTAACGTTCGCTGAGAATGATTATTTTACACCTAAATGCAGTTGAAATGAAAGCACAGCCATTATCTCTAACTTATGTGTCTGGTGACTCCATCAGACGCCATCTGAAGTTATAAAATCGGACCAGCTTCAATTTAAGGGATTGAAAAAAAAAATATTGCTTTACCTGCTGAGAAAAAAAGTCATTTTTATATGCAGACACCGACTTTCAGTGATTCAAATGTAATTGGACAATTGACTCAAAAGCTGCTTCATGGAGAGGTATGGGCTATAACTTTGTTACTTTACCTGCTTATTACATTAAGCAGGTAAAGAGGTCTGGAGATGATTCCAAGTGAGGCATTTGCATTTGAAAACTGTTTCTGTGAACCCACAGCATGCGGTCAAAGGACCTCTCAATGTCACTGAAACAAGCCATTCTAACAAATCCATCAGGAAGATAGCACGGACATTTTGATGGCTCCACGATAAAGAAAGACCTCTTTACAACATCCAGAGGAGAACACTCTGCAGGGGGTATGCACATCATTATCCAAGCCTGTCATTAAGCAATAAGTAACTCAGAGTCATTCTGAATTTTTTATTAACAACATGTAAAGCGCAACATGGCTACAGGCTCCTGCATATATAAGCTACTGAGACCTCAGCCTCTCTAATCATCTGATCTGGGTCTTATATTTTAAGGAAAAAGACAACCACACAGCTGAGGTTTCAACTCCTAAACTTTGGAGTACCCCATCAGATTTACACAATCAGTGGTTTCTTTTACAAGCTGCTGAAAACTCTTTTTAATAGCTTGTCTTATCCTTAATCATCATTCTATTATTTTTGTCTATAACTGACATCTAATTTCACCTATGCTTGTGAAAGTATGTAGGAATAAATGGAAGACCATATGTTTGATATGACACGATATGTTTATCCAAAATGTGAAGCACTTTGTAACTCTGTGCTTTAAACAGTGCCACAAATAAAAGGTTGTTGTTGGTTTCTTAGGGATTAAGAGGGTAACTAAAAACCAGGTGCTGTTAATCAAAAGCATTTGATTAACTGATAATCAGTATGTGTGACCACCTCTATAAAAGCTTTGTGTTAACACAATACCACAATTTTCCAAGTTGTGAACATCTAGCAAATTAAGGTCACTGCCACTTACAGAAACAGCAAAAAAACCAAATAGTGAAAAACAAAGAGCTACATCTCAGATCTTTAGATGTAAATGTCTACATAAATTCCTACTTCTGATAGTTTGACACTGCCTCTACCTCCATAAACCACCATTTAAAAGTTGTTTCAATCAAAACTGAGACTGGTGAGTGAAACTATAGCATGTGATTAACATCATCATGATGACTACATCGATAATGGCAGAGGGGGTACTCTGCCATTATCGATGTAGTCATCATGATGCTGGGAATGGCCAATACCATTAGACTATGAGGATAGAGCTAACTACTCAAAGCAACTTTGCAATGATCAGCTGTGAAATAAATAGAAATAGACCAAAAACAAGACAGAAGAATTACCACAACCCCCTTACTACAGGATTTTCTTTTAATGTGCTGTAATGTAATGTACATGCTTTTATATACTGTATTTCTAGTCTAACTGACCACTCTGTGTAATCCAGACTTTTCTTCATTTAAAAAGATCTCTAAAAGCACATTCGTGGAATACTTAATGAACACAGACAAGTAAATATGATTTATCATTTAACAACTCTCCTCATAACTCATTCTCCAAGGACTACGGTTCACTTAATGTAACAAATATATACAACACATATATAACAAGATGATTATATAATGTGGCTTAATGGAAAACAAAACCCCAGAATTTAACCGTGGTGGGGAAAAAGGTAATTCAACAGAACAAAGGGACAAACAACTGAGGGCAAGGAACTTCATTTTGTGTATACTGTATTGGTAATAAATTATATCCAAAATCGATCAAAGAAGTAACCTAAAACAGCTCTACCATATCAAACAAAATGAAATTTAGTTTTTAAAATAAAACTGTATTCCTGTTTGTGTTTAAACAGGATGCTGAGTGGGCCAGGGTGATGACTGCTACAGACACCTTCTTGTGCAGAGCTGTGATTGTCACCTGCCCCCCTCATTTGGCAGGTCAGTGTGCGTCTCCCACCACTGTCAACTTGCTAAATGAAATTCTCAGTGATGCAGAAGGCAAATATCCTTCTCACTCATCTGTCTGTCAAATGTGGCAAACTGTCCATCCATGCAGATAAATCTATGATTTTCCTAAATCTTCTTCAGCTCTAGAGTGTGGCAGCCACTTTGGCTGAAGTACACTCAGGTCTCCAGCTCATGGACTGCCTGGATTAGATTCTGAACCACAGCAAATGTTAAAGCCAAAACTTTAACTGGAGTCTAACATGACTTACAACTGAAAGCTGTGGGAAGTTGAAAGTGGCAAAGATGCCATTACCAACCTTTCTAAATTCAAGTTACCAAAGCAGGGAGTGCTTTACATATTTTGGACTGTTTGTAATAAGCTTTAGCTGAACCAAAATTCAAAGGAAAGCAATGCTATAAAATTATTTTTACAGACAGGTGATTTGTTTACTCGTGGCTGTCTGACAATATATGGGGATTTTTCTCAACCCTTGATTTATTTTCCTCATATGGAAATAGAGATACCTGCACCCCAGCATCTAATCAGCTACAGTAGAAAATTGTGTTGATGTTGATTGGGATTTGGATTTGATTTCTGCCTTCCAGCTGGTGCTTGTCATGTGTAGGACACACACCAAGGGTGGAGTTGATGCAGGTTGAAGTTGTGACTGGAAGCACACTTGGTTTTGCCAGGTTTGGAAAGGGCTGAAGCTAAATCCGAAGTGCAGGCTTATACTGAGTCTGTTCCTATTTGTACTAAGCTGGCAAAAGATCTGTCACTCAAAGCCTCATAGTCAGAGCCATGGACCAAAGTCAGGATCCTTAATGAGACAGGTCTGAGAGCAATGTTGAATTATGCAGCATGGATTGCTCTGGCAGTGTCACACTTTGGCCCTAAATCAGTGTGGGGAGGTTGACAGGGACTCTTGAAAGCCAAAGTCAACCCAGTGATTGAGACGACATCTCTCCCAAAAGAAGTTGGGTGTAAATTTAACAAAGGTTTGCAGCTTAAAGTCCTCTTTGTGACATGTTTCAGGTTGAATTTTCTGGGAACTGGGTAAACCTGGGCAGCTTTGTGATTTGTGGGTGTGAGAAAGAACAAGCCAGGTGGGATTGACGATAAAGACAAAATGATACTAAGTCTCTCTTTGACGGCTGAAGTCTAAAATTATATTTGCTGTATGCACAGCACCTGTCTCTTTTACAGATTTTTGGTGCTGACATTTCAATCGAATTGTAAAGTCACTGGAGTAATGGGCAGCTGGTTACAAAATGTGAAAACCCCCCAAACTTCCCGAGTCTACAGGATGCCTGGCATCAAGATGTGCCACTATATTCACACACACCAGGATTTGTTTTCTAATACATCATCTTAGACCTGTTCCTGGCTCCTGTATTTACCTCCCTGTTCATCCATCCATCTTTTGTAATGAGTCCCGTCAGGTTTTTTTTCTTTTTGATAGCCCTTCTTTCACTCATGTTCATGATTTATGAACTGTTTTGTCACACGGCATATTGAGATTGCTATGCATGAAAATGATGAATGTGGAATTAGGATCTGTTGCCATGTGTTAATTTTGAAATGTGGACATGCAAAATATTTGGATGTTTTTCTTGGCAAATAGTTTATAGGTTAGTATGTTTATAGAATCTGAGACTAGATACGATTAAGATAAAAATCCTGAAAAGCATTTTCAAATTTCTGTTTGTTTGTTTGTTTGTTTTTTAATATAATGCAATTAAGCATACCATCCAATATTCAGCAACAGTTACAGAGAGCTTTGCAGCTGCTAAATTAGCATTTAGTTTCACACCGTATTACTGTTTCTCATTTCAGGAAGCTCTTAGTAGAACATGCTGTGAGTGCACGCGTTTGTGTGGGCTTGTCTGTGTGTATTTATTTTGAAAGAGGTGAAGCTAAAGTTCTCAAAGACTGCAAACTCACAGTACCTGAGTATAGTGGGATGCATATCTCGTGCAGGAGGAGCTGCTCTAATTAGAAGAGGCTTGGGCAATGGTGAGGAAATGTGCCATTCAGGTCTGGTTTACACTAGTAGAAAAATGGGTAAACAGTGCATTAGCAATGATTTTGACAACTTACACTGCATGAGTCAGGATTCTAGGTCAGTATCTGCTGTGCTGTGAATGAAACTAATGGAGCCTAATTTAGGGATTAAACATGAAGTGGGAGCTAAAGTGATTGTGAAGATAATTAACGCACTGTGATTTTTATCTTGCTGAGTTTAAACTCAGTGGAAATAAATTTCACTCTCTCTTTATATTTTACATCTCTCCTGATGAGTAATATAGCAAGTGTTGAAGAACAAACAATCATAGCTATAATTTGCAAACCTTCATTGACCAATGGATAATTGCTATGGAAAATTTGGTCTCCTGGAAGGCTAAACCATGGTCGATATGAGCTTTTGTCATTGGAGATTGATCGTTACTGTTTTTTTTTTTTTGTTGTTGTTTTTTTTTAGGTCAGTAGGGATGTTAGTTTTTGAAAGATAAAAATGATGATAAAAAAAAAAAAAGGGTCTGAAGTGACCATTTAACAAACTACATTTTTGGGGGGTTAAACCTGATCATTAAAAAGCTGTGGTTAGTCCTTTGCATCCAAACAAATAGAAATGGTCACTGAGGCTTTAATGCACTGTGTGTGCAGTCAGTGTAGCTTGATTGTATTTAACCGATACAGTATAATCAAATAGGTTTGGTTTTTTTTTTAAAATGATATCTCCTCATCTCAAACATGCCATTCTTCATTTCTGAGCATTTTCAGCTGCCATGCCTTTATTGTGGTGGTAAAATATTCAGTGCTACAATAAATAATAGATAAAACTTGTCTGTATGGGCACTGCATAGTATGCATTTTAAAAGGTATGATGGGATAACATCAGCAAACAACACAATACTGTAGTTGCCCTGAACAGCCCTGTAGTAATAGTTGTGCAGTCAAACAGTAATACGAAATATCAAGAAGTTGTTGCCCAGATAAGAGATTACTGCATAAAAGTATGTCTTAATTAGATTCTCATTTCTATTCAGAAAACTGTAAGGCATGGTTTCCTGGCACTAAAATTAGTAGTCAAGATTACAGTCAGGTATTCAGAAGCAATTAAAAGTCATTCAATATCAAAGCATAGTTAAATTAATTAGTAAACAAATTGCTTTGGACTCAGAGGTCATTGTCCTCAAGTCCACTTTTGCTTAGACCAACAGCAAACCTCGAACAGTGGTGTAGGTATGGATGGGGGAGGGTGTATATGTCGACTACTGCGCCTTCAATTTCAATAAGTGTCAAGGGGATGCATAGGTAATTCAATAAAGGGTCTGTGCTGTAACATGGCCATAGATACAGACCTCCATCTTTAACATTTTGTTTAAGTGGTTGATGAAGAGTGCTGCCCATCTCTAATGGCCTTACAGATTTATGATAGTAAGTAGCGACTGCTATTTCTTTGGTATTCATTTGTCATTATTACCTGTATCTTTTAAATTAGCTCTGGGTATGGATACCTCCCCAGGATTATGGCCAGAACTGTGATTTTTTCCTCCTTTGTTTCAATCAAACAGCTGACACATTAATTTATTTTTCTATTTTCAGATGCAATTATCTTAGCCAGTTACCTGGCAAGAAGGTGTGTGTGTCACTTTTTTTTTTTCCCTTTTCTCCACAGCAGGTTGCTGAGGCTTACGCTGTGGACTGCTCTGTTGTTTTTGTGAGGATGGAAATGATTATCTTTTACAGCTTACAAAAAGACAGCCGGAAGTTTTCATACTTTTTAAAAGATTTTTTTTTGCACCACTCCTCATAAATTGCCATTCAGAAGCTGCATCTCTGAATCATCACCCCTTTGATGTTATGTCTTGATTTGAGTGGCTTTTCAAGTTTCACTTTCCTCATCCTTCTAACAGTCAAAGACACTGAAAGTGCCAGTACCGTATGCTGTGCTAAAAATTCAGAATGAAAAAGTAATGGAAATTTTGAGGCCTTAGTTGCCGAAGGCAACCGCAGATGTGACTTGCAGGTCACATCCCGAAGAAATTGAGAAAGTGTGGTTACTGTTGTCCAGGAGTGCATTCACAAAAATTAAGTCAGAGAGGATCAAATTTTTTTTAAAAGGAAGGACATGAAATGAAGACAGACAGAATGACGATGAAAAATTGAAAGGAAACCACTCAGAAGGGAAGCAGTGTCCTCAGATGTCAGAGTATTAAGGGTCAAGAACAAAAATTTGTGCAGATAGCTTGGACGCTATGAGATGCTCTTGAACTTGCCACTGTTTTGCATAGATGACAGTGTAATGCAAAAAATCACTGAATAGATGTAACACATGTCAAATTTTAAAAGGTCCATGCAGTCAAATAGAAATGATAATGTGAGGACAATGACTATCCGATCAAAACTAAAAATACTGTCAGCCCTTGAGTGTTGGACCCAGTGAGGAACCAAGAGACTATCATTGCCTTAAGTAAACCCATTTATTTAGTAATTAAATGCTCTAGAGTGAAGGATATTTTGTTATTGTCAAAGTGGCTTTTCCACTTTTATATCAGACAGGGAAAATCATCAGTATTTATCCTGTGTATATACTGAAATCTGTGCTCTCAAAGCTTTATGATTTAACCCACCTTTTCAGAAGATGCCAAAAACAAGGGGACCTCAACAGTAAAAAGAACAGAAATTATCGGATACTTTAAAAAGATAAGACAACAGTGTTATTTTTCTTTCTGCTGCAAACAGCTGATGGCTGTCTCAAATAGGAAAATTTGCTCGCACTCGCTCATGTTTATGTAAGTGCATAAATTGCCATTGCATTGTTCCTGTTTTATACTTTTACCTATGTCGCCTTGATTTGACTGTGATTTTGAGTTGCGGTAGCAAAGTTCCACAAAAGTGTCACAACAGATTAGCATATTTATGAGCGGATGATTTCACTGCACTTTTGTGTTCAAAAGCGTGAGATGCCAGTGCATGTATTTACTTATCTGCAATTCAACAGCTGTCTGACAGAAATGTGGTAAAAGACATCCCTTGCCATCAACTTAGCAATGCATGGTGTCAAAAATAGTATTATGGATAGATACCACTTGACAGGTCTTATGTCATGTGTACAGTGCCGTCAATTGAATGTCTAGGTGCCCATGTCAAATTAGTTTTGAGCCACTTATCATGTCACTGTTTTTCAATTATACTGCTTCAAGATCATAAATTTTGTTCTGCATTGAGGGCATTATTTTGAGGTTGCTGACAGGCCCTTGACGGTTTCAAAATGATGTTTCACATCTTCCAGTGGTTCATTCGTTAAAAGCCTGGCTTCTAGCCAGATGTTGGTACACTTGCCAGGACAAGCACAGAAACAGCTTGCCTTCTCTTTATGCGTGACATACGCTAACTCTAACAGTACTGATGAAGTTACTTGACTGCCTTCACATCAGTGAGATTGAGCTTTAACAGATGTAAGCACTGTGATTAGTACTCTGAAGCCAAGCAGCAGAGAGAGTTGCAGTAGGTCATGGCAATTTATTTAGAAGGTCATTAATGCTAGTCAGTGATTAAAGATAAAGCCTGATCAATAGAAGGATTAGCTCCTGAGTTCTGTCTTAACTTTAGTTCCTTTACTCTGTGTTTCAAAATAAAAAAAATTAAAAAAGTAGACTAGTCCTATGTGTTATAGTATGGTTTATAGTAAAGCGCATGAAGTAAGATTAGTGAAGGTGATGCACTAGAGGGCAGTTTTTGGGGCATCTGTCAGTAAGGAGGTAGAACAGGCTGTCTACCAATCAGAAGGTTGGTGGTTCAATCCCCAGCTCCTCTAGCCTGCATGGCAAAATGATGCAGTGTGAGTGTGTGAATATCAAGTTGAAAGCATTAGGACATAGAAAAAAAGCAACTCTATGAATGTGTGAGTGAATAAGGCTTGGAATAAAAATACTTTAAGTGCTAAAATAGATATGAAAACCACTCTGTTTATTTAAGTACTAGTCCAGATTAAGATTCATGGTTTACCTTTGTTTTCCCACCAGCAAAGATCAACTACCAACCAGCCCTGCCCAGCCAGAGAGAATTCCTTACTCAGAACATGCCTGTGGGTCATATGATAAAATTCATTATTACCTACAAAATGGTAAGTAGAAAAAAAAACAAGAACACACAGAAGCAATGTTTATATGATTAAGGTTATGATGATCTAATCAAGAAGCATTTGTTTTAAATGATAACTCTTTTCCCTTCAAATCTGTTGGGCCAAAGTTACATATAATTCACTCCAATTAATTTGGTAGTTACCACATTTAAGACTGATTGGCTATGGTCGATAATGAAGTTGGTTGTAGATTAAAAAGGTTTTATGTGACTATATATTAGGGGTGCAACGATATTTGTATCGATATTGAACCGTTCGATACAGTGCTTTCAGTTCGGTACGCATATGTATCGAACAATACAAAATTTGTAATTTATTTTATCAACTTTCCTTCTATGCTGTCTGTGTTGAGCCGACAAACAACAAGCACGCATGCTACAAACTTTACCCGAGTTATTTAGACAGCCGTTAGCACATGATTCTCCTTATGGGGACCTGATATGTTTAATATGCTGCTGAGAATATAGCCCAGAAGAAGCGTATAGTATATCTTTTATTTTGGAAAGAGCCATTTCTCTGTAATAAACTCTCTTTTCCAAAGATGAGTGATTCCTCAATCAGATACAGGGCTCACAAAATTGCTAGCCCGACGTCCCGGGCCTAGTGATTTTTCCAGTCGGGCTACCAAGATCTATCTCTGCCCTGCCCGTCGGCCTATCGTGGGAAGGAAAAATATTGTTACAACTTTGTTTTATTGATTTCAACAATGACATACAAAGTTAGCAACAGCTAAGTCAATCTTGATTTCAGAACAGTGGTATGTCCATTATACCCTCCAACCCCCCAACCCGAATTCTCCCCCTACCAGGTCCACACTAGACAAAACACCGCAGAGAACCAGTCTCTGCCCACACACACAAAAAAAACAAAAACAACATCTCAGGACCCATACACATAACAAGCATAACCCCCCCCCGCAACCAAACAAGCAAACAAAATCAAGCAAAGCAAAAAAAGAGAAAACAAAAGCAGAGAAAGTACCAAACAAAACAAAAGGAAAAAGAAATAGATAAGGTATAAGTAAGATTTAAAAAAGACAAAACAAAAAAAACAAAAAAAACAACATTATAATGTAGCTTCGCTCAGTTCACTTCAGACTCAGGAAGTAAAGTAATGGTGTCCACCAGCAAGAGAAATGATTTCCAGATTTTGTTAAATTCCCTAATAGAACCTTTTAGAGAGAATCTAAGTTTTTCCAACTTTAAGTTAAAGAGTACATCTCTCACCCAATGATCATGAGTTGGGGGGTGGGGAAGCTTCCACTTCAACAGAATAAGCCTCCAGGCCAGTAAAGTGGTAAAGGCTAGGGCCTGTTTGAGGGGACCAGATAAGTTCAAGTCAGGAGGAATGCCAAAAATTGTGGAGAGTGGGTTAGGAAGGACAGTCTGGCCATATGCTTGGCTAAGTGTGTCGAATATATTCCTCCAAAATGCACTCCATTTCGAACAAGACCAAAACATGTGGACATGGTTGGCAGGCGATAGTCCGCATCTGCTACAGGCATCACTGATGGTTGGATAGATTTTAGATAATTTTGCGTTTGTATAGTGTACTTTATAGACCACCTTGCACTGAATCAAAGCATGGCGAGCACAAATTGAGGACGAGTGAATCAATTTCAAAGCATTTGGATTATCTCCAATAAAGGTTGGAGAAAAAGGGAGTGGTGAGCTGAGTATTGATGATAATGAGTAACAGCTTGATGCAGTTTCCATTTGTACCCAGACTGTTGCAGGGGGGTCGTTATGAACCCAATGTAAAAGTTTTTGTATGTTAGCTGCCTAATAGTAGTGTCTAAAATTGGGCAGACCAAGACCACCGTCACTTTTAGAGGACTGAAGAATAGACTTGCGAATTCTAGCTTGTTTCCCTCCTCATACAGTGGGGCAAAAAAGTATTTAGTCAGCCACCGATTGTGCAAGTTCCCCCACCTAAAATGATGACAGAGGTCAGTAATTTGCACCAGAGGTACACTTCAACTGTGAGAGACAGAATGTGAAAAAAAAATCCATGAATCGACATGGTAGGATTTGTAAAGAATTTATTCGTAAATCAGGGTGGAAAATAAGTATTTGGTCAATAACAAAATACAACTCAATACTTTGTAACATAACCTTTGTTGGCAATAACAGAGGTCAAACGTTTACTATAGGTCTTTACCAGATTTGCACACACAGTAGCTGGTATTCAGGCCCATTCCTCCATGCAGATCTTCTCTAGAGCAGTGATGTTTTGGGGCTGTCGCTAAGCAACACGGACTTTCAACTCCCGCCACAGATTTTCTATGGGGTTGAGGTCTGGAGACTGGCTAGGCCACTCCAGGACTTTCAAATGCTTCTTACGGAGCCACTCCTTTGTTGCCCGGGTGGTGTGTTTTGGATCATTGTCATGTTGGAAGACCCAGCCTCGTTTCATCTTCAAAGTTCTCACTGATGGAAGGAGGTTTTGGCTCAAAATCTCACGATACATGGCCCCATTCATTCTGTCCTTAACACGGATCAGTCGTCCTGTCCCCTTGGCAGAAAAACAGCCCCATAGCATGATGTTTCCACCCCCATGCTTCACAGTAGGTATGGTGTTCTTGGGATGCAACTCAGTATTCTTCTTCTTCCAAACACAACGAGTTGAGTTTATACCAAATAGTTCTACTTTGGTTTCATCTGACCACATGACATTCTCCCAATCCTCTGCTGTATCATCCATGTGCTCTCTGGCAAACTTCAGACGGGCCTGGACATGCACTGGCTTCAGCAGCGGAACACGTCTGGCACTGCGGGATTTGATTCCCTGCCGTTGTAGTGTGTTACTGATGGTGACCTTTGTTACTTTGGTCCCAGCTCTCTGCAGGTCATTCACCAGGTCCCCCCGTGTGGTTCTGGGATCTTTGCTCACCGTTCTCATGATCATTTTGACCCCACGGGATGAGATCTTGCGTGGAGCCCCAGATCGAGGGAGATTATCAGTGGTCTTGTATGTCTTCCATTTTCTGATGATTGCTCCCACAGTTGATTTTTTCACACCAAGCTGCTTGCCTATTGTAGATTCACTCTTCCCAGTCTGGTGCAGGTCTACAATACTTTTCCTGGTGTCCTTCGAAAGCTCTTTGGTCTTGGCCATGGCAGAGTTTGGAGTCTGACTGTTTGAGGCTGTGGACAGGTGTCTTTTATACAGATGATGAGTTCAAACAGGTGCCATTCATACAGGTAACGAGTGGGGGACAGAAAAGCTTCTTACAGAAGACGTTACAGGTCTGTGAGAGCCAGAGATTTTCCTTGTTTGAGGTGACCAAATACTTATTTTCCACCCTGATTTACGAATAAATTCTTTACAAATCCTACCATGTGAATTCATGGATTTTTTTTTCACATTCTGTCTCTCACAGTTGAAGTGTACCTCTGGTGCAAATTATTAAATTGTGCACAATCGGTGGCTGACTAAATACTTTTTTGCCCCACTGTATGAAATGTGACAGAATCTTTTCTAACTTGTCAAAAAATGCCTTGGTAAGAAGAATCGGAACATGTTGAAAAAGATACAAGAATTTTGGGAGGACACTCATCTTTATCAGGTTAACTCTCCCTGCCACTGACAATGGTAGAGAAGTCCAGTGGTCACAATCTTTCCCAACATTTTCTAGTAGGGATAGAAAATTCTCCCTCATCATTTTATGTATAGAAGAGGAAATAAAAAACCCCAAATATCTAAATCCGGTTTCTGTCCACTTAAAAGGCACTATTGAGTGGGGAAGAGCTCTGGCCAGGGAATTGAGGGGTTGCAACTCGCTTTTCTGATAATTGACCTTATATCCTGACAGTGTACCATATTGGTCCAGTATGTCAAAAAGCACCGGGAATGAGTTTAGAGGGTCAGAAATGTACAGGAGCAAGTCATCTGCATAAAGGGAGAGTTTGTGAGTCACACCACACCTTGTAATGCCTTTAAATCTATCCTCTAAACGCAGCCATATTGCAAGAGGCTCGATAGCAATGGCGAATAGGAGGGGTGAGAGAGGGCACCCTTGCCTAGTGCCCCTCTCAAGTGGAAAAGGCAAAGACAAGTTGTTGTTAGTACGAATACAGGTGGATGGCGAGGAATATAGTAGCTTAACCCAGAGAATAAAGTCAGCCCCTAAGCCAAACCTATCCATCACCTCATAGCTCCACTCGACGCGGTCGAAAGCTTTCTCCGTGTCAAGAGATACCACAACCTCTGGAATCGAGTTGCACGATGTATGGATAATATTCAAGAGGCGTCTTGAATTGTCATATGAGTGCCTGCCGGCCATAAATCCCGTCTGGTCAGAGGCGATAATTTGTTACAGAACACGTTGTAGCCTAAGTGCGAGGATTTTAGATAGTATTTTAAAATCAATATTTAAAAGAGAAATTGGTCTGTAACTGCTGCACAACAGAGGATCCTTGTCCTTTTTCAAGATTAAACAAATAGTAGCTTCGGACAAAGTCTTGGGTAATTGACATTTTGAAAAGGCTTCATTATACATATCTTTCAACAACGGTGCCATAAGATCAGAATTGACTTTATAGTATTCTGCAGAGTAACTGTCAGGGCCCGGCGATTTACCTGTGTTTAAGGATTTAATGGCTTCTTGTACCTCTACTACAGTAATAGGTCCCCCTAATCCCTTCGTCAGATCTCTATCTATTCTTGGAAAATGTATATTTTGGAGAGTTTCTTCTGATAGAGGGGGAGAGCTTGAAGTGTACAGATTGGAATAGAAACTTACAAATACTTCATTAATTCCCTCTGGGTCCGATATTATGTCACCAGCAGCAGACTTGACCTTTGGGATTAGCTTAGAGGTTCCTTCGGCACTGGCTTGATAAGCCAGAAGTTTCCCTGCCTTGTCACCGGATTCAAAAAAGCGTTGCTTAGTCTTAATTAATTATAAATTTAAAATAAATGTTAGAATCCACAAGGGGGTTCTTTATAAGTCTGCACTTTGCTTGATTAAGAAAATATCATATGTTACAGTGACATGTGGGGAAATTAACAGCTGATTTTAATTGCAGACAAAACTTGTATATCAATAACAAAACAAATTGCAGTTTCCGGTGTAGAAAAAGTTTAAAAATATTTATTTGGTAAGCAGAAGTCTTTATCAGACAGCAAATAACTAACTTGACACATTTATACATCAATCTGACAACAATCTGTACAAAAAGCTTCGAGCACATGAAATTTGATTTGTGTAATCTAATCCATTTTGCACTTCCACTACAACACCACAGTTAATTAACAAAATGCTTCTGTGCCTTGTTAAGTAACTGAAATTGTCAGCTGTACAGAACATAAAACAATTTGTGCTCATGCAAACATTTATTTGATCAGTGTCTTGGCAAGATGCACTAAGATTCCAATAAACACATGGAAAAACTGCTCACTGATAGACAATATGGTGTCATTTTTACTCTGCTCCTGTGCATCTGCAGAAATTCTATAGTCTCAGATGTATGGAGACCTTACTTTTATCAATTACGATCATGAGTTGTAGCCCAGGAGCCATGAGTCATATGTCTGAGATATACATGTTTAAAAAGGTTAAATATAATAGATGTAAAGCATATACATTTCCCTGACAGGCTGAAGAAAATAAGAGTATACGTGAATGGAAGGGAAACAAATCATCACGAGAAACAAAGTTCATTGTTTGTAGCTCTTGAAAAGAGCACCATTATTTCTTTGTGCACAGTATTATCACGGCTGGTGGGTCAAGACATAGACACCAAAGGATGCCTTGTGCCTAATTTGGCTGCCAGCTGCCTCTGACTATTCATGTATAAAAGTACAAAAAACAACATTCCCGTGGTGTAGGTGCACCCATTTGCTTTATCAGATGTTTTAACACTACCGTTGTGTGGTCTTACATGTGTATGTGCAACTACTTTCATCCTGCTCTAATGTCAACGTGAAAATGCTCTTTAACAACTTGGTGAGCGACAAAACTATCTAATTTTCCCTACAAAATACCTCTGTTGTTGACCTTAATGGTTGTTTTTAGTATTTTGAACATCTAAATCCGCGGTTCTAGTGTCCCATTTCATTTCTGCACTTTATTTTAGCCAATTTCTGGTTAAATCTGGTTTGCATTATTTATTTTTTTTTTTTTTGGGAGTAGTAATTAAACATTTTTTTGCAGGTTTTATAGGGAAAAACAAAAACCAAACAGCTGAATTTCCACTCACCTGTGCTACTCTGTGATTTGGAAATCAAACCTGATTGCAGCAAAAACACCTGATTCACCTAGTATTTTCCAACACATAGCACAACCTCCAAATCAAATCAAATCAAATCACTTTTATTGTCACATCACATGTGCAGGTACATTGGTACAGCACATGTGAGTGAAATTCTTGTGTGCAAGCTTCACAAGCAACAGAGTTGTGCAAAATACAATAATGTAAACAAGCAAAATACAAGAATGGCTACATCTGAAACTAATAAATATATGTACAATATATAATAGTATATGCATTTCTGGATGTGTATACTAAATATTTTTCTACGTGTGTGTGTGTGTGTGTGTGTGTACGTGTGTGTGTGTGTGTGTGTGTGTGTGTGTGTGTGTGTGTACACATATTTTACAAATTAAATAGAGTAAACAATAAATAAAATATATAAAAATATACAGAGTTGAGACATGTGCAAAACAGTGGCATTACTGTACAGTATGGAGTGCATAATGTTAAAGTTCCAGTAGTGAAGGTGAGGTGTCTATGACGTGTTCAGCAGTCTGATGGCCTGATGGAAGAAGCTGTCTCTCAGTCTGCTGGTACGGGACCGGATGCTGCAGAACCTCCTTCCTGATGGAAGTAGTCTGAACAGTTTATGGCTGGGGTGACTGGAGTCCTTGATGATCCTCCCCGCTTTCCTCAGGCACCGCTTCCTGTAGATGTCTTGGAGGGAGGGAAGCTCACCTCCAATTATCCGTTCAGAGCACCGCACTACTCGCTGGAGAGCTTTGCAGTTGTAGGCGGTGCTGTTGCCATACCAGGTGGTGATGCATCCAGTGAGGATGCTCTCAATGGCACAGTGATAGAAGGTCCTGAGGATGCGGGGGCTCATGCCGAATCTTTTCAGTCTCCTGAGAAAGAAGAGGCGCTGCTGCGCCTTCTTCACTGTTTTGTTTGTGTGTACTGACCACGTAAGATCCTCAGCCAGATGTACACCAAGGAACCGGAAGCTGCTCACTCTCTCCACAGCAGCGCCGCTGATGGTGATGGGGGTGTGTACTTCTCTGCACCTCCGGAAGTCCACTATCAACTCCTTTGTCTTTGCGACGTTGAGGGTGAGATGGTTGTCTTGACACCAGTGGGTCAGGGCGCTGACCTCCTCCCTGTAAGCCGTCTCATCACCGTTGGTGATAAGACCCACCACTGTAGTGTCGTCCGCAAACTTCACAATGATGTTGGAGTTGTTAGTGGCTGTGCAGTCGTAGGTGTAGAGTGAGTATAGGAGAGGGCTCAGTACACACCCCTGTGGAGCACCAGTGTTCAGTGTGACGGGGATGAGGTGATGCTGCCCAGTCTGACCACTTGGCGTCTGTCAGACAGGAAGCTAAGGATCCAGCTCCCCCACCCTCATTCAGATCTGGCCTTTGGAACTATTTTGGTCTTCATGTGACGTATGACCCTGAAGGTAAGCGCGTCATGGACAAAAGTAAAACAATATGTCGGATGTGCCACGCAATGCTCAATTACATGGGTGGGAACTACTGCGTTAGCGCAGTTAGCTCGTTAACGCGTTGACGCCGTCCACCCCCACGCACTGGGCGATCCGCGGTAGCTCGTTAACGGAGATTTGCCGTGTTGTGGCGTTAATGTCATTTCAGATTAACCCTGACAGCACTAGTGGGAACACAGCGAATATGACTGCACATTTACGTCGACATCATCCTAGTGCAAAGACAAGTGGAAGCAGACAAAAACAACAAGCATGCATGCTACAAACTTTGCCCGAGTCATTTAGACAGCTGTTAGCACATGATTCTCCTTATGGGGACCTGATATGTTTAATATGCTGCTGAGAGTATACCCCAGAAGAAGTGTATAGTATAGCTTTTATTTTGGAAAGAGCCATTTCTCTGTAATAAACTCTCTTTTCCAAAGATGAGTGATTTCTCGATCAGATAGATTTATTATTTTATCCCTTTGTTTAAGCAACATTAAATTTAAAAACTGTACGTTTGAGTTAAAATATATATTTATAATTTTAATAACTGACAAATTAAAAAAGCATGAAAATATTTTTGTATCAAAAAAATATCGAACCGTGACACCAATGTATCAAACCAAACCGTGAATTTTGTGTATCGTTGCACCCCTAGCCACAGCTGCCCTGGGGCAGACTGACAGAAGCAAGGCTGCCATATCGCGCCATCGGCCCCTCTGCAGGACACCGGCCCTCGAGGCCTGGAGTTGGACACCCCTGGTGTAAAGGAACTTGACTAGCCTGCACAGAGTCCTGGTCTCCACCTGATAGAACACCTCTGGGATGGGATTAGAGCACAGACTGTGAGACAGACTGTCTCATCTAACATCAGTACCTGACTTCACAAATGTGCATGCGTAAGAATAGCCAAAAATTCCCTAAAACACACTCATAAGTAGGGATGGGTATCATTTAGGTTTTATCCGATACCAGTACCAAACCGGTACTTTTGGAACGGTGCCGGTGCTTAAACTGTGCTTGAACCGGTGCTTAAAGAATGAAGAACACAAACTTTGTCCAAAACCCTCTCATGTTCAGCTGTTTTTTTGTAAAAAGATAACAATGTTAGCCTTTTCTGCAGCTATAGGGGATTTATGGTATCACTCTTGGCTGGAAGCAGTGTTTAAACAATGGGGGGAAAAAAACTATCCAAAAACCTCTCATGTTTAACTGTTTTCCACTGTTTCTTTGGTCATTTTAGCTTTTTTGGCCAGGGTGAAGGGAGTATCTGCCATCAAACAAGAAGACAGCCGCATGTAACTACGAGGTGTTTGCTAGTTCACCTTACGTGCATTAATGTAATAACGTGGTTAGCCTACTCAACGTAAATTACACATGGACAACATTAAGCTACTCACGCAGAGAAGAACGGCTGCTGCTGCCATCATCACCCGTCATCATTTCTGCTACACTGGCAGGGCTAGGGGCCAGGACTCTCCTCTTCGGGTTTTTGGGGGATGTTGCAAACTCCGGGACCGATAACAGGCAACCCACCCGGAGTAGATGTGCTTGGTGTGAGGTCTCGCAGCAAGCTATCAAATACGGTGCATTTCTCGGCTTTTAAAAAAAAAAAAACACTATGCGTCGCCAGGTGTTTCATCAGATTCAAGGGGTTACCTCCTTTGCACAGTATCACCTTAAAGCACTTGTTGCAGGCTGCTGAGTTTGCATCTTTTGCTGTGAAGTACAGCCAGACTTTTGACCGGTTCGCCTTGGGCGTTTTTAATCTGTATTTCTGCTCTAAAAGAACGTACGTACCTGGGCCTGCCTACTACGCTCGCAAAGGTAAAATGATTGGTTGGAATCCAAAGTGTGTGACATCTCAGGAAAAAAAAGCACCGAAATAAAGCACAGAATTGTGCGCTGCTTTTCGGTCTGGTTACTACCGTTTATGTCAGAACGCACCGGATGCCGGTACCCATCCCTACTCATAAGCCTTGTGAAAATCCTTCTCAGAAGAGTTAAAGCTGATATAGTTCCAAAGGCCAGCACACATCAAAGATTAAACCCTATGGATTAAAAAAGGGATGTTACTCCAGTTCAGTTTTGTGCATCTGTGAAGGCTTTTGGCAATATAGTGCATTTGTCTTGCCAGAATCTGCTTTCTCTTTGGATTGTTTCTAGAATAGGAAATAATGTGAACTTAAACAGCATATTGGATGCTCGTTTAGCATTTGAATTAGCCTGGGAGAGTTGATATGCCCTGTGTAGATAATAGATGAATTTGTCATAAAGTATATAAAACATAAAAAATATCAAATATAAAAAATAAAAGCTTAATTTCAATCACAATGTAAGCACATTTTGGTTGAAATCTATTTAGCCTTTTTGTGGGTGGTTGTTGGGGTTCTTAGCAGTGAATAACCAATCAAGATCCAAAAAGGAAACTGTAATTGAAACCAAGTCTCCAGTAATCATGTATTAAGCAAAGTCATTATTTATTTTGAGCAAAAATACAATGGAAATAATTAAAAGAGAGAATACAAATTCAAAGCAAGATCCAGAAATATGCTTTCAGAATCACAGTTGCCATTATACAATGACACTGATCACAATGTTAGAGAGAAACAGCATAAAAAGATGACTCATCACACATTTAAATTCATGTGGATGTAAATGTGACAGCCCATGCTTATACAAATGTAAATGCAGAATACATAGTAGCATTAGTAATACCATAATTTGTGATACAATGCTGCTAGTAGCAGTGGTCATATTATGTTTTCTTATAAAATTCCCCATGTCACAAAGTGAATAAATTCTTAAAATAAAAAGTTTAAGTGTTATTTGATGCAGGTTCAAAAAAGTCCCTACTTTCCAAAAGCCTGTGCTGTAAGAACATTAAAGTTACTTATTATTACATGAGGCTATGAGATTGCCAGAAAGCAACACTTAGTGTGTGTGACAGAGCCAAATGATTATAATTTTATGAAGCATTTGTATTACATTTGTACATCTCATGCTATTTTACTGCCACAGGATGGTCTTCACATACATGAAATGTATTCAAATTACCAACACTCCAATATATGAAAATAAAATTATAGTTACACATGAACATGTAATTTGCATTAGCTACGACATATTATACTTTATAATATTACTAATATTATAATATTGTTCAGTAAAACAAAGCTGTCACAGACTGTATATTTATATTGAGCACACATTTCTTAAAAAAACAAAATAAAACCCACAATTACTGACAGGTTTTGGATCTGTTGTTTTTGAAAGAAATTTAATGAGGAATCAATTTAATATTTAATCACCACAAATCAGGGATTTTCCTTTATAAAATAACTACATAGATGTACTATACAGAGGCCCATCCAGTGATGTGTTACCTAATTTAAGGCTGATTGATCATTATAAAAAGCCTTTGCCAGTAATGGTAATTGCCGATTAAAGAAGCACCGCTTCTTGTTCCCTAGTGTAGTTGCATGTCTGGAGCTTCAGCTTAGGTTTCGATAACAGTCTCAAAAGGGGTAGAGATGCAAAGAAAAAAGCCACTCCTGATATTGGCCCAAAAGATCAACATGGGCAAAGGGACACAAAACCTGGACAGAGAAACATTGGAAAATGTGCTATGAACAAACAGTCTGTGTTTGAGATGTCTGAACCAAAAGAAAAACAGCTGTGAGATGTAGAATAAATACACAGATGCTGAAAGAGGTGGTTGGTCCCAACTGCTATGGTTTAACATCATTCTAAAGTGAAACCAGATAATAACCAAAAGTTCAAAAATTATACACAAATTTTTAAAGAAGTTGGTCAGGTAACTTCAGGTCAGGTCAGGTATTCAGTAACTGAGTGGCCAACACAGGACCTCAACCTTATTACTAAGGTGTTGTGTGAACAGCGTATCAGTATGGTACAAAGTAAGTGCTCAGTAAACTAGGGCTGTGCGATATGACCAAAATCTCATATCCCAATAGTAAAACATCTATTGTCCCGATAACGATATAAATCACAAAAATGTAACATTCTCTGTAAAGCTCAAGTTGCGTGAAGTGTTTCCAGCTGGGCGTCGTGTACCTGGAGTCGAGTGTTTTACTGATGCATGAAACTATAAATTTTTAGACATAGGTTGTAACGGCCGCCGTTTTCTTTGTGAGTATTTATTACACGGCGTGCTGCGGGGAAAAGCCTGTTCTAACGTTTGACTCTAAGGTTTATTTTTTAGCACCTGACGGCTCTTTTTTAATTGTCATCTGTAATTAATCTGCTCTTTCACGTGATTCAGTTTATTTTGAAAAGTCTAAACAGGATCTTGAGCTTTATTGTGAAAGGTTTATGTGGAACATAAACACGCGGTGGTTTTAGTTTTGTTGCTAACGACAACGCATAAAAACAAGTGCTTGTCCGTCCGTAGTGTGGTTATATTAAATATAAGAGGAAGAGAGAACTTTAAGAAATTAATATAGCCACTACAGTGACCATCAAAACGATGAAAAAATATTGCCGTAAACAGTTTATTTTGCGACACCATGAAACAAACGGTAGCGTAAAATGAAACGATAGACGTTTTTATATCGTCATCCGATATATATCGTTATATCGAACAGCTCTACAGTAAACCATCCTGATTTCATGAAGGGTATTCTCTCTATCCATCCATCCACTTATCCTTATCTAGCACAATCCTGCTAGCCCTGGTGGATTGTGCAAGCCCTGCAGGATTGCAGGGCTACCACAGAGACAGACAACCATTCACACTAATGGGCAATTTAGAATCACCAGTTAACCTAACCCCACTAACTGTTTGTCTTTGGACTGTGGGAGAAAGCCAGAGTACCCGGAGAGAGCTCATGCAAACACGTCTAGAACATGGGAACTCCACACAGAAAGGCCCCAGCCAGGTGGAGGATTTAGACTTGGAACTTTTTTTGCTATGAGGCAACAGTGCTAACCACATTGTGCACTGTGCTTCTTTACTGTTTTCCTTTAATTTAATATTTCACATTTGGATGTGTAAAGAAGTTCCAATATCCTACTGACAACTTTGAGTAACTAAAAGTTGTCAATACAAGGTTCTGTTGATTTATCTTCAAATTTGAAGACATTGAGGGAAATGTGAGCACAAAAGACTATTTTTCCTCCTGACATTATCACTTTTACCTCCTAGGACCTGGCGTCCACATATGTGGACATCACATTTTTTGGGTTATTTAGAACAAAATACTCAATTTTGCTCTACAAGGGCCTGATATCCACTAACCAGGACATTATACTGCTACTGTTCTATCGAAATTTCAAATGAATATCCTCATATGTAGCTCTCATTTTTCTCAGAAACAAAAATTAGGTAAAAAAAAAAAATCAGGTAATTCTTTGTTTTTATATTTATCAGGTCCCAATCAGCCCAAATATCAAAGAGAAATTAAAAATGCATGCCGTGGAAGAGTTCAGGTCTTAGGAGGTTAATCATGAAGCACAGAAGGTATTCGTTATTGTTTTCAGACAGATCTATGGTAGCTCCCCTCTGTTTTAGCTTAAACAACTTTTCTTGACAAAGCAGTTTGTTGGTTTTTTTTTTTGCCAAACCTTCAAATTAATCCAGTCAAAATTTAATGACATTTCCCCAACGTGTAATCAAGGAATGACTGTATGCAAATGGTTTGTAGCTCGTTTCAGTATTAAAGTGTTGCCATTATTGATGATGCTAAGAATGTTTGTATTTCTTCGCAGGCTTTTTGGAGGGAGAAGGGCTTTTCTGGGGAAATAGTGGCAGGGTCCTCCACCGAGTGTCCATTCTGTGTAACCTTTGATGCCACCAGCCCTTTTGGTAATGCTGCTCTGGTAGGGTTCATTGCTGGCCAGCAGGCTTCTCATTGGGAATCAAAAGAGGTAATGGAAAAATGCTGTAGAGAGGCTTTTAAGTAACTTTCTATGCACATGTCATTTAAACATGACAGTATTTTCAACATGTTTTAATAAGCAGAAACTTGCATACTCCTCCACCATCAGGATCATTTGCTTTTTCTTGGATGTCCATTGCTAGTAGATATAAACTAAAGAGCTCCACAATCATGGGTATATTTAGGGTTAAGTCTTGTTTGCATTAGAGAAAAAAAGCCACATAGAATGCATTCTCAAAATGATATTGTTCAGTGGCAGCATTTTAAAAATGCACTCAAGATTGCTCATCACCCGAGTGCAGATAAAGCACTGCCTTTAGACTGAGAATTGTGGGGTACTGATGCAAGCTTTCAGTAACTGCAACTTAAGTGAATAACAGACAGAAGTGTTTTTTTTACCTGTATGGTAGAAAGAAGACTAAGAGCATTCCTAAAAATAGACAGTGGGTATTTTTTGCTTGTTAAGTGTTTAGAAATAAAGGGAAGGTGTTTATAATTACTGTTACCAGGTTTAAGTTTAAGATTTAAGTTGTAAAAGACAACCCACAAAAATAGAGAATGACTTAACTAAAATTTAAGATGCGTGGTTGTTCATGTTATTGGCCAACCAATCTGTTATTTCTTAACAAAGAGCATTTAAAATTATTTGGAATTGTACAAGTCTTGTCTTAATCCTTTAAATTCCTTTGAATTCTTTTCAGCAATAGCTTTGGTATAGGACGAATGCAGGCTTTATATGCCTTTAAGCATGTGTATTAGGTTTGCAACATGCTTTTTGCACACAGCCTACACGCTTTCCTTCTATATTCATAGAGACATACATACATACATACATACAGGTAGCAGTGTTTCCCTTTACATAAAAATATAAATACATTCAGCCCCATCTCTACAGTTGTTTTTGCCATCTAAGTCATCCTGACTGGCTAAAGCTCTTGAGTAACTATCACTATGCTGCTTTATTCTGTGTAGGATGCTAAATAATTAAACTCCACATCCCCCACAAAAGAAAGAAAAATCCCCAAACTATGGTGTTATATCAAAGTCAAAGTCAAAGTCAACTTTATTTGTCGATTCTGCCACATGTACAGGACATACAGAGAATAGAAATTGCGTTACTCTCAATCCCTAGATAAATAGCAAATGAACATTTAAATATATTTAAATATAAAAGTGATTAAAAATGCAAGTAAAATAATTAAAAAGTAAAAATTTAAATAAATACAATTTTACATATAACAAGAAAGCTATACAATATACAATATGTGAGTAGACGTGGCATCAGGCATGCAATTACGCACAGTATGTGCTGTTACAAAGTATGAATTTGTTATTATTTTATGTATTTTATGTGTTTTTGGTTTTTTGTTTTTTTTCTGTATTTCTTTTCCATTTTCAGGTCTCTTGCACTTTGCTGGCTTTCTATTGTTGCAGTTTTAAATTTGTTTAAATGTTCACTTGGATGCTCTTTCTTTGCCTGTTTTTTTGTAGTATGCCAACATTCCCACTGCAGAAATACAAGAGATTGAAGATCGCACAAAAAAATAGTGTAAACTTTACCGTTTATTGGAGCAAATGGGATGACTCCAAAATTAACTTGACACTTCATTCACCTTCGTTGAACTCAAGTCTTTATAAATAAATAAATATAAATAAATAAATTAGAATTAACTACAACGTTCCTGAATTATAAATATTATTGCTCAGCTCATGTTTTATGTAATAGGAGGCCATTCTTGTTTGGTTTTACAGAGAAACTCAAACAGAATGACAGGCTGATGTTAGAAGAGTCGGTCAGAGTGTAAAAGACAAATCCGTGACTGTTGTGACACACAAAAAATAATGTATTATTTATTATTTTATTAGGAAACATAAAAAAACTACAAATAAAAACATTTGTAGGAAATCATCTGTGTTTGATTTACATACATTTACTGTAATAGATCACTTTCAGAAACACTCAAAAACATGATGTGTTTGGCTTTAATTATTTTCCTAGAATCTCTATAACACAATCAGAGTTTAAGTTATTGGATCTCCTTTTGTTACCAGGCCTCAGCTGCTCATCATGTGTGCTAATACAACTGTGAGAATGAGTTGCACAAATTCTTTACTTCTTTTGTCCAACTTGGTGATTTCTAGACAATACATTCATACTTTAGCACAAAGCATGTTGTTACAGTCTTGAGTTAGAGAAAGTGCCAAGTTACAACACACATTTCTGTTTCTGTTTTCTGTTTACAGGTTGGAGAAAGGAAAAACGCTGTGCTTTCCAGTCTGGTCAAATATCTAGGTCCTGAGGCTGCATCTTTCATGCATTATGAAGAAAAAGTAAGTGCTAAGTGCCAAATGTCTGGTGAAATAAAACAATATTTTTAGTTTAAGGTGGTTTTGTACAGTGCCAAAATGGATCCCATCTCTCTCACTCACTTTGCAGTTTTCTGGTTTGTATTCTTAAGGTATAAAGTTTTTGTATTATATTAGGGGGAAAAAATGCTTAAATTAAAAGTTATTTTAGCCTTCACTGGGGTTTCACAGTGAGTCTAGAATCATTTCCACAAACCATAAATTGTGTCTAAAACCCTCCAAATTTGCATCCCTTTCTAGTGTGGAAAGTGGACAAGTTCTGTTAACAGACCTGCCTTTTTAAATTCCAAATGAGTAGCTGCTGCATTCTGTTATTCTTATTTTCCTGATAGTACTGCTTCTGATTACTCCGCTTTTAAAACATCTCAGGCACAAGCACAGCATGGTTTGCTCTTTTATTGACTGCATGAGCAAATACAAGAAACCTGAACTCCCAGCACCTTAGGAAATGAAAAACCAGTGGATTACACTTAAGTTGATGGCAATACCACCATAATAGGCAAATTATCTTATGGCTAGTGCTATCTTAGCTTTGATTTACTTTAGAACACCATATCTCTATCAATCTAGACCAGGGCTCGACAACCCTAGGCACGTGTGCCACACTTGGCATGCGAAGGGTTAACTGATGGCACGACCATAGCTGGACTAGCCATCGGTGGCCCGATGATTTTTTTTTTTTTTTTTTTTGTAACGGTATAAACAATGAAAGCTTGTGGATTGGCCAGATGCTGGCCGGTGTGTAAAAATAACTCAGTTGTTTGGTGGTGGCTATGGCGGAGCTTCCACAGATTCAGTAAAATTAACAAGTGGTGGAGGCTGGCAGGTGGATGAGGGAGAGGGGAGGCAGGAGGAGGAGAGACCCGAGACGGGGCGGTCCGAGTGTCAGGTGAACTGAACTTCAGGTAAGAAGTTATGACCTGCAGTCTATCTGGGTCAGATATAAACCAAGTTTAGGTGGAGTTTATTTTCGTTGTGCTGACTTTTTACAGCCAGTTACAATAACTCATACTGCGTACTAGCTAGCATGACAGAGTTTCTATACAGCTGGGTGGGTGCTACTATGTTACTGATAGTGAACTTTGTTTTATTCATAAGGTTAGTTAGTAGAGTTGCCAACCGCCCCGTAAAAAGACGGAATCGTCCCACATTCAGAGAAAATATTACGTGTTTCGTGTTGAGCTGAGAAGGAACACAGTTTGTCCCGGACTTCAGCTAGGATGGAAAAAGACACAAAGGTGGAGTTATTCTGTCGTTACGCTGCACAGCTGCCTCTTCTTCTCCTCTCATTCTCTCCTGTTGCTACTTTAATCATGAAACTGATCAATGATCAGCTGATCGGCTCTCTTGTTTATTTATCGCTCACTTTGCGCCAGAAAGAGGAAACCGCCGGATGTCGCGCTAAACAACAGCAGCACGTTTAAGCTTGATCAGCTGTTGTTAGAATTTATTTAATATTAATTTCTAGTATCAGCTGATGTTTGCTGGAGCCACAGCTGTAAAAGCTGCTGGTCATGATATCGGTTTGGATATGTGGTGAGAGGGAAACATGAAGATGAAACCAGGAGATGTCCTTACTGAATCATCAGAGCTGAACAGGTGATGGAGAAACAGGTTTACCTTTTAGGTGACATGAATGAGTTGAAGGGAAGTTATGAACTGTTTCTGAGAGACAAATAACACCAATATCATTTTCTATGTAGCTGACAGCTGGTAACTGTGCAGGGGCGGGTCTAGCAAAGTTTTGCCAGGGGGGCAGGTAGGGCATTAACAGGGAAAGGGGGGCACAAAGAAATACTTTCTCATTCTCATTTAAAATGTCTGGCTGTTCTTAAATAATTATCTGAAGCTTACAACCAAAGTTTTCATCTTATGTAAAATGTATAGAAATCATACATATACCAACAAGACAGCGTTTGTTTTCATTCAAAGGCTTTATGGCTTTAATACCTGGTGGGCCGGTCTTTAGTCAAAATGCCTGGGCTGTTTTTTTGTCCCAGTCCAGCCCTGGGCACGACACGCAGTGAATTAATCTGAGAGGGTAAAAAATAAATGGCCGGGCCAGCGGTGCACATTGCAAATCAGCTCGCATAGACACATTAGTTGACGATATCTTAGCTAACAGCCCCAACTACCAGATTCAACTTGTAATTGGCTAAAAAAAATAACTTACTTACTAACTCACCTACCGGTGAGAGGGACGTTGTTAGCTTTCCACATTCCAACACTTCAAAAGCTTCAGGAGCTTTCCGCTCAGCACAGCATCAGCACCACGGAAATACACGGATACATCCGTAGACTCGAGACACAATGCATTTTTGGGACTTTCAGGTGTATGGACCAATGTTTTCTTTTCTGATCAAACCAGAAAGCTTTAATGAGCAGCTGGGTTTTTCTCGCATTAACTGGCTGGGTTAATGCCAGTTAATGCAACATCGAAGCAGCTAGAATCCACAGCTGTGCGTGTTCATGGAGCTTTCATTTTCACCTGCTGGACATCACTACCTGACAAGTTTAACTGTCTTCAGAACATTGCAGAGGCCTTATTGACAGTATTTGGCTCTACATATCTGTGTGAGCAGATTTTCTCTCACATGAGTGTCCTCAGGCAGCCATCTGAATGCTGGACACTTGGAGACCTGTGTCTCTGTATTAACAGACATGCCATATTGGCTTAGTTTATTTTTCTTATCATTCTTGTGAGGAGACCATAAATAGCATTTGTATTTTCTGTTGTACAGTTCATTTACTGTTATGGATAAAAAGTCTTTTTTTGTTTCAAAATAGCTGATAACTATTTACTGATAGCTGCCAACATCTGCGAACAAATATAATTCTATAAAGTGGTTCTATATAGTGTGTAACTGTTCATATAGAGCGTTATTAAATTCATTGCTAATGCAATCATGTGGCACACTGACTTCTGAGGAAATTTTAAATGGCACTCGCCATCAGAAAGGTTGCCTACCCCTGCTCTAGACAGATGGACGGACAGACAAAAAACACCACAATGAAGAACATACACAAACAATTAACATGACTGTGTCATCAGCCGCCAGAATAATGAGGACGAAAGCCAGGATAGAATCAAAAAGTATAGTGGTGACTCTAAATAAGGCTCATAAAAAAGGTAATTCTTGACTTGTGACAGCCCCTAGGGACACACTAAAAAAAGGTCACATTTTGAAAGTTCAATGGCAGACTTTAGGTGGCTGCTTTAAAAACATGATGTCAAAATAAGCAGAACCTGAATAAATAAGTCACTGGAAGGCAAGCATGCTGAATTTAGGCTGGGTCTCCAAATGGGGCACAATCACCCATTTTGCACACGAGATACTACATCTTCTACAGTCCTGCATAACAACAATGTACATGCAATAAACTTTGAAAGATATTTTAATTTTAATCTGCCTATCATCCTAAAAATGTGTCAAACATAAACCAAATAGCTCAGCTGTATTACATGACGTAGCACATTCATTTATGGCCTGTAAAGGAATACAGGCCAGATACAAGGCTGATAATTTATTCACTTCACCAGCAGCTGCGGAGACAGAAAATATATGGCAGGATTGCACTGGCACGATCTTAAAGTCACTGAATAATCCACAGGACTTGTTGAGAACATCAGTCCTGTAATGAGTGAGGGCTAAACAGAGAATATACACCAGAAATTTTCTCTGCACTCTGGGTTAAGCAGTGTGACGGACTTTCTAGACATTAAAGGAACAGAGAAATTTAATCTGGTACTTAATAATCCATCTTAGAAAGAATGTTAAGTTTAAAAGAAGAGAATAAGTAAATCTGCACAGAACTTTGGATAGTGACTGATAAGTCCTTAACATTTTTATTTCTATGTTTATATTTAGTTGTCCTTTCTAAGGTGTTATTTAAATGTGTTGTCATGAAGGATCCTTACTCTTCTTTAACTGGATGACATCCTAGGAGGTGCAAGTTGAAAGATTAGTTTTCCTGTGTGCAGATTCAAGGTGTTGGATGATTAGTATTAGTCAGTGTTGGGCAAGTTACTTTGAAAAAGTAATTAATTATAGTTACTAGTCACTTCTTCAGAGAAGTAACTGAGTTACAATATTCTAAAAGTAATTAATTACTTGAAAAGTAACTATTGCGTTACTTTTAAAAAAATGGTTTAACCCTCTGGGGTCCAGGGTATAATTGGCCATTTTTAACTACTTTTGATTTTCCCTCCACATTTTACCTTTAAAAACTATTTACTTTGCCTAGTTTGGTATCATTCTTTTCACCACAACCTCACGTTTCTGAATTTACAGTTATGTTTTCATTTTGACTGCATTAACACAATTGATCTAAAATCAGACAAAAAACATAAAATCAGAGTAGAAAAAGTTATATTTTTTACTGTAACAACCACAAACATGTTTAATGAATCATATTTCATAACTTTAAATGCAAATATAAATTGTCAAAATCCTATGCACAAGTTTTGCAAACAACAAAGTTATTTGCAGCCATTTACCTTTTACCTTGATTTTTTTAAATAACCATTTCAAACTATTTACAGAACAATCAGCTGTTTTGCATCAATAAGATGCCACACAAATTATTTGTGCCACTCCAAAAAAATAATTTCTGTTCACTATAAAGGAGAACATCACAGCCTGATACCTGCAGGTCTGACAGCAGCAGGTGTATCACTCCTGTTTCTACCTGGAGACAGCAGTCGCCTCATTGTTCTGACAAACAGCACAAAACTATCCACAACACTACACACTAACTACACAAGACAACACATTAACTACACAACACTACACACTAACTACACAAGACAACACATTAACTACACACTCCAAACACGCTAAACTTCACAAATCTCTCACACCACAAAACTCGCTCTCTCTCTTTTTCTGCTGTCTTTCTTTCTCTCTCTCTCCGTCACTCCTAAAACTTTCTGTTTTTTGTTGTTGTTTGCTCATAAGCAGAGAGTGCTTGCTAGCGCTGTCCTTAGACAGTAAACGTGACGAAACTATTGAGGAAAAAACACGTGTATATATTGTTTATCATGACTCACCTTGTTGCTTTGTCATCTTAAAGTGGTCATGTGATTGGCTTACCACGACTACTTTATTCTTCCTCAGTCAAACAGCAGCACTCATGCAATTGTTTTGCCCCCTTAGCTCCAGGTGTTGTGCTAGAAAGTGATCGTGATTATCGTCCGCGGGAGCGCGCAGCTGCTTAAAGCTGTAGCATCCAGATTACTTACAGCTACTTCCGTACAACTGATATAAGATGCGGTAAGCTGAACACAACTTCAACCGTCTGTTTGTTGAAAAGTAGTAACAGACCGCATTTTCTTGTTAGTAACGGTAACGGCGTTGTAACGATAGGAATAGTAATTAGTTAGATTACTCGTTACTGAAAAAAGTAACGCCGTTACTTGTAATGCCGTTATTCCCATCACTGGTATTAATTAGTATTACACATTTTCCTCAACAAATAATTCAATATAGTTAACATTTTCCAAAGGAAAATTAGATGCTACATTTTGTACTTTAGGCCTCACTGGGGCTTAAAAAGAGTCAAATTCTGTATAATCAAAACTGTTATGTCTTTTTGGTCCCCGCCTGAGAATCATTATATATTTAAGTTTTCACACTAAAATGTTTAATATTGAATGATTGTAATACGAGTTTTACGGATTTAGGCAGCCTGCAAACATTAAACTAATAACAGCTTATTTAGCATACTATACAGGAATGTCAAGGAGTAGTCCATGGTGTTTTCCATGGTCCATGGTTATGTCCTCATAAATTGTCAAAAATATTATGAGTACTATGAAATCAAGTCATGTGATGTGAAACAATACTGAAAAATATAATTAAATCCATTTTCTCCTACAGGATTGGGCCAAGGAGGACTACAGTGGTGGCTGTCCAGTTAATGTCATGGCACCAGGTTTGCTAACATATTACCACCCTAGCCTGAGGAAGCCTTTTGGCAGGTAAACACCTTACTAATGGCATATATACCAGTGAATTACAATACTTATTCTCCCTTACATTAAAATAACTCATCGTCCATCTGTATTTGTATCCACACAAGATTAATATTAATGTTTTCAATGGCTAAACGTGTGGAGTTATAGAATTCACAGTTGTAAATGTTAACATAGTACAGAAGGTGACAGGATGAGAGATACTGAGAATATTTGCTGAATGTTTATACTATTTTTATACAACAAAAAATAGGTCTATTCTCCCTGCCAACTAGGTATTACTCACTAGCACCCAGTGCGTACAGATCATTGACATGAGTCGTGGGAGTGATTACATCTTTAATGATACATAGTAGTCCAGTTCTAAAGAAATGGCAAGAGGTCATCAGGAGGGGTGTTCTTATGGGAAAATGCCCTATAATCCATTTCTAATGGCCTCTTCAGAGATGCACAAAGCTGAAAAACGAGAGAGAGCAAGAGAGAGAGCGAGAGAGCGAGAGAGCGAAAGAGCACGAGAGAGAGCGAGAGAGATGGGGGGGGGGGGAGGGGGGGGGGATCCAGGTAATGCATTTCCATAATGACATCAAGTCCGTGGGGAGCAGAGGAAGCTCATTACATAACGTGACTGAAACAGCAGAAAGGTGATGGTAGCTCTCAGCCACATCCCTACCCCATATAGGAAATTGATTCTCAAGGGCATACTGTAACCTTGACACAAATCTAGCACATGTAATGAAGACAAACCCAAGACTGGTGGACAAAAATGCTGCTGGTGCTTCCAAGGTAATGCATTTACCAGTGCAAAAAAATTAGCTAGTGTCCCATTATGGGATTTGACATGGTCTGTATCTTTATACTGACAATGTGATTTTTACACTTCACACACTGACTAATTATTCTAGGTTAATAATACGCTTGAATAGACAGCATGGAGGATGTTTGAGAGCAGAGAACAGGGTATGTGAGGTGTGAGGAAAAACCAAGACATATGAATAAACTGACCTCAGTAGGTTTTACACCAAGTTAGCATTTTGTTTAAAGAAAGATTAATTCTTTAGTATAAATATAAATACGTAGTTTAAACAAAAGATCTCTGTTTTTTACCAAGGGAGGAAACATCTGGGATAATATGTCAAATCCAAAACAAGCACTGTTGTGCCCCTTTGTGAAAAAGGAGCAACTAAAAGTAGCTTGCTTGGTTTACACTAATTTGATTATATGTTTAATATAATTCCCGGGGCTTGCATCATTGTATCACTGAATTCTAACAACTTACAGAGCTATCACTCTCCATCGGATCTATGTTAAAGTCTGCATCTATTCAGTCAGTTCATGATTAGTCTGTGAGTCCCATCTAAGTCTGTCTTAACAGCAGCAGCCTCATTCTGAAATACCAGTATGAGTCCCTGTTCCAGTAGTTAAGGCCTGAACTTTCTTACTGTTTACAGGTGGTTAGCTCAAGCTAAAATAATGCAAAGGAAAATTAAGTCATGACAGATTTTCCACAAGCAAACCTTCAGGGGAACCACTTCATTACTGATTCTTTATGTATTTACATGGTTTACAATAAATTACATTTTCTTTGAAAACAAATACATTCTTTAAGCAAAACTTATCCTTCTGAATTTCTGAATCTTGATTTTGCCATAATCAAGGAACACTGATATATGACTAGGAAACACTGCACAGTAGGAGTGCTGAAAACATGCAAGGCACCCCCACTTTAAATGGCTGAGGAAAAAAAAGAAAAAAAAAGATACTGGCCACCAGTTCTACCCCTCAGCCTCAGGAGTGTTTTCAGAAAAGTTGATCTCAAGATCAAAGGTTTCGAACTCACACAGGCGACTGCATGTATGGGATGAATTTAAAAACCCACGTCACCTTGTTCTCGATTTATTGTGGTCACAAGATTTTTAGAAAACTTCAACTTTGACCATGACATTGAGGCCAAGGTCACCCGGGGTTCAAACTTGTCTGAGACGATTAGTTGCTTTAGTTGGTATCAATTTTAAAATCCTAGTTGACTTCATCATTCCCAGTTTTAGAGACTGTATAAATGTTATACTTGTGCATATCCAGCCGCACCTGTGTTATATGACTGACTTTTATACCACTACTTTTACATCCCACACACATTTAAGCTCACAAAACATTTCCTTTATTTTGAAAGAGCGCTACAGTTATGACGGCTGTCAGCTGAACGGTTTCACTTACTTCTTATCATTTAATCACCCATTTAAACAAGACACCAATCAAGTTCAATCAGGGCCAAAATGCAGACGTTTTAATTTGACAAGCTCTCGTTCTTTTCATCATAATGCTGCGGCTCATTATACTGTTTACTGCCACCTGCTATGCATGCCACTGTAATGGCCGAGTTGATTGATTTCCCTCTCCACCACTTCTGCATGTTTGATTTTTTTTTTTTTTTTTTTATTCTTACTGGATATATTGCTTTCCTTTTTCATTATCATGTATCCTATATCTCAATGATATGAATCACTGCTGCATAAATCCATTACAGAGTACCCCTCAAGCAAGTGTGTAATCATATGCTGCAGTCAATTATCCTATAGTTGAGGTGATGTCTGGTACTTCCAAACATACAGTCTGGAAAGCTAAACTTTACCTCTAAGCTTAGGCAGTTGCGTGTTGTGAGAGACAGACTCAGCATTACCAGCTCATTACCAAGCTCTCTGACATCTCAGACTTGGGTCTTAAAGTCTTAGAAATTCTGCTGTTGTTGAAGTTGCCTATTGGGCTGGACTAAACAGTCAAAATCCTTATTACACTCAACAAAAATATAAACGCAACACCTTTGTTACTGCTCCCATTCCCCATGGGATGGACGTAGAGACCTAAAATTCATTCCAGATACACAATATAACCATCCCTCCCAAACAGTGGTCACAAATCAGTCCAAATGTGTGGTAGTGGGCACATCTGCTATATTGAGATAATCCATCCCACCTCACAGGTGTGCCACATCAGGATGCTGATCTGACATCATGAGTAGTGCACAGGTGTACCTCAGACTGCCCACAACAAAAGGCCACCCTGGAATGTGCAGTTTTTTGCGCTATTGGGGGTCTGGGGACCCAGAACCGGTCAGTATCTGGTGTGACCACCATTTGCCTCATGCAGTGCAACACATCGTCGCATGGAGTCTATCAGATTGTCAATTGTGGCCTGTGGAATGTTGGTCCACTCCACTTCAATGGCTGTGCGAGGTTGTTGGATATTCGTGGGAACTGGTACACGCTGTCGTATACGCCGGTCAAGCACATCCCGAACATGCTCAATGGGTGACATGTCCGGTGAGTATGCTGGCCATGCAAGAACTGGGACATTCTCAGCTGCCATCTGCCCTGAACAATGTGAACCATGATTCATCCGTGAAGCGCACACCTCTCCAACGTGCCAGACGCCATCGAATGTGAGCATTTGCCCACACAAGTCTGTTACGGCGACGAGCTGGAGTCAGGTCAAGACCCCGATGAGGACGACGGGCATGCAGTTGAGCGTCCCTGAGACGGTTTCTGACAGTTTGTGCAGAAATTGTTTGGTTGTGCAAACCAATTGTTCCAGCAGCTGTCTGGGTGGCTGGTCTCAGACGATCTTGGAGGTGAACCTGCTGGATGTGGAGGTCCTGGGCTGGTGTGGTTACACGAGGTCTGCGGTTGTGAGGCCGGTTGGATGTGCTGCCATATTCTCTGAAACGCCTGTGGAGACGGCTTATGGTTGAGAAATCAACATTCAATGCACGGGCGACAGATCTGGTTGACATTCCTACTGTCAGCATGCCAGTTGCATGCTCCCTCATTGCTTGTGGCATCTGTGGCATTTTGCTGCGAGACAAAACTGCACATTCCAGGGTGGCCTTTTGTTGTGGGCAGTCTGAGGTACACCTGTGCACTACTCATGATGTCAGATCAGCATCCTGATGTGGCACACCTGTGAGGTGGGATGGATTATCTCAATATAGCAGATGTGCCCACTACCACACATTTGGACTGATTTGTGACCACTGTTTGGGAGGGATGGTTATATTGTGTATCTGGAATGAATTTTAGGTCTCTACGTCCATCCCATGGGGAATGGGAGCAGTAACAAAGGTGTTGCGTTTATATTTTTGTTGAGTGTACATTCACACTGCAGCTTTGCCACACATTGACCCTCTGTTTACTCCTGATTACGCTCTATTCTTTTAGCACCTTTGCTGAATGGTATTTTAGTTGTTCAATTCAGTGTTCACATCTATTTGTGGATTTCATCGACATAGCCCATGAAATCCACAAATAGCCATAGTGTGAATAGAGAGTAAAGACTGTTTGTTGCAAAGACATCAAACACTATTGTTCAGACAACAGAAATTCATCAAGCATATTTGCCAGTAGGTCAGCTGAGGTGAAGCCCTTCTCAGTTGCATTGATCAGTGAAAATTGGTGGCTGCTGTAGTTTCAGAAGAACCTTAAAACCAGTTAGATGAGGTTATGTTGAACTGGACAAACATAATTAAAGTAGTCTAGATCAGCGGTTCATAAAGTGTGTGCAAAGGCCAATAATGTGGAACCCAGTGCAAATGAACAAATTTTAAAAAGCCGGGGGGGGGTGTTAAATCAGCACACCCATTATTCACACACATTAAACTCATAACTTCAACTGGCTTGATTTCCTCTAACACAGTTATCACATGCAAGGAGGTAACCACCATGCTCCTGTATCATTATTCCTATTTTATTTTTATTTTTTTTGCATATTTGTCACATTTACAAGCTTTAGATCAAACAGATTTTAATATTAGATAAAGGTAACTCAGGTAAATGCAAGTTTTCTGTTTCATTATCCAAGGGAAAAAACTGCATGCCCCTTAGTAAGTTAATACATACATAACTCGATAAATTTATTTATTTAATTTAATTCAGTATTAAAATGCAATTGATGGCCTAAAACATGTAACTGCACACAATCATTGTGGTGGTGTAAGCAATAGCTTCTAAGTATCAAAACTGAGTTAGACTGGCATCATTTTTAACCAACGTGATTGGTTTATACGTCTTATTGTGGCATATGGTTTTTCCCTTTTTGTGGGTAGCCACAAACAAAGAAAAAAAAAATTGTATGAGAACAAAAGAACCAATCATATGTACCAAATTAAATGCATGGTTGCCATATGAAACCTTAGATAACCCACCTCTGACCGCAGGTCATTCAGATTCACTCCCACTGAGGAGGCAAATAGTTTTTTTTTTCATAGATAATATAAAACAATAGGACAACAGTTACTACATAATGGACTGGCACTCTTACTTGCTGTAGGGCACTTGAACCACCCGGAAGATTGTCTCTCTTTAACCTGGAGAGGCTGTGAGTGACTCCATCAGGTCACCAAAACGTGGTACAAAAACATATTATATCCCAAAGAAAAAAAATCATCCACATAAAAAACCCTCATCATATCTAATAGTATGTTGAAGTACCTATAGTGTAGAAAGCTGTGAATAAAAAGCTACAAATCTCTAAAACATGCCATCCTCAAAAGGGGATTTGTCCAGTGAAAGCAAAAATGATCCTACATTTTATTGGTGTTAGATTCCAGTAAGACTGAGCGTTGTGTTAAAAAAAAAATCAAATTAACCATCATCTGCGTAAGGTGTGCAAACGCAAACATCAAAGAGACTGCTGGCAAAAAATACATAGTCAACAGACACAGGGAGGCAATGAGGTTAAGGGATATGTCCAGTTGCTACCTATATATCCGCAAACAGGTGGATAATTTACAGATACGTCCATAAATATTTGGACAATGACACAGTTTTTATAGTTTTGCCTCTGTACAACTCCACAGTGGATTTTAACTCAATCAGGGCGTGATTCAAGTGCAAGCTTTTTTTACTTTTAATTTAAGGAGTTTAATACAAATATTGCATAATTAGAGCCAGTTTTGTAAATAGTCCAACATGTTAAAGCACTTAAAAAAATATACAATTGACTGAAAAGGAATTTCACAGCACGACAAGGCCTGGTCCTTTGTTATTTCAAGAATAATTAATTAGTGTTGAACTTACTTTTGTTTGCTCACCGACGATGACTAAAATGCAGAATAATTTCCTTGGTTAGTAAAAATGCCTTTACAAAATTTAGCCACATTGAGAACTCTTGCTTGACTTTGTCAACCTGTATTACCAAGAGAGACCTTCATAAATATAAACACAGAGAGTTTGCAACAAGGTACAAACTGGTTACAGTCAAGAACAGGAAGGCAGCCACTGGCACTAGTATTTATTGACGTTTTAACTGCTGATAGAAGTAGAAGGATGAAATTTGATGTGTTGACAGCTACTCTCCGCTGTGCTCAGATAATGACCCAAAGCATAGTACAACCAACAACCAAGTCAAAAACCTGATCTCAATCTGACACAGCATGTTTTCCACATATCAAAGACAAAACTGAAGTCAGAGATGCCCACAAACAAGCAGAAACCAAAGACAGCTACAGTAAAGGCCTGACAGGGAATAACAAGGACGGACATTGGTGATCCCGATGGGTTCTAGACAGTCTTTGACTTTACTGGATTTTCACCCAGTTATTCGAAACAGTCATTGTCCAATTACTTTTGTACCTCTGAAAAAGTAGTAGACATTATATAGCTGTAATTCCCAAACAACTAATGCAATGCTTTTGTTAAACCCCTCTGAAAGCCTGCACTTCAGTCACATTTTGATTCTATGAGCTAAAATCTACTGTAAAGATATGCAGAGGCAAAATTCTGAAAGTTTGATTGCCCCATATATTTCTGATCCTAACTGGTATCAAATGATCAGTGTGCAGTTGTTGATCGTAATTACGACTAAAAATTGTTGTTGCAATTAAGAACCAAGCAGACAGAAATGACTGTAGATGCCCTAATAGTCATTTTGTCACTACCTCTTCTGGTGAAAAACAACAGTGTGTATAAAATGGCCCAACTCCAACTGCTAATTTGAATCAGCCAATGCAGTAAGCACCCTTTAGAGGTAATTATTTACTGAAATAAATTCTCAAGGAGGTGCACAATTCAGTTCAGTGCACAAAAAAATGACAAAAATTACCTCTCGAAAAAATAGAAACAATTGACTCGGCTAAGCACAGATAGACTATCATCCAAAAGCACCAAGCCATGACACCCATCCCAATCTGCATTGCATGTTTAGTTTCTGCAGAATCTCAATTACAGGGTCAGGTCAGGAAACGTTACGTGTTATTATGCTTGTTTAGGAGCTCATGTTTGGTTTTCCAGACCTTCCAGACAGTTCTTCAATACTATCCTACCTCTCGCTTCTATAGCTATTTGATTGGATCTTTGAAAAAAATAGCTAACCTGTATCAACAGCAGAGGGTGGATAGTGGCCTCTTTGCATAATGTAGCTGATGATAAGGGACAGTAATGCATGCACTGTAGGTTTGGGTATCGTCACTGATTTCTAGAATCAGTTCGATTCCGATTCACAAGGTCCCGATTCGATTCGATCCACGATTTCGATTCGATTCAAATTGGGGAAATTTTGCCTCAGACAGTCAGAAATATTATATTTATCAGTACTGACACTTGTGAGACTGCATCAGAGGTGTAAGAATCACAGCAGGTGCCTTTGTGTCAAAGTAACTGAGGATAAAACACAGAAAAACATGATGGAGATTTTCCTGGCCTGGTTTTTTATAGTAGATAGCCTTAAAAATATTCTGTAGTAGAACAAAAACAGAAGAAGACCATCAATCAGCATATGAACATTACCTGGTGCTGCTGAAGTGAAGCAGAGCAAAGTTACGGAGGTTTTATTAGAGACACAGCTAAGCATTTTGCAGTTTGTCATAATTTTAAAAAGTTTACATTTCTTCGGTATTGAACAGCAGAAGTGAGGCTTCCTTGTCAGAAGTCATTAAAAAAAAAAAAAAAAAAAAAAAAAACAGCGGCTGACAGCGCTGTACACCAACGGTAGACTAGTGGGTAAAAAGCAAGCGAATAATGCAGAAAATGGAGATTTTAAGATGGGAAACTGTTCTTAAAGTACACAGAGAGGGAGAGAGAGCCCTACAAAGTGTGATTTTATTGTGGGGGAAGCAAAACAGCAAAAGTAGGAGGGAATTCATGACGATGTTTATGGGAAGCGAAATGTGAAGCTTAGTTTGGATCTTCTTTTGCTGCTGGTTCAGTGAATTTTGGTTGGAGAGTGATGAAACCTGCAGCTTCAGAATCTAGTGCAAAATAAGACGTAAACACAAAGCGCGGATCCGATGCATCAGAATCTTTGAGCTGTCTGCTTTCAGCCGCGACGGTGTGAGAAAACCGACGTCTCACTGATTCTGATGCGTCAGATTTGTGCTTTGTGCTTATGTGTTTTTGCACAATCCATTTACCTTCTGTCATTTGCTGTCTAGCTGTTTGTTTAAATAGTTTTGTGAGGTTTAACCTGAGATTCTGGGATTTCTGACAAAATACATGTATATTTAAAAATCAATTCAGGATCTTAATGAATCGATATTGCTTTATTCAAGCTAAAATCGATTTTAATCGATAAATCGATAATCCAAACCCACCCCTATTTAACAGAGCTTTTGTCTACTGTGTCTTTGGGATCACCAGATGAAAGCAGCTACATGCATTGCCATGGTATCTCTATAGTCTATGACCAGCGTTTGTTTTCCAGATTTCTTTCATTAGCTCAACAACAACACAGCACTTCTTTTGAGAAACGCACAATGATAGACTCTTACCAGTGACATAGCCCTGCAGTCTGCACAGTCTGGCTGAAGCTTACTTTGACAGCAATGTGTTCAGATCTGAAGCACATGATGTGGACTGATGTTGACAATAAAGCTGGATACCATGGGCAGTAATTTGTAAGATTTATAAGACATTCTTGGCCGTATTGTCATTACATGGAGCAGAAGAGGTGGATGAGGAGCAACATCGTTACTTTTCCAGGCAGCAAGCCCTACAGCGTTGAACAGACCTAATCTAATTTGTTAGTGGGAGATTTCAGTGCACAGAGACATAGACCATCTAAGCCAGGAGAGATTTGTTTTATGGGTGAATCTTAAATTGTATCTGTTTGTGAGAGGAAATCTTATCAGTCAACACCATCATATGTATTATTATTTCTTAAGACATCATAAATACATTACTATCATGTATTGACAAGGGCAAGGGAACACTGAACTTTGTGTGTATTCGTATATGAATCACTAAATTTCTTGATTTACAGGATACATTGGGCAGGAACAGAGACAGCCACCCAGTGGTGTGGATACATGGACGGAGCGGTGCAAGCTGGTCAGAGAGCTGCTCTGGAGGTGCTGGCTGAAGTGTCCCACATGACTCTGACCACAGAGGAGCAGGAAGAATTGCAGCGCATTCAAAATGTCAAGAGTGCTTCTAAGCAAAGACCATCATCCAAACTCATGTACCTGCCTACAAGCAAATCTGTGGTTATAGCAACACTGACAATAGGAGCCGTTCTTCTGCTGGCTCAGCATCAAAATACAGTATTAAAGATCAAAGAGTACTTCACAAATGCCTTTTCACCAATCAAGCACAACCTTCTGCTGTGATAACAAAAAACCCTGTAAACCAAGAGTACATTTAAACAAAAGCAATAAATAAAATAAATAAATTTAAAACAAGATGAAGGATATATTGGCAGCAACCAATGATATCAATTTCAAAAAGTTTTCACAAGATTTTCAAAAAACTTGACCTCAGACCTCTGATCTTGAGGTCAGACCACTGAAATTGGAACTCCATTCAAGGTTTTTAGTAGTTGCACCTGGGGTATCAATTTGAATGGTCTCCTTCTCGAGTTATTGCATTAACAAGCTTCCACAGTGCCCGCCTGCCAGCCGGGCAAGGTGACAGCAAAACCCCATCAGCCTTTTATGGCTGACGGGTAAAAAGCTACAGGTTTTGCTGGAATCTAAATTATTTTCACTAGCAGTGACTACAAAAACAACAACAACCAAATGCCCCCCCTAAAGTCATAAGGTTGTGCTTATGACATTAGGACCAGAATGCAGGACCTTTACATGTACTCTACTTTTGCTTGCAAGATGTAACTAATGAAGTGACTGGTGAATACAGATATATGTGGTAGAGCCTTTGGGAAAAATAGCTAAGAAAACTCAAAAGAAACTATTTATATAAATAGGAGGGGAAAAAAGGTCTGCACTGCAGTTAAAACCAGTTTGTCATGAGAAAATCAAGCCTTTACAGTGTATGCCTTTTGAGGTCTCACACAAAGCCATAACATCTGGATGAAAGGTTTGAAGCTATTCCACAAGCATGTTTTTTGACTCACAAAACCATCAAAAGATGAACGAGCGTAAGATGGATGAACCAGTCACACAATGGACATATCCAAGAGAAGGTGATTTAATCGCTATCACTTGATTGCACAGTCGATTGAAAGGATTTTTGTCACTTCCAATGTCTCCTCTAGAGAGAATCTCAAATGCCCACTAATCACTGTACGGTAGTCTGTGACTCCTTTGGCGCCATGGCTTTCCATTTGTCTTTGTTATCACTAGCTTGCACTGAATCAACTGCTTGTTCTCCCTGGTTTCACTTAAGCCAGCCCAGGCTGAATCAAGGCCAGTGTCCTAACATTTCTGAACATGTTTGATTATTTGTAGCATTTGATTACTGACCCATTTTTTGTTGAGAGTCAAATGAGCTGAAATCAGTGCAATGGTTCTCGTGTAAGTAAGTTCTGAATAAATTCAGTATAAAATGCAAAAAGATGCTTATGTACATTTTTCTATGAGTCGTCTGTAATACGTATAGTGGATTGTACTATTTTAGAACTCCTCATTGCTCTCAGAGGTACCTTATTATGATATATGCCATTGCCAGCTCAAGGCACACATGCAGTAATGTACCATCTGGGAGAATGGCAGCTTGCCTCGTCGGTTGCTATTTTTTACATCATTAGTTGAAATCCAGGTCTTGATTTTAATGATAAATGCATTCCCATCCCCATTCCCATTGGGATATCATGAGTACTAAGTAGAAAATAGTTGGCCAAACTATTGTGTTGAATGAATATGTGCAACATAAGTGAAACATGAGCCTCAAAAATGGCTCAGATTTTTAAAACAAGCATCAGCATACAGTGTCCATGTTAAAGTTTAACAAGTGTAGAAGCATGGATGCAAAAACCTAGTCATCACTGATAATAATGCCATAGTTCATTAGAAGTATAAATGCTTTGTATTTTTAAAAAATGACTGAAGACTGAAGCCACGATATTGTGGTACATCAACTAAAAACCCAAAACAAATTTCAGCATTTTTTACTATCTCTTGAGATTTTGCACTGTGGAGTGTTTTTTTTTTATCCAATATCAAAGAAAAAAACAACAAAATAACATTTCTAGCAAAGTCTCTAAGTAATGTTCCTGTAATTACTGTAGCCTCTAAACACCTGTCAAATCACTTGCCATGGTGTTTGCCTTTGGGCAATAGCACCAACTTTAAAAATTCATACTTTCCAGTGCAGTGTAATCAGGGTGTGTAGCCATAAACAACGCTTTTCACAGGACTAAACCAGAACTCAGCTAGTTTAAATAGATGTCATTATTATTTATTTAGACACGCAGTGGCTTGTGAACAGAAGTGTAACATTAATGCAATCATTCAAAACTGGAAGAAAGGATGCATTCATCACGTGAGCAATTAGTTGATACAATGCCTTAAACCAGCAATAAGAAATATGCTGTGCCAATTGCACATTTCAATCCTCAGAGTCTGACAATGACTCATGGTGAAGGGTTCAAAAAAAGAAAGGATCAAAATATATGCAGCTTGTGCATCAAACTCTGGTGCTCACAATCCAACTCAATTTGGTCAGAGATACATTTATGTTAAAAGCAGCCAAAGGATCATCAATTCACGAGCCTTGAGAAAATAAATAAATAAAAATGGAGACTGGTAAAAGAGCCCTAGCAGGAGTGCTCATTTCTTCAACTTGAATTCTTCAGCAACTTCCATCTGGAGCTACCTGGATATATACTTTTCTTTTTCTCTGACATGTGGTAGCACTATAACTGATGTGTGAAATCTGGTAAGCAGCCTTCAAAACATTGTCATCACATCGGTTTACTTTACTATTTATTTTATACATAACTGTTTACATAAATCATGCAATAGAATCTTACAAGACAGAGTTGTTTAATCGTTATCACTTGATTGCACATATTTGATTGACAGGATTTTTATCAGTCCCACTTTCTCCCCTGATGAGTATCTCCTAACACCCACTGATCACCGAGAGGCAGTCTGGTGCCATCCCTTGCTATTTGTCTTTGCTAGCTTGCAAAAGATCAACCGAGACAGTTGTTCCGAGTTTCACTTAAACCAGTCACAGCTGAAACACAACCAGCAACCTAAAGTTTCTGTCGCATATACAGGCAGATTTGTACTAGGAGTCATAAAAAGACTGCAATAGCAACTGGGTGTATAGACAGCAACCCAGGCAACTAGACCAAAAGAAGTGACCGTGCTGCCAAGCATTCAAGGGGATTCGGAATGAATTGTCATTCATGAATACACGAGGAAATTAGATACTGACAAAGCACAGAAATAAAAACACTCACTGCCTGCGCATTTAGCACCACGGACAGTGACAGCATGGACTAAACAAGAAAGCGCCGTGTTTGTGAGCCATATACAAATTAAGCCGCAGAAGAACAGAAGCACAATAATGCCAACGGGTAAAAATAAGCTTCACTCACCCTTGAAATAGCTGAAGGCGGACAAAGTCTCAGTTAAGCCGTGTGAAGATAGCATCTCTCCACTCATTAGTGCACTTGCGGTAAGTTCTCTCGAAGGCCAGCTGCAGTAACTTGGCCTTCTGTGAATTAAACCATGTTCACTGTGAGACTGAATCATAACTTATTTCTTATGTGGAAGTCGAGGAAAGAGATCTTTGAATGCTGCATTAGGGTGAACAGCGTTTGCTACCATCTGTCCTCATAATGAAATCTACAGATCCCACCCCTGTCTTTAACAAGGGCATAATCTTCAAAATGACTTGATTATAACTGAGGCCATCATCATCGGAGAGTTGACAGAGCTCGACGTAAAGCAGCACGAGAGAGTGAAGGAACACCTGTCGCTAAAGAAAACATTGTTTAGCTTTTAGCTTGAACTGACAGATGTCGCGATTACAAATGGTTGGTTTTCTTTCCCTTTTTTGCTCCAGCCTGGGTCCCAGCTCTTCCTTCATGTGCTACAGAGAATGCCTTTGTATTTGGCACAGACTTTGTGTCACAGGAAAACAATTTTACAAGTCCGTCGTCTCAGTCAGCCGGCTTGAAAACTAAAGCGCCCCATCCACTCACTTCCTGTCACATTAATTTTCACCTGTTGGGGAAATCCCATTAACAAATCCAACGTTCTATCCTTAGGTACATGTAAGTCCCACGCATGAAGATGTATTACTTTCTCCTTTTATTCAATACAATTTAATTTAATTCTCATATAAATATATACAGAAGTAAAAAAAAATTAAAAATGGATGGATACCGTACTGTAGTTGTTCACTCAGAGAAATCACAAAGCAGTCATCGTCGTACTGTTTCAGTTTCAGTTTCCTTCTGTTTTGCAAATATAAACAACAACTTAAGAAGGTACATCAAGTTCAATACCAATTAGCACCTTTTCAGCTACAAGAGAGATTTTGTAATAATTTACAAATGATGAGAAATGTTTCAAAACGATGTAAAATGTAGGTTTCACCACAACTTGATACTTTAAAACTATCGTTAGTAAGGTGATAGCAAGTTAAATTAATATACGCACTTATCACTTTGTTAGGTATTGGACACTTTGCTAGAACCAAGTTGGAGCCCTTTTGTTAATTCTTCTCAGATTAGATTAAGTAATGTGTTGAAAATCGAGATTTTGGACCATATTGACATGATGTAAGGGTACCTATAAATAATATTCTTTACTTTATTATATATGTTGGTGGGTGATTCAGTAGGGAGTGGTCTCAAGCTGCTTTGAGAAATGTGTGAAAATAATGTGAGGCAAAAACATATAACAGCAACATATTCATTTGCATTCATGTGTGGCTTGTGAAAAACAGATTACCACTTATCTAAGTGTGTGAGATAGGGTCCCTACAACCCTAAAGAAAAAGACAGAATGCCAAATTAAATGGTAAAGTAGATAGTTACAGTTTTTGAGGGGATATTTATTTGTTATAGTCATTTGGCTTTTTTTTTAACAAGCATTTTAAACTAGTTAAAGCAAAAAAAAAAAAGAAGAAGAAGAAGAAAAGCACGTTTTGCTGAGAGAAAAAAGAGCATTTCCAGCCCATTTCATTTGTCATTCAAAAAAGCAAAAAGGCATTACGCTATCCATGAAAAAAAAAACAAAACATAATGGAAAACTATGAATTGGGCTCCGCAGAACTCATGCCTTAACATTCTTGAAGCAATCTTTGTTCATCTTGACACTGAACAGAACCAAGAGCAGACAACAGCGAGAGAAGAACGTTGTCTTTTAAGAAACTCAGAGTATTTGTTCCTGAAGACTATTTAGAAAAATTCTAACAATGCTCTTCTCTAACAGAGACGAATAAAGGAAGGCATATAGAACATGGGCTTTCAATGTTTTTAGAGTTGCACAAGCTCTGTTTTGACATATGCTTTATTTCCATGTACGTTTGCTCATGTGTCAGCGAAATATGAAGAAATGATTGGTGTGGTAGCTCAAAGGTTTGCACAGTAGTGTGTTTTTGTCGTGGTTCTTATTTCTAATACTCTTTAGTCTGGTGTGTCAAAGACTGACCGAGGCTGTCTCTTCATAGTATCCACTCAGTCCATTTTTTCATCTCAAATACATGAAATTCTTTTAGCCTAACTCATAAAATAGGAAGTAGGAGCAGCTCCACAATTATGCTCTCTCTCATTCATAGGATTCGATCTTTGGCTGCATTTATGCTTAATATCTTTCCCTCAGGAGATACATCTCATTGATCCCAGTGTGTTTGGGAACATCATTGCTATGTGGAAAATACCCAGCTCTCTTAAACCTGCACACTTTAGCAGATAATCAATTGTATAAATCCCCTGGGTGACATTGCACAGTGGTGGGACATAATATCAGGTATTGAATGTGAGAATTAAAACAAAAATCTCTGTTGGCTTTAAAAATGTGCTAGATGTCACCATTGGATTTTTTTTTCTGTTACTGTAATCTTCAGTTGAGTCTTCAAGTGTGAACTTATACAAAGTAGTGATACATCTCCCCCCCTTTTGTATGTTTTTTTGTAATCATTTTACTTCTTTTTTTGTTAAGAATATGTCCTACAAACTGAATTATCATATTGGCCTTTTGTCTTTGTTTAAAACAGTTCTTCAGGTTGCAGTTATTTAAGGTTAAGGGTCATGGATTACCAAAGTGAATAACAGATCTATCTCTGGAGTTTGCTTGTGCTGCTTATGGTGACTAGCTTAATTATTTAAGTACCAGTGGAGGTTCCAGCCAATCTGATCTAAATACTCCAAACCATGGGGTCTATTAGACCCCATTCCTACAATACTGGTCAAAGAATTCATACCATTAATTAATACTTTTATCTTAAATATGATCAATCTCAGCTGTTACAGGTAATTATAGGTCAATCCCTATTCCCATCTTCCTTTTATGTCTAAAATCCTTGAAAACTAGTTCTAAAAAGGCCAAATGATTAGGTGCAGAGGGTTGGTTTATTTGAAGAGTCTCAGTCAGGATTCAGAATTCATCAAAATACAGAAACAACATAAGTGAAGACTATGGATGACATTTGTTTTGATTTTTGTGCTTAGAACATGCTGTATGCATGTTCTAAGCACTACAGCCAAATGAAACTAAGTCCCTACAGCCAAATGGCTGCTCTCGGGGCTCTAAGTACTAGAGGAATATCTTAAAGACATCAAGGCCCTAATGCTTCCCTAAAATTCTTAGAAACATACCAGATACTTACACTGGATAGCTTTACCTTGGCTTCCCATGACACTATGAGAGATATTTAATGCTTTTTTTTTTTTTTTACCATATTATGTGTCTCAGTGTGCTTGATAAACAAATATGTAGGACTGCTTTCTTGCATTTGCGCAATATTTCTATAATTAGAAAAAAATTCTTAATCAGAGTGATACTGAAAAATTCGTTTATGCATATAATACTTCTAGGCTGGACTACTGTATTTATTACTGTCAGGTTGCTCTAAAAGTTCAACAAATACTTCAACTGATCCCAAATGCTGCAGGGAGAAAGAGACATTTCTCCCATACTGTTCATTGGTTCCCTGTTAAACTGAAAATTTCTGTGATACTTACCTCTTTTCACCCTCTATGTATACAGGGTTTTGGATTTTTGTCTCCTCTGCTCTCTTCTTTTGCCCTCAACCCAATTTAATTATGGCAGATGTCTGCCCCACCCCCATGTGGTGCCAGAGGTTCCTTCCTGTTAAAAGGGAGTTTTTCCTAACCACTGTTGCCAAGTGCTTGCTCATAATCATTGTCTCATTATTGGGGTTTTCTTTACATTACTATAGTGTCTTTACCTTACAATATGCCTTGAGACGAATGAACTAAATTTTAAGTAAAGTATCAACTAATAAGTAGTAAGTAAAGAAGGCTGTGAAATTGATTCAATCCATAAAAGTAAAAAGTAGCTGTTCTGGCACCTATTTATAATTTAGTTTTAAATTTTAATTTAATTTAAAATTTTTATTTTTTACAAATTTAACTAAATCCTCATCTTTCATATTAACATGATAATAAAACCAATATTAATATAACAGAATACAAACTTTAAGTTAAATTCTAATGAATTTGCACGCCATGAACATGTATTATTTAGAACACAGGCAGAAACAAACCAATCAAAAGATTTAAAAGTAAAAAAACAAAAACAAAGGTCTGTTCACTCTTCCCTACATTGCCTGCTGAGATACATTGCTTTTTGTGATTTGAACTGAATTCAATAAGACATAACCAGATATTTCATGAGCTATCAAGGCTGATCTCCAAACCCCTAGAATGAATTAGAACATTAAATGTAAGATTTAATTTTCAAATTTAATGAATGTCACTGAGCACCTACCTTTGACAAAAAATTCTCTTCTTATTCTCCTGTCCTTTCTTTCTTACATCTTCTTTCATTTGTGAGTGAAGTTAATTCTTTTTCTTTTTTTTTGTCTCCCTGGGAAATTAAGCAGTTATACCTTTAGCTAGCAGACATTGTGTGGCAAACTACTAGGGGTGGGGGAAAAATCGATACTGTGTAGTATCGTGATATTTTATTTGCTAATAATGTGTCGACACAGGGACAGCAGAAATCGATATTTTGTTACAAAAAAAGTTTTTGTGGACTGGAAGTCAGAGCATGTCGATCCTTTTTCTGAGCAAGAATCCTGACACTGTACAAATGTGTTTAACTTTTTTTTGGCAGCAATAAACATGTTTTATTTTAAGTTTAAAACTTTTTTATTTAATGTAAAATTATATTTTGTTTTAATTTACTTTCAAATTCTTCAGTTGCTGAATGGGCTGCATATTTTTCATAAATTGCATAGTTCAGAATAGCTATAATTGTACCAGATGGTTGCATTCAGTTAAGTTGGACTAGACTGTAATACAAACCGTTCAGTTTGTCAACAATAAAACTGACTGAAATGAGAGAAAGACTGAGTGCGAGACTTTGATGTTAGATAAAATGAATATTGATAAAGTTTACCTTTATGTACAGAATCTGAATATCGCAAAATATTTTCAAAAAATTGCAATAATATCGTATCGTGCGTTAAGTATTGTGATAATATCGTATCGTGGGATGTATGGTGATTCCCACCTCTACAAACACACAGGAACAGTTTTGTGTTCGTAGGGATTGAAATTAAGAAGTAAAAAACAGATACTTTAAAATTCTACTTAAGTATAGCGATTTAGTATTTATACTTTATTACTTCCCAACTCTGCTGCTATTCATTCAAGTGCATTCAAACATCTAGTTTATTCCGCATCAAAATTGAGAAGTTGATCATTGTGATGAACAATCCTCTTATTTATGTGAAAGTGCATAACAGCTAGTTATCTGGGGCATACTAACTGCTAATCAAAGCTTTTTTGCTTAGCTTTCCTTGAGACTGATTACATATGGTTGTTCTAACAATTAACCACTGTGTTGCCCATTATTACTGCAGTCACTTGAGTGTAATATACAGTAGATTGTATATACAGTTTTGTTTGTGGGAGTTAACCGATGTGACTGATTGGGGTACTGACTTACAGTGGGGCAAAAAAGTATTTAGTCAGCCACCGATTGTGCAAGTTCCCCCACCTAAAATGATGACAGAGGTCAGTAATTTGCACCAGAGGTACACTTCAACTGTGAGAGACAGAATGTGAAAAAAAAATCCATGAATTCACATGGTAGGATTTGTAAAGAATTTATTCGTAAATTAGGGTGGAAAATAAGTATTTGGTCACCTCAAACAAGGAAAATCTCTGGCTCTCACAGACCTGTAACGTCTTCTGTAAGAAGCTTTTCTGTCCCCCACTCGTTACCTGTATGAATGGCACCTGTTTGAACTCATCATCTGTATAAAAGACACCTGTCCACAGCCTCAAACAGTCAGACTCCAAACGCCGCCATGGCCAAGACCAAAGAGCTTTCGAAGGACACCAGGAAAAGTATTGTAGACCTGCACCAGACTGGGAAGAGTGAATCTACAATAGGCAAGCAGCTTGGTGTGAAAAAATCAACTGTGGGAGCAATCATCAGAAAATGGAAGACATACAAGACCACTGATAATCTCCCTCGATCTGGGGCTCCACGCAAGATCTCATCCCGTGGGGTCAAAATGATCATGAGAACTGAACTCATTTCAGGTGCTGCTTTTGCATTTTTATTGATAATGAGTTTAATATTTATTGTGGCTGACCTAAATTTTCTGTATTACACTGTCTGGCAGCTCCAACACGAAGGTTTTATTGTGGTTTATTGTGCTCATGCATGAATATTATGGGATACATTGATTTTGCTGGTTATTGTTTCCTCTTGGCTTAGCAGAAGCTCATATGCTGGCAGAATGTAAAGTCTACTGCTGTCTTGCACATACAATTATTGGCTGTACAATTGGCTTTGTTGGGAAAATCCCTGTGTACAGGACGTTGACCTCTTCACATTTTCTCAGCACATTTCATACTCAGGTAAACATTAGAAACATATTTTGTCTCAAATGTGGTCATAAGAGAGCCCGTTTTGATAAATCCATCTAAACTACTGAACTTCTTTTAATCCGTGTATATGTGTAAACTTTGCTCCTCAGTCCAGTTGCATTCATGGGTAACATTTAAGTTCAGGTACTTTATGGTGATCTGCTTCTTGCAAATTCTACATCGCACTTCATCGCTCCAAGACATAGATTGTAGATTTTTATACCCATGAGATGATTATTATCAGCTCCTCCAATCTTAGCTTTCTGCTACATGTTATGTGAATTATTCGGTTTAAAATTATTCATTCCAGCTCATTATGTTTTTCCCTGCAGTGGGTGGAGATGCTTTGTTGAGGCGTGGCTTTTCAATGATGCCCCACAGATGCACATACCATATAATGTGTTGATGTATAAAATAGCCCACATTAACTTCACATTGTATGAGACATGGCTAATTGAGATGCATCATTTTCTTGACATTTGTTAATTTTGGAATTGCTGTAAAGAGGTATTCCTTTATGTTACTGTAAAGGTACTGTAGGGCCCCAAAAGTTAACGAAGCTAAGAAAATGCTCCAGAGGTGTATTTCAATATGTACTCAGTTATGTCTTTTAAAGGATCAGTCATACATGGTCATGGTATATATGGTGTTTCCCCCCCCCCCCAGAAAAAAGAAGAAAAAAGAAAGGAGATGGAAGCATGTGAAAATATCAGACCAGCAGTTGGCAATGACTGAAGATGATCTCAACGAGAACCCTGCAGTCCCCCAGCAAGGAGCAGATGGCTTAAGCAGATGATCTGCTGATCGCCACTCCTGGTGTGTTGTGAAAGCAGTGATGTGACTGGTGCTTACGTAAAGATTTGCCATTCGTTCACTGATGGAGTTCGATATTTTAGCTTCTAACTCACTTCTCTCAGGCAGTCGCTGACTAATAGCTCCAGCAGTCGTAATTAAAGTGAGAGCCACCTGGTGAGCTGTGCTCCAAGTTGGAGATTATATGAGGTTATGAGTGATTAGAAGTCATTCCTAGAGAAGCAGACACAGTGCTATTTTAACATTAAAAAAAAAATACAAATCCTACTGTCTGAATGAAACTTCAGATTACAGTGTCACATCAAATTAACATGCCTTACATAAAAAAAGAATGATTCAGTTGTGAGTCAGGTTGAGGCTAGGCAAATTTATTAGTGGCATATTTGTTTGAAGTGACGACCAAGAGCAGGGAAGGGAAAAATAATGTTTTCTTGCATCTCTTTTCCAATTGGAAGCATTCCAATGGATGAAAACACTATAGATCAAGGCCCAACAGGGTCTCTCATAATTTTTGACTCCTTTCTTCTTCAAATTTGCCTTTACATACATTCTCAGTTTTGTTCTTTCATTTGTCATATAATCTGACATCTCTGCTATCATAAATTCTTAGAGTAATGTCATATTTTTAAATTCTCCAAATGATCCATTGTCCTACTTGCAGTGTATGTGACTGCAGCTGCTTCAAAGGTTTTTCAGATACTTTAAGCTATTCTTTCATATCCTGAGATGACAGCGATGATGTCTGAATGTTACATTGTTTACGATGTCACGGGATTGGCTTGATGAATCTTGCATCAGTGTATTTTCCTCATAGTTTAACATCTTCTTCCTGGGGCTTTTCTGTGCAAGTGTTATAGACTGCCAACTGTTTGGACTCAGGTCAACAGGGAGCCCAAATCACATGAATTATGCATGGTGTCTGCTCTCAGGCATACAGCCCTGTCTGTGCTGCCACTGCACATGCAGCACCGGAGACGGAGACTGAGTTACAGAGATCATAGAGAACAGTGGCGAATAAAACCGATAGACAGGGGGGAAAAAAGAGAAGGCGACAGAGAAATATAGAAAATATGACCAAACACAGAAATGTATAATACGCAATAGAGAAGAACAGGCCATTCAAAGTAGTGCTTCTCTAAAATTAAATAATGCTAGTCTAGCGTTTCTAAAAATACAAATGGCAGAGACGTTAAATTGCAACCCTTTTTTTGATTGTGGTAAATGTTTACTATTGGTGCCTGATAAATGCTATTTAAATGTTTTCAGACATCATTGTGGAAGTCTATAATTGCAAACAAAGCCCACCGTTGCAGAGTCTCAGATTTTGCATTTGTATTTTCTATAACTGCAAATTGAATATCTTTTTTTTGTGCTCCTGAATTTCACAACACATTTGCTGGAAGAGTTCCTCTATCGTGCCATTTTCTTTTTTTGGACTAGATCATTCTATTAATTAATTAAGCACACAACTGGGGTATTGATCGATACAAATATTAACTGTTGGATGCAGGCCGACCCCCATCTCTCTGCGTGTTTCCTGTCTGTCTCTACTGTGCGCTGTCAATAAATAGCTGATTAATGAACCACTCACACTTCCATTCACTCCCATTGGAAATTTCACAACTTTGACACATGACCAGCTGACTTCATCAGCTCCGTGAAGCTACTGCACTCGAATGGAACAGCCCAGAAATGAAACCTACATTATTGAAGTATATGGTGTTAATCTTTTTTTTTTTTTACCCATTTCAAACATAACTTATTTGCAACAAGTTTTATAATCTGTATAGCTAGATAGTATCAGGAATAAATCTCCTTTGATAAATTTGAGTCCACTGATGCTTTGAGGCAGATGGAGGGGAAGAAAGGATTAAGAGTGAGACTGTTATGCATAGGATTGGCCTTGTATGTCATAATAATATAAAGAAACTAAAAACGACTCAAGTATGGGCACCCAGAAAGGAGGAAGAAAGTGTGAGCAAGGGGGAGTTGCAGGGGGATAAAGGTAGAGAAGAGTATAAAGACTGCCCGACAGATTGGCCATCTGGACCTCTGAGCTGACAGCCTGACATGTTCCAAGCGCAGCAAATGTGGAGCAAATTCACTAAGCAGGGCCCCCTCTTGAGATACGCAGCACATTACACAGGAAGCATAATTAGAGGCATGGTGAGGCCTGCAGCATCACCTTGAACAGAATGGTCAAATAGAGATCAATGTTCTGCTCTCTAAATTAATGAGGCTAATGTTGGTGTGACAGCATCGACACTCGGGATCTGTGGGGAATCAGACAGATTTCACCATTTGTGAATGGAGACATGAAACAAGTACAAGCTTATTAAATTCCAGTGCATGCCAAAGAAAATGCCTCAAACACATAGCTAGAACCCAAGAAAAATGATTAATGAATATTTTAATTGGACCAATTCATATTGCTCACCAATAAAGTCATTATTTTCTTTATAAAACATACTGTCGAAAGTGAATAAAGAATACAGCTGCTTACTAAATATCAACAAATTCAAGGGAGGAGGGACAGAAATTTACAATAGAAAATTATCATTTTCCGCCGTAGAAAGGTTATGTCGAGAGGTCCAAAACAAACAATCCAAAACTCGGTGTGTCAAACTCAAAACGAATGAAACACAAGCACACGCAGGAACTACACACAGCAACATCTGCACTCTCCTTTGAGGAGAGAGGTGGGCTGATTATCTTAAGGAAAGTGAAGCATGTATTAAACAAAAGTCATACAATGTAAAGCAGTGCTCAGAGTCATCTTCCTTATGAAGACTGTAATTGTAAGATTTTTTTTTTCCACAAAGACATACACATTATACACATGAGAAAAGCCGATTCAGTAATGGAGCACTGCTGTACGTCAGGGGTGTTGAGGCTAGCTTAAGATTTTTTTGGGGGGAGGGGGGGTTATTTAATTTAAAAGAACCATTCCTGGATCTGTTATGGCTCTTATTTGGGAGAGCCAAAAGCCAAGAAGTATCCATTTGGCTCTTTGGTATTTGTCATTGAAAACTGCAGAAACACATATATATATTTATATATATATAAAGTACAACGTTAACGACATTATAATTTCAGAAAATCACATTTTATCCTTGATAGGACTTTTTTTTTCTTTTATCCCCTCATTTGCGTTTGATTGCCCTTGCTGTCCTCCAAATCGTACAAGACAGTCAAAGTTTGATTGCAGTTTATGACAACTTAAAAAAATAATTTCAAAAAAGCAAATAAGCAAACATCTTCACCAAATGTTATTGGCTGGGGGATAGTTTGCCTTCTTCAGGCAATTTTCCACAAGCTCCAAATGGAGATTCCAGCTGCTTACTTAATTTCCACCAGACGTCAGACTTCTTCTTTACTGGCAGGTGCTTAAAAACTCAGTGACTCGTTCCATAAATTTTCTGCTCCAGTGAGGCACATTTACATCATAGCCTTTGAATAGTCTTTCTTAAAAAAAAAAAAAAAAAAAAAAAAAAGTGAAAAATGACAGAACGATGCTTCATATGGAAACAAAATATGCAAGCCCACTTTAAATTATACACAGATTAGTTAACAGATTAGTTAACTAATTAGTTAACAGATCACCATTACTTGTTCAGTGCATTTTCATTGACGACTCATTGCTCGGTTTACACTTTTTAAAGCATCTTGAATTTGTACAGTGCCTCGTTGTCCTCATGGAGACAATAAGCTGTTAATATCTATACAATAAGCTTGGTTGTTGTTCATAATCATCCAGTTAGTTTTCATGAGTTTTCATCAAAAGGTCTACTGTGCAACATACAGTAAGATTGTATGTTCACAATCATCAGTGTCAGTATCTGTGTAGTGATGAAGCGATGTGATGGAACGGAGCAAAGCCAATGACCAAAGACCACAGGCCAAAAAAAGACATTAGAAAATTTTAAGAAAAAAAAAAAAAAAGACAGTAGTGTCTCCTTGTGTTGGTCCGTGGTTGCCTTTGTTAGCGTGGAATGCCATTGTAAGTGTGTCCTTAAATGTGAACTATGGGAGTAGGATCCTGGTGGGTTCTCTGCATGTCTCTCTCCTTGCGTCTCTGTGGTTTGCTGCATCATCCGAAAGCAGTCCGTTTGAGGGTTAATGGATGGTAGGCAAATCTCCCAACCAGGCACCGGGTAGGGGGCGTGGACATGTATACTCATTCTGCAAGAACAGAAAAAAAAAATACAATGAAGACCATTTAACAGTTGGCCTGCACCAGTTACAGAGGTGGTGGTTACAATGTAAAGTTAATTACAGTGCCCAGTGATTTGATAACAGTACAATGGGGCTGTGACAGTGCCAGCAAAGCAAATTAGGGTAAGCAATTAAGCAGATGATGAAATCCCATAAGCTTAGATAACTTGGAAGGCTGAGGTGGAGTGACTTCCCAAATGTCTCACAAAGATTAAAAGGCAGCTCAGCACACAAGTATTCTTTTTGAAAATGTTAATTAAAGCTGAAATTAAAATATTAAATTTTTCACTTTAGTCGGTAACTGTTTACTACTCTTTGATGATTAACATACAACTGGATTAATTATTATAACAATTTTAATGAATTATTATGGTTATTGAAAGAGGAGCATTTTCCCCCGTTATTTTCCAGACTCTTGTTTTTAGAACAACGTGTTCCTGAAAAAAATATATAGAGTAACTTTTGCATTATACATATCCATCCATCCCTCATCTGTGTGTTTGGACTGTGGGAGGAAGTAGCTGGAGAGAAGATGTAAATGCCACACGGAAAGACCCCAGACATGATTAAAACGCAGGACTATCTTATTGTGGGGCAACAGTGCTAACCACTACACCACCATGCTCTGAGTATCTTGATGCATGCTCAATCATCCAGGTAAGAAAATCACAAAAGGTTAATTCCTGATCCTCTGGACATAGTGTTTTCAGTGGGAGAAATGTTTTATGGACGAACCTTATTATAAGGTTCATCGACGAACATTGCCATTGTTCGTTAGTCGTGCTAGTTTTAGTCATTATGTAAATGTACTGTTTATAAGGCTGGAGAAACTTGCAGTCAGCTGAGAGTGAAGACGTCACTTGGATGAGTGGCGAAGCGTTTCGTCCACTGAAAAAGTCCAGATGAACAGAGTCAACTTTTTGGTCATGCTCTCAGCAGTTGTCTTTCTATCCATGTTAATTCTCTGATAGACCTGGTGACCTGTGCAGAGTGCACCCTGGGGGATAAGTGCATGGTCACACCTAAATACAGGGATAATAAAAGGCTCATTTCTATCACACAGCACATTGGATACACTAGAAAAAGTAAATTAGAAATCATCACAGGTGAATAATTTGGAACAGTTTAAATGTCAGTGCTTTCCCACAGGTCAAGTCAACCTTGTTGAGATGCTGCAAATAAGTAAGAATTTTGTTTGACATTTTACTCTAACCTGCTATGAACTGATCTCCACACGGGAAAAAAAAGGCAAAGGCACACTCAACCTCCTTATCCAATTTTGCCTCTGAGCATTTTTTTTTCTCAGACCCTTTACAACTTAACCTTTAAAAGAGCCTATTTGTGACTTGGCTACAGGTAAATCCACATTGCATTAATAAGAAAAAAAAATGCTCAGAGTTTTGACAGGCTAAGCAATTTCTAAAGCTTTCTGAATCTGCTCAAAATTATTCCAGCTCAACTTTTTGCTGCTCAAGCTGAGATTGTTGTCAGTGTGAAGCAGATCTCTGTAACAAAGGGCTCAGACGAGTATGCCCCGAGCAGAACTTTGATTTAAACGTTATCAAACAGGCTGACAAGTCTTCACTCCACTCTTTATCTACCTCTCAGGTGGATGTGAAAGAAGTGGAGACAGCTGCACAAATTGTCATACCTTAGACAATTTCAACACAGCACAAAAACAGAAACAACTTGCAGCAAAACCTCAGACTGTGCATCTCTGAACACATGTGTAGCAACACAGAGACAAAGTGCACAACTCTCTGCAGACACACGCCTAAATGGAAGGAAATAATCCTATCAGGTACTGTGCCATCAGATCATCCACTCAGTAATTTCTGCCGTTAATCAGTATTGCAGACTTAATTTATCACATTGCAAACAGTATGCAGAATATGAGTGTCATTTGTTCATCTTGTAAAACATAATCAAATCCTGGCACGGTGTACAAGTTACTTTATACAGATTTATAAAAAAATACAATTATATATGCATAAACAAGCACTGAATTTCAGCCATCAGTCAGCAAGATATATGGAAAGGTCTTGAATAGATCTTCATAAATATGCATATAACAGATGTGCCTGCAATCCTGGTAGATTCACAAATGCACTCAGTTGATATCCTCCCATGCATCCAATTGGCACATATCATTTTTAAGTTGCTTTAGTGTGCCTATAGTTGCTGCTGTGGCTACAAGCCACTTTGACACTTACAGTAACTCTATCCAAAGTCTGTTGTTGCAGATGCCTTCTCTGTTCTGCACCCGGGGCTGTTATTGCTTTTGCTGCTGCTCTCCTGCTCTGTGCATTGATGGGCAAAGAGGTCCCCTAACAACACATCACAACCAAATATAAATTGATGCAGAACTGTAGTGGTCCTGATTACAGTTTGCACAGTCTGTACTTTGCATTCCAGAAACAACTTGGAACATTACAGAATGTGGTCAGAATGGCTGTAATTTTAATCTGTATTCAAGAGCTATTCTTCACATAACTTGCTGAGTGATGGCAGAAGTGAGGACTGATGATAAAAGCCCACAATTTCCACATGTTAATTAATGAGCTTTATGTTGTTGTCTTGCATTTGTGCACTGCAATTATGCAAAATATCCTCTTTTTAGCACAGTGCAGACTTTCCTTCACGGCTACTGACATCTGAGCTGAGCTATTGCAAAACTCATTATGGTCCTTCAAGATGATTTTCTTGAATTGCTTGGGCAAATGAGTGCTATTGTAATAAACACTTAAGCTTATACCTCTTCAAACACTTCCAGTGCAAACAGCCATTAAATGGTCAGTGGCTTCTAAAGCTATACGTTTTATATCCTCACATGCTGGATGTCTAAGAATATCTTTGTTTCCAGACTCCATCATTCAAATCACTTCTACTGGTGAAAAAAGAAAAGATCATTAACGTCCTTCACAGCAACAGTGAAGGTTGTCCTATCCCCCCCCCTCAAAAAAACAAAAAACAAACAAACAAACAAAAAAAACAGTGAAGGTTGCCGTTACACAGCAATGAAGAAGTTTTGTCACCAGTCATCAGAAAAACGGACTTCACTTAAGCAGTTAAGTATTTTCTTATTGTAGAAAAATGACATTTTTTCTCTCCTGTTGCTTTCCCACCATTGTTTAGCAGGACAACTGGAGAGCAATGCTGACCTTTTTTTTTTTTTTTTTTTTTTAAAAACCATAGCAAAATGTATTTGCAAGGGCATTTGACTTCTTCACCTGCTTGTTAAAACCTCTGCAGGAACTACTGGTATATTCAATGAAGCAACACATACGCTGGTGTGCTTTCTTTTTTCTAGTAGCTTTCCCGGAGTTTAAAACAGGTGGGAAAAAGCTCAATAAATTCTATATTCAGGGGTCCCTGCCTCCCACCACTGAAAAATTGCAATATGTGGTAGAAGTGTAGCTGCTGTTTACTTACAACTGAAAATCACAGAGAACCTATTTCACTGTGCCACACACACACACACACACACACACACACACACACACACACAAAATCTCCCCCACATTGCAGCCCTTTCCAGGCATCTGAACTGACAAACTTAATGTCCACAGTAAAGCCAGTAGGCGATAAGATAGTCCAAAAGAGAATCCAAAAATTTGAGGAAGATTTCTTTTTTTTTTTTTTTTTTTTTTTTATCCAAATGACACGTCTACTTTGTCATTTTAGATCTCTTGCCAACCCATAACCATCCACCCTCTTGGATGCTTGTGCAGTCCTGCTAGTTGTTCAGAAAAGAAGACATAAGAAGCTGGCGTTGATCCTGGTGGTTTCAAAATGGACAGTTCCCCCTGAATACACAGACAGAGATGGCTTGGCTTTTGTAGCACCAACCTCATCAGTCCCCCTATACAGATTTACTGGGGACAGAAGTGATGTGTAGGGTTCAGCCTCTCAAGGAGTAACATTGTGAATAGGCCTGGCACAGAAATCTAGGGCCGTCTGCTGTAGTGGCATTACTTAGGGCGATTGTGGCTCAAGAGTTGACAGTTCGTCTTGTACTCGGAAAGTTGCAGGTTTGACAGTCTCGGTCGTTGTGTCCTTGGGCAAGACACTTCACCCGTTGCCTACTGGTGGTGGTCAGAGGGCCCGGTGGCGCCTGTGTCCGGCAGCCTCGCCTCTGTCAGTGCGCCCCAGGGCGGCTGTGGCTACAATGTAGCTTGCCATCACCAGTGTGTGAATGGGTGGGTGGATAGGTGGGTGAATGGGTGGGTGGATGACTGAATGTAGTGTAAAGCGCTTTGGGGTCCATAGTGACTAAGTAAAGCGCTATAAAAGTGCAGGCCCTTACTTTGAAACACAAAGCATGTCCCCAAAAGTAGTACTGTATGAAGGCTCATGATTTATTCATAGTGAATCAAGTCCCACATTCCAACTCATGTACTAAACAGTTGTGGCTGATATTGTTGAGAAGTATCCCCAGTACTCTACTCTACTCTAATCTTTTACTGTCACTCTCGATAACAGTGAAATTAATTTTCAGATGAAGCCTGCTTGTACAAGAGTATTCCATAGTCAATGTAAGTATGACTTAATAATTTCTTGAAAAAGTATGCATACAACCAGGGCCCATAAATGTGAGCCCTTTGCTTGTAAGCTTTCTTTTTTGAGTAAAATAAGTATTGCACTACTCTACACAGCTATGAATAAATTCAAGATAGCAAGAAGGTTTCTGGGTTTCAATCTGCTGGCTGGGGCTTTCTGGTGTAGAGTTTGTATGTTTCCCCTAAGCCTGGATGGGTTCTCTCTGGATATTCTGATTTCCAACCGCAGTCTAAAGATGTGTATACAAGGTTAAGAGTTGATTCTTAATTGGTCATAGGTGTGAATGTGGTTGTCTCTATGTATTAGCCCTGTGATGGACTAGCAACCTGTCCACAGCATACCCTGCTTCTCAACCAATGACAACTGGGCTAGGCGCCAGCCCCACTGTATGCCTAAATTGCATTAGTGGTTAAGAGTTTCTATGGCCTTCTGTATTTGATTAGCAGTGGGAAATTAGTTGTTCCAAAAATGACCAAGTTGTTAAAGTGTGTACAGATGTATTTATTCAACGTTTGATAAACAGTTCTTATTTATCTCTATGTATTTATTTTTGTGTTTTGTACTTTCTGATCTTGGCACAAAAATCAAATCCATGGTGAAAGTCATGTTTCATTTCATCTGACATTGTAAGATTTGAAAATAAAGGTTAATTATATTTGAGCCTGCTGGTTTTGAATGATCAGTTATATTTAATTTCAGTATATAATTTTAACAGTCTAAAATACGTGTGGATGAATATTAGATTCAGATAGAATGCAATGCTAAAATCTTGACACTAATTTAACAGACTGAAAATACTTCAAAAACAGCACAAAGGGGATGCTATAATAAACCGCAGAACATTTTTGTAGTTTTTTTAGGCTACAAATACATCTAATCTAGTTCTAAAATCATAATTTGACAACTACTAGGCCTACAGTTTTAATAGTATTCAAACCTTTAATCAAGTTTTTTGAAGGCAATATGAGTTTCCAAGGATTGTTTTATGATTTTCATCATGGACTGACAGGTGTTTTAATCCAACCTTTGAGCAAGCTTTCTACACGCTGTGAAGTGCTTTCATATTAGGCTTGCTTCTGTCTTTAGTCTCTGTTCACTGACATGCGATTGGTTTTTTCAGCATTTGGACCTCAGTGTCAGAAGAAAGCCAGTACAATAATTTCATTTTAGAGACCTAGCGAATCCAAAGTTTCCAGTCTAGTTCCAAAATCCTCTCTCTCTTAACTTTCACACCGACCCACTGCATAACCCCCATCTCTGTGGGTTTGTGACTGCCGATTTCAGAATTCCTATATCATATCTTGCGCACACGCACACGCGCACACACACACACACCTGTAAAACCTATATTCTTGATCACTAGTTAGGATTTATAATTGACACTTTATGTTGTGAGGGAATGTACTGGCTGTGAGTGCTGTGAGAGTGATTTGTGTTGTGTATATTGGCTGTATGGTTGCTGGTGTTTTTGTTACTCATTCTTGCAGAATATTATCTGAAACCATGCTCTGTAAACAAAGTGCTGCCAAATGACTTCATTATTTGGCTATTTGATTTGTGTTAGAATCATAGTTGCAAAATCATATGGGTGCAGGATGAAAAGAGGATGGGTTTCCATTAAAGTTAAAGTTAATTCTGAAAAAAATTCCAGATAATCAACAAAAGAAAATGTGACTTAAAATGCATTTCTTTGAAAATATCAGTCCTCTGTAATATGCTATTTATATTCTCTCTATATATGCTCTGTGGTGGGCAGATGTCAGTTTCTATTTCACAAAAGTATTCTATTAAATGTTTTGGAATTAAAGTCCACTCAAACATAGTCATACAATTGAATGACAAGCAGCTTCACAACCACTTATATTGCCACCTATTATCTTGGGACAAATTAAGCGGATAAATGATCCCGAGTTGATTCCAGGCATTTGGAATCAGAAGCTGCCAATTTGTATTTGGTAGCTGTTCACTGGAACTCTCTGTGAAGAGCTGTATAGTGATGAAATACAAGCGAAGGAGGACATCTTTAGACCAAAAGACAAAGAGATATAAAAACTGTAGGAGTAGAAAAACAATCTGGTGCAAAGAAGGGAAAAAATGGAATGAACTTGCCAGCTGGTTAATACCCAAAGGCCTGGAAGATCATTAAAGAAAACTAAAGTGAATGATCACAGAATCCTTTGGCAAAGTCACTGTCAAAATCTGCAATTGATAGATGCTCTCATGTATGAAGTCCAGAGAATTTAAGGTTATTCCAAGTGGGGGGAGGGGGGGGGGAACCCCAGACAAAAACCTATATATTTCAAATTAGGTTGGTTTGTATAATTGGATAATCTGAGAATGTGGGACTATGTACATAAATGGAAATAATTCCTAAACAGTTAACACAGTACTTTTGTTAAAGCACTTTAATTGATCCTAAAGTTCTGCATTTAAATCATGCCTTGATTGTTTACCACAGAATTTGGCTGTGGTATAAAAATAAAAATGTATAAAAATGTATAAAAAGTGTATTAAAATGACCTGAAAGAGCCAAAAACAAAACAAAACAAAAAACCCCCAGACAAAATCTATTCTATTCACTCATGTACCCTAATTAAGGTGGGCTTATTCATTCCATCTTTTTCTCACCCTCGTTCTCTTCTCGTGCATCTGAGGTCTGAAGCAGCCAGAGCTGCACCTAGGCAGCTGCCCAAACCACAGCTGTTCTGATTTTGACACACAGCGCATTCTGTGTGTCAAAATCAGAACAGGATAGTGCTCAGTTAACCTCCCCACAGCCCTGTCTCTAACAACCTTTCTGGTTGGAAATCCAGCTTTGCAGTGTCGCTCAGAAGACACACAGCCGCTGCTGCCTGTTTTTTTTTTTTTTGTTTTTTTTTTGTTTTTTTTTACACAACTGATTGTTCTTTTTCACAATGGAATGTCTAATATTTTAAAAATATTCATTTATGCAATCAAATTTAGAATATACAGTGGGGCAAAAAAGTATTTAGTCAGCCACTGATTGTGCAAGTTCCCCCACCTAAAATGATGACAGAGGTCAGTAATTTGCACCAGAGGTACACTTCAACTGTGAGAGACAGAATGTGAAAAAAAAAAAAAATCCATGAATCCACATGGTAGGATTTGTAAAGAATTTATTCGTAAATCAGGGTGGAAAATAAGTATTTGGTCAATAACAAAAATACAACTCAATACTTTGTAACATAACCTTTGTTGGCAATAACAGAGGTCAAACGTTTACTATAGGTCTTTACCAGGTTTGCACACACAGTAGCTGCTATTTTGGCCCATTCCTCCATGCAGATCTTCTCGAGAGCAGTGATGTTTTGGGGCTGTCGCCGAGCAACACGGACTTTCAACTCCCGCCACAGATTTTCTATGGGGTTGAGGTCTGGAGACTGGCTAGGCCACTCCATGACTTTCAAATGCTTCTTACGGAGCCACTCCTTTGTTGCCCGGGCGGTGTGTTTTGGATCATTGTCATGTTGGAAGACCCAGCCTCGTTTCATCTTCAAAGTTCTCACTGATGGAAGGAGGTTTTGGCTCAAAATCTCACGATACATGGCCCCATTCATTCTGTCCTTAACACGGATCAGTCGTCCTGTCCCCTTGGCAGAAAAACAGCCCCATAGCATGATGTTTCCACCCCCATGCTTCACAGTAGGTATGGTGTTCTTGGGATGCAACTCAGTATTCTTCTTCCTCCAAACACGACGAGTTGAGTTTATACCAAAAAGTTCTACTTTGGTTTCATCTGACCACATGACATTCTCCCAATCCTCTGCTGTATCATCCATGTGCTCTCTGGCAAACTTCAGACGGGCCTGGACATGCACTGGCTTCAGCAGCGGAACACGTCTGGCACTGCGGGATTTGATTCCCTGCCGTTGTAGTGTGTTACTGATGGTGACCTTTGTTACTTTGGTCCCAGCTCTCTGCAGGTCATTCACCAGGTCCCCCCGTGTGGTTCTGGGATCTTTGCTCACTGTTCTCATGATCATTGTGACCCCACGGGATGAGATCTTGCGTGGAGCCCCAGATTGTGGGAGATTATCAGTGGTCTTGTATGTCTTCCATTTTCTGATGATTGCTCCCACAGTTGATTTTTTCACACCAAGCTGCTTGCCTATTGTAGATTCACTCTTCCCAGTCTGGTGCAGGTCTACAATACTTTTCCTGGTGTCCTTCGAAAGCTCTTTGGTCTTGGCCATGGCGGAGTTTGGAGTCTGACTGTTTGAGGCTGTGGACAGGTGTCTTTTATACAGATGATGAGTTCAAACAGGTGCCATTCATACAGGTAACGAGTGGGGGACAGAAAAGCTTCTTACAGAAGACGTTACAGGTCTGTGAGAGCCAGAGATTTTCCTTGTTTGAGGTGACCAAATACTTATTTTCCACGAATAAATTCTTTACAAATCCTACCATGTGAATTCATGGATTTTTTTTTTTCACATTCTGTCTCTCACAGTTGAAGTGTACCTCTGGTGCAAATTACTGACCTCTGTCATCATTTTAAGTGGGGGAACTTGCACAATCGGTGGCTGACTAAATACTTTTTTGCCCCACTGTATGCTGACAGACTGCACTGTGCTTCTATTAGTCAAAGCCCGTCCAATCAGGCTTTTTTATTTACAGTCTATAATTATATAGAATTTGATGCAGTTGACAATATTGTCCTATTTGTCTTAAAGGGCTTTTTCTGTTAGGGTAAGGAAGTTTTCCTTTAACTCTTCTCTGACCTTTGGGGTTCTGCAAGGCTCAATCCGAGACCAGTTATTATTCTCTTTTTAGATCCTTGCTTTAGCCAGCATCTCAATCTTTTTTTTTTTTTGGCATTTCTTATCATTTTTATGCAAAAGACATTTAGCTGCATATGTCTTAAGCCTCACCAGCTGGATATGCTGTCCAACCTAGTTCTCTTTTTATCCCAGATAACTGACTGGCTCTCCAACAATGACCTTGTTTTAAATTCCAATAAGACTGAGGTCATGATTATGGCTCCTCCTGAAAAGCTTTTAAGAATGAGTGCAGTGATTGCTTCCTTTTGTTCATCTGCGAACTCCAGTGTTCGCAATCTCAGTGAAATATTTGATCACATTCCTCTCTTTCTCTCACTTAGGGGACACTCATTTGGGAGCTATAGTCTGTTCCCCTGAATTGGAGGAAATTGTTCATGCATTTGTGTCATTGCATCTAGATTACTGTAATATCCTATTTACCATATTAGATAAATCATCTCTTTCCCACCTCTAAGCGATACAAAATGTTACAGCCACGCTCATTACATAATCTAGCAAACAAGTTGACATTACCCTAATTTTATACTTTCTATATTGGCTTCCAGGTATTTTGAGAATTAATTTTAAAATTCTCATACTTTCAGTGGTGGGAATGAGAATCAGCACCTCCAAATCTGAGGCCATGGTTCTCAGCCAGAAAAGGGTGGAGTGTTCACTCCGGGTCAGGGACGAGACCCTGCCCCAAGTGGAGGAGTTTAAGTATCTCGGGGTCTTGTTCACGAGTGATGGGAGAAGGGAGCCGGAGATCGACAGATGGATTGGCGCAGCGGCTGCAGTGATGCGGCCGCTGTACCGGTCTGTTGTGGTGAAAAGAGAGCTGAGTGTAAAAGCAAAGCTCTCAATTTACCGGTCAATCTACGTCCCTACCCTCACCTATGGTCACGAGCTGTGGGTAGTGACCAAAAGAACGAGATCGTGAATACAGGCGGCGGAAATAGGTTTCCTCCAAAGGGTGGCTGGCCCCTCCCTTAGAGATAGGGTGAGAAGTTCGGCCATTCGGGAGGGCCTCAGAGTAGAGCAGCTGCTCCTCCACATCGAAAGGAACCAGTTGAGGTGGTTTGGGCATCTGACAAGGATGCCCCCTGGGCGAGGTTTTCCGGGCATGTCCCACCAGGAGGAGGCCCCAGGGCAGACTCAGGACACGCTGGAGAGATCATATCTCTCAGCTGGCCTGGGAACGCCTTGGTGTTCCCCCGGATAAGCTGGAGGAGGTGGCTGGGGAGAGGGAGCTCTGGGCTTCTCTGCTTGGGCTGCTGCCCCCGTGATCCGGCCCCGGATAAGCGGAAGAAAATGGATGGATCATACTTTCATACAGAGCATTAAATCGACTAGCTCCAGACTATTTATCTAATCCTAACCCTAACCTACTTCTTATTAAACACACCATTGACACCATGGTGTGTGACCATTGATTAACAACCACTGACCAAAACCCACTGATCAATGGCCGTGAGTACCATTCACAGAGAGTTGGGGAATGGCTGCAATCACAGCATTGTAAGATGGCAAAAGATGTACCATTAGGCCCCCTCCTTGATTCAGAGATGGTCTTTCCCTTTTCACGTAAATGGCCTCCTTGACTCCGCACTCAAACCAACGTTCCTCCCTGTCCAAGATGTGTACATCCTCATCATTGGAAGAGTGTCCACTGGCCTGTAGGTGTAAATAGACTGCAGAGTCCTGGCCTGATGAGGTAGCTCTTCTGTGTTGTGCCAGGAGGATTGCCAGGATTTATACATCGGGAAAACCAAACAACCTTTGGCGAAGCGGATGGCACAACACAGAAAAGCTACCTCATCAGGCCAGGACTCTGCAGTCTATGTACATCTACACCGGTCAATGGTTGTTGATCAATGGTCATGAGAATTTGCATAATTAACATTAAGGAACTGACCTCCCAGCCCATTGTTCTTTCAGTGGGCTGGTTTCAGTCATTATGCAAATGTCTGTTTATAAGATTGGGGAAACCTGCAGTCAGCTGAGACTGAAGAAGTCACTTGGATGAGTGACGAAACGTTTCTCCCACAAAACGCTACGTCCAGATGAACAGAATCAACTTTTGCAGAGATACATTCGACTCTGTGGACTCGTTCAAAACTTTAACCAGGCCTTCTTTTTTAAATCCTTTTTGTTTTTTTTAAATATGGTTTTGTATTCCTACTAAAGTGTAATTCTATTAGCTTTCATATTTTATTGTGGTTACTCCTAACATTTGCTTATTTTATTGTAAGGCACTTTATGTCTGTGAAAAATATTCTATAAATAAACTGTACTGAGTTACTTATAAATGAGTAAATAAATAAATAAATAAATAAATAAATAAATAGTGTTTGTGTGTGGATGAAGTATGCGAGAAAAAGAATTTAAATCCATGTATTTTTACTGAAAAACAAAGAAAAGTACAAGTAATTTTAATGAAACTCTGAAAACAGCGTGGCAAACTCACACAACTCTTTCTCTGCTTGTATATAATTACATAGAAAAAACCTACTAAAAAAAACACCATCATTAAAAGCTTCATAATTATAAATGTTTCTCTTATGCTACATAGGCATACCAGTGAACAAATGAGCACTTTTAAGACTAAGTCCTGGTCTTTTCAAGAACACAGGTTACATGTCCAGAGCTGAACCTACTTTCATCCACCCCCCGCTAAAGCAGTTATGTTTTTAATTAGGATACTAATTAGCATTGTGCAAACATGATGTAATTAGTTTGCTCTCAGTTAGGACAGCTGGAAGTAACACAGACATATGCCTGCCACACTCAAAAGGATCACAAGCTTCTTGCTCCGCTCAGAGCACCAATTACCCTGTTCTAATTCTCCGCCCTGTTTGTGTGAAGTTGCACGTTCCCTCAAAGTCCCTCAAAGGCAGGCAGACAATATGAACTTCACAGAATGTGCCAATTGTGAAATATAAAGTTAATGAGACAAAGGATATAGTTTAATTTTAAGTTATACGTTTATGTATGAAAATAGCCACTCTTGTGTGTTCATGTACATGAATGGAATACCTCTAACCATCAACAAGGCAGGAAAATTAAAGCACCACAACCAGGCATATTTTTACTCAAAGAAAAACAAAGAACAAAACACAATAACAATTAAACAGGGGAGCTCTTTCTGGGGAGCTAATGCCCATACAGTGGGGCAAAAAAATATTTAGTCATCCACCGATTGTGCAAGTTCCCCCACTTAAAATGATGACAGAGGTCAGTAATTTGCACCAGAGGTACACTTCAACTGTGAGAGACAGAATGTGAAAAAAAAATCCATGAATCCACATGGTAGGATTTGTAAAGAATTTATTCGTAAATTAGGGTGGAAAATAAGTATTTGGTCACCTCAAACAAGGAAAATCTCTGGCTCTCACAGACCTGTAACGTCTTCTGTAAGAAGCTTTTCTGTCCCCCACTCGTTACCTGTATGAATGGCACCTGTTTGAACTCATCATCTGTATAAAAGACACCTGTCCACAGCCTCAAACAGTCAGACTCCAAACTCCGCCATGGCCAAGACCAAAGAGCTTTCGAAGGACACCAGGAAAAGTATTGTAGACCTGCACCAGACTGGGAAGAGTGAATCTACAATAGGCAAGCAGCTTGGTGTGAAAAAATCAACTGTGGGAGCAATCATCAGAAAATGGAAGACATACAAGACCACTGATAATCTCCCACAATCTGGGGCTGTCCAGGCCAATCTGTCCCACAATCTGTCCAGGCCCGTCTGAAGTTTGCCAGAGAGCACATGGATGATACAGCAGAGGATTGGGAGAATGTCATGTGGTCAGATGAAACCAAAGTAGAACTTTTTGGTATAAACTCAACTCGTCGTGTTTGGAGGAAGAAGAATACTGAGTTGCATCCCAAGAACACCATACCTACTGTGAAGCATGGGGGTGGAAACATCATGCTATGGGGCTGTTTTTCTGCCAAGGGGACAGGACGACTGATCCGTGTTAAGGACAGAATGAATGGGGCCATGTATCGTGAGATTTTGAGCCAAAACCTCCTTCCATCAGTGAGAACTTTGAAGATGAAACGAGGCTGGGTCTTCCAACATGACAATGATCCAAAACACACCGCCCGGGCAACAAAGGAGTGGCTCCGTAAGAAGCATTTGAAAGTCATGGAGTGGCCTAGCCAGTCTCCAGACCTCAACCCCATAGAAAATCTGTGGCGGGAGTTGAAAGTCCGTGTTGCTCGGCGACAGCCCCAAAACATCACTGCTCTCGAGAAGATCTGCATGGAGGAATGGGCCAAAATACCAGCTACTGTGTGTGCAAACCTGGTAAAGACCTATAGTAAACGTTTGACCTCTGTTATTGCCAACAAAGGTTATGTTACAAAGTATTGAGTTGTATTTTTGTTATTGACCAAATACTTATTTTCCACCCTGATTTACGAATAAATTCTTTACAAATCCTACCATGTGAATTCATGGATTTTTTTTTTTTCCACATTCTGTCTCTCACAGTTGAAGTGTACCTCTGGTGCAAATTACTGACCTCTGTCATCATTTTAGGTGGGGGAACTTGCACAATCGGTGGCTGACTAAATACTTTTTTGCCCCACTGTATAAGCGCTTGATCTCTACAGCATGAATACTTACAAAAAGCCCTCAGTCTGACTTTCTTTCTGGAACAAAAACAAATACTCAATCCTCTTATTCTTTAGGAACCAATCGTATTTCTTGGTTAATAATTTGCAACACTTATTCTGCATGAACATGACAATATAAAAGCCACTGTGAACAAAGATATCTGTAGATGGTTTGAAGTAATTAGGGTGTCTGTGAAGGTTCTCAGTCATCCAAGTAAGCGTAGTCTAAGGAGCTTGTAAAGAAAAGCGTCTGGACTTCTTTAAGTTGCTTGAAGACGTTCCACCTCTCATCCGAGAAGCTTCTTCAGTTCTAGGGTCAAATGGTGGAGAGTCCCAGATTTAAGCTCTGTGGGAGTAACCCACAGAGAGGGACAATGGACCCCCTAATGATCTTCTACCTAATGACATGAGCCAAGGTGTGAAAATGGGTGTAGGTCACAATCAGCCAAGGTTTCGGGTGAACTCATTGTGAAACCTAGCCCCACCCAATAATGTGATTTCTGACCTCAGGAAATCACATGATAGGGTGGGTTAGTCCCACAGAGCTTAAATCTGGGACTCTCCACCATTTGACCCTATAACTGAAGAAGCTTCTTGGATGAGAGTTGAAACGTCTTCAAGCAACTTAAGCTTGAAGCTTTTCTTTCCAAGCTCCTTAGACAAGTAATTAGGATGCTCTCTTTATATAAGTGTTCAGTAGAAATAAAAGGTATAAGGTATAATAATAGACTCTCCACCAATGACTTGAAATTCATCCATTAAGGACCTCTAATTTAGTTTTTAGCAAGGTCTGTCAAATGTGACTTGTTGCTCACAGTGCTACATAGAAATATTGGGATCTGGGCAACTACACATACTGTATATAAAGCAAAAACAGAGTTTGTACAAATGTAAAAGAACAAACAAACAGCAACTTTGAAGTACATATTTTGAAATAACCTTGTAATTTCTTTAAGCACCAAGTAGTTCTTGGACAATATTCAAAGAAACTGTCTGCCTTTTGTTCCATTCTGTGTCTAGATGATTCCACACTGCTTCAATAATGTCGAGATCCAGGAAAGAAATTCATGCCTGATCGCATTCCATTCTATATTTATTTTTCTATTCAGGTATGCTATATTGTATTGGCAATATGTTTGCAAGCTGAGAAATGAAGCTTCTGCCAGTCAGATGCTTTCCAGATGGCACTGTATTGTGGGTCAAAATCTGATCGTATTGTTCTGCGTTCTGTCTTCAAGAACGCAGAACAGTGGTATTGTGACAAGATTCACAATACCACTGGAAATACAGCGCATACAATATTTATTTTATTTTGTTAACACAAGGCTGCCGACATTCACTGTTGTACACCTCATCCATACATGTTTACAGTGACTTGAAATGTATAAATGTAAAATTTGGATTCATGACTCCATAGGAGTTGTTGCCATTGACTGTTAGTCCAGTTCTTCTGGACAGAAAATTCATTCCTTAAGAATGACTTCTTGACAGCTGCCATGATACCATTTCTGATTAGGCTTCAGCAAACTGTAGATGGGCCAACAGATGCAACTGATGTCAGTTCTTTATTGCACTTTTTCTATTCCTTAAGGACGTGACTTACAGATACTGATCATCTGCTGTAAATAGTTTAAGCCTGCCACCGCTTCTTTTATCCTCCACTTGTCCACGGGACTCCCACAGCACCATGGCATGATAGGACAAATTTTTTACTACTAGATTTTTGGGAATCAACCTTGTTGGGGTAGAAATACAATTTTATGCCTGTAGAACTTTGTTATCATAGGCATTTTTCAAAATTTCAGCTCAAGAAATGGGAACCAATGGTGTGTTTTTGTGACAAACTGCCAGTATCAAAATATCTAAAGATAAAATATAAAAACTATTCTTTGCCAAGTTTTCTGTCATTCGTAGACACAACATTGGTTCATCTGTTGAGTTAGGTAACCTTGCTTACAGTATGTCTGAATGATCCATAAGTCAGCGTTTAGTGGCTTAACAAACAAAGAAAAACATGCCTCTGAAAATGGTCAAGCACAAGGATGGGACGCAGAAAGGGTAAAAAACAAACAAACAACCAAACAAAAAAACAAAAAAACAAACAAACAGCCAATATCCAAGGAAAGCTTTGAAAGACCTTTAGAAAGTCAGGAGAACGGTTCTCCTGAAACAAGGTGTGGCTCAACATTTTTGCATAGTACTGCACAGTAAAGATATCCACTTTGAAGTAGGCCAGTACAACCAGAAGTAAAAGTAAACTGCTCTTATGTCATGTGAAGTTGAAAAAAAAACAAACAAACAATATTCTATTTGTACAAATTAAGGGAGGCATTTAATCCATGGTCTATATGTAGAGCTCAACGATTTCCCTGAGCACATCCGATTCAGTGATTTGTGGCTGGGAGCAAAGTGAGCACACCCCTAATGAAATATCTCAATGTGTATGCATATTTATTTAAGTGTATGCACATGCATGTTTATCTCTGCTTGAATGTTATGATTTATGATAGCTGTGATTCAGGCAGGTGATGGATGACCGCATTAGAAGCAGCAGTTTTTTTCCCTTCAGGTCTTTCTCTGTATATATTATGTAGCACGCAATAAATCTGACTTCACATATCTCAAACAATAATACATAAATAAATAAGGCAAGTAATAATTTTTGACCTTGTTAGGTTACATGCATCATTTCAGCAATCATACTCAAAAAGGAATGTTCTGCTAGTGTAATGAAGGACGTGGCCACAGTGTCATACATTATTTGTGTTATTTCACTGCAGGACTTAAAACAGAAAATCTTCTCACATCTCAGCATTTGAGTCTCATATCCAAATGTTGGATACCACCAATATTATTTCCTGTGCCTTAAAATGCTGCTCACATTAGGTAACACAAAAGGGCCAGCTAGGAAAGTGTGACGAGGTTAGACTGCAAGATTTGACTAATTTTGAAGTACGTTTCATCACACAAAGCTTCAGTGATTATCTGCTTTGAATCATGAATATACTTAAACTAGAAGAATAAAGAACAGTGTTGCATCACGGACAACAGGATTTTCAGAGGGTCTTTCACTCTATTGCATGCACAGACTCACCTCACTCCCCTTTTCTCTACCTTCCGTTGTCAGAACACATATGGTTACTTTCTCTGTCTCCTTGTCACACTTGTTAACGTTCGTCCTTCATCTGTGAATGTAAAGCCTCAGCAGTTTCAACAACACTTCTCCTGCAGCTGTCTGTTAAACCTGCCAAACACTAATGCAAATGCTAACAAATTGAAAACTTAATGACAGAATTGCTTGTCTTTTTATTTCATCATAGAGGCATGTGATAAAATAGAACCCCTTTTCAAATAAATTCAAATTTACTGATTTAGAGTTTAAAAATACATTTGTCTCATTCCAGGGTAAATCCAATGTGTTTCTGCTGGACTGATGTGCGCTGATGATACTGCAGTAGCATATCGGTTCACAATCATTGATCAAATGGCCTACTTGGGAGTGGCAAGGTACTATGTTACACAGCTAACTACTACTTACTAAATTTCAGCAAAACCTTGGAGCTGGTTATAGAAAGCACAGCTGGATGCTCTTGAAACTGCTTAGTTCAGAACCATAAAACTACCCTACCACAAGATCTACTACTCTCCACTCCACCTCATCGTGCAGAACCAAAACTAATGTGATTACAAAGAATCCTCTACATGACAACGGTGACATATGCCAACTTCTGGCAAACAACTATGTAGCAACAACTGCAAAATGGTGACAAAAGAATTTAAAAAACAAAAACTAAACATTAGAGATTTTTTTGTTTTAGCTTTTGTGTATTCTTAACCTTATTAACTGCTGTCTTCACTGAGCCCACTGGATTGTTTATTGACTTGAATGTTTCCTCCATCTTTGAAAAGTGAATTTGTACTGTTTGATTTGAAATTGCAACATATACATAATACATTTGTACATATGTTTTTTTTATTATTATTTTAATTTGTAAGGAGCGAGCAAGAGGGAAATGGTCAGCAGAATCAAACCACAGCATGTGTCATCTCCTCAACCACGTGAGCTAAAGCAGCACGCAAATCATTTTTTTAAACATCACACTATATGGTGATAAGCAATTTTTAAAACTTTTCTAAACAATAATGTATGTTAAATTACCTATAATCTGTATATTGGTAATGTATAATCAACACACTTACAAAAAGTACAATTTCTTATTTACAACAATCAAACCCCAGGGCTCTCCAAATTATAGTCAGGTGTATCGTCTTTGCTTCAATTATCCTTGAGATGTGTCAAGAACTAAATTAAAAGTTCCACTGTGGCTAATTAAATTCTTTAGAAAAGTACACAAGTGTGTATAAAAGGATGTGTGTCAAGAAAAATGAATAAAATGGCACAATGAATTTGTGAAACACACATTAGGGGAAGGGTTGAAATAAATTCAAAAGCTGAGTATTCATAGGAGCACCTAGAAACGACGTACTTCAGAGTAAAAACCAAGAGCTGTCACATTCACGCTAATAGAGTTTCAGAAATTCTCTGCAGAGACAAAATAACCTGACACAAGGACGACCATGTCAACAACTTGCCATCAATAAATACTTTATCATGAGTGCGAGCATTTAAAACAAATCTACACAGCAAAATCTCCAGTGTTAAATTACCACTGGAGAGTGTCTATATGGGTCCACACCTCTGAGTGTTAAATACAACACTGAGTGTTAAATTAACACTTTTGACAGTGTTATATGTTTAAAAGTAACCTAGTCAGTTTTGAAGATTAACAATGGCTAACACTGAGCAGTGCTGATTTTCTAACACTGGAATATTTCTAACATTTTGAGTTATTTTCCAGTGTTAGAAAATCAGCACTGCTCAGTGTTAGCCATTGTTAATCTTCAAAACTGACTAGGTTACTTTTAAACATATAACACTGTCAAAAGTGTTAATTTAACACTCAACAGAGTTGTATTTAACACTCAGAGGTGTGGACCCATATAGACACTCTCCAGTGTTAATTTAACACTGGAGATTTTGCTGTGTATGAGCATAAGGAAAACCATTGAGTCAGAAACTGAAATATTTGGATGAAGCATGTGGCAGCATGATACTATGGGTGTGGATCTCACCCATAGGGACACAGTGAAAGCGGACAGTTTAATTTTAATTTGGCCACTAAATTGAGAAAAGTCTCGTTTTGTCCATAAGAGGCCCAACTAAAACCCAGAGGGAACATTTGAGACCTGGATGTTTCCAAGCACTTTGACAATATCAGTCCAGAAGAATGTCATAAACTGCACGATTTCAGGTGTGAAAAGCCTATGGAGACTTATTTAAAAAGAATGATGGCAGAAAAGGTTGACAAAGGGTCTTCAAGTACCAATTTAATCTCAAACAATTTGTAAACAAGAAATTTCAGGTTTTGTCTCAATTTCACTTTGAAATTGTGAGCTGTCAAGTGAAGATGTGTAAGGTGTATGAATTTAGTCATTTTAAAATTAAACACTAAAATGTGGGTAAGAAGTAAAATGATCTGGATATGTGATATGGTGTTATTTTTGTGCCACTATTCTGAGCACACGTAAAATAAGTTTGCAGGTGCAAGTGTTGCATTTTGAGGAGAAATTTATTTTGAGCGAAGAAAAGCTAAATTTGAGTGAACAAAATTCATTGCTGCGTGCAAAAAATGTATTTCAGTGTTTGCTATTATCCGTGCACGCGAACACACACACACACACACACACACACTAGCAGCCCCTCTCGCTCAGTTTTTGCATTTGCGCTTGCTCGCAACGTGTTGCTCGCGCTCTCAACGTGTTGCTCGCGCTCTCAACATTTCTGCCCGTGCGCGCTCAACTCTTTCTGTACACCGTTATATTTGTGCCACAAAACCAGCCAAACTTCAAATAAACTTCAAATATCTGCTCGATTTATCAAGACATCACATATTTCCATAAGTGCTCTAATGTTTTCGGAGATGCCTGTTACCCACTGGCATCCTCACCCTGAAGTTTACACAGCACCGTTCTCGCATGAAAATATCTTAAAAAGTTTATTTTGTGAACCAGAAAGAGTGATATTTTAAACGCTGCCACTCTGTGTTCCTCCGCCACTGCCTCGTTTGAATTTTGGACGAAATGGATTCTGGGATACTGCATTTCGTCATTTCGAGCTGATTGGTGACGAAAAAAGTCCGATTTTTTTTGCATCCAAGTCTGTGATTGGCTGGTTTTGTGGCACAAATATAACGGTGTGTACTAGGGCTGCCACAAACAATTATTTTGATAGTCGACTAGTCACCGATTATTTTTGCGATTAGTCGACTAATCAGATCATGCATCCATTGGACGTAAAACGTACAGCTTATTGCACCAGCATGCATCTGCTCTTATATAACTATCATTAGCTTACAGCTTTAAGTGTTTAAGGTATGTGCTAACTAAAAATAAAGACAAGATGATAGTTTATTAAATTTTAATGAAATTTGCAGATTGTTTCGGTGAAGTTTAATAAACTCCTTGCTATCTAAAATATACTGTAACAGGACACCGGAGTATATTCTCGAGCATCTCACACTTCTGATTATTGGGCTCATCTCGGACGGGGATGAGTCTGCCTACAGGAGGGAGGTTGAACGTTTGGTGTCCTGGTGCAGCCACAACAACCTGGTGCTGAATGCCCAGAAGACAGTGGAGATTATTGTGGACTTCAGGAAGCACACAGCTCCACTCCCCCCCCATCATCCTGACTGACACCCCCATCACCTCTGTGGACTCATTCCGCTTCCTGGGTACCACCATCACCCAGGACCTGAAGTGGGAGCCAACCATCACCTCCGTCATTAAGAAAGCCCAGCAGAGGATGTACTTCCTGAGGCAGCTGAAGAAATTCAACCTGCCAACACGGACGATGATGCAATTCTACACTGCAATCATCGAGTCCATCCTCACCTCCTCCATCACCGTGTGGTACGCTGGAGCCACTATCAGGGACAAACAGAGACTGCAGCGTGTTGTGCGCTCTGCTGAGAAGGTGATTGGCTGCAGACTCCCATCTCTGCAGGACCTGTACACCTCCAGGACATTGCGGCGTGCAGCTCGGATCTCAGCTGACCCTTCTCACCCTGGACACAGTCTGTTTGACCTGCTCCCCTCAGGCAGGAGGCTCCGGTCCATTCGCACCAGAACCTCTCGCCATAAGAACAGTTTCTTCCCCTCTGCTGTTGAACACATGAACAATAACCGTATGACTGTCCCCGCCACTAACACATGACCCTACGCTGTGTCACTGCACCATTCCATGTTTGGCACTGATCACCACCTGCACTCATGTATATATCTATCTATCTACTTAGCACTTTTAATTCTTATTCTCATTTTTATTTTCATGTCTATTTAAGCTTAATTTATAACAGTATGTTTGCACCGAAGCACCGCAGCAATTTCCTAATGTTGTAAACCCGCTCAACATTTGGCAATAAAACCCTTTCAGATTCTGATCAGTTGTTTGCTTGAAGTTTATTCAGCTGTGTAAAAACTATAACTTTAATCTCAGCCAAACCGATTTACTCAGGAACAAATAAAATACTAAAAAAAGCCAAACAATAACATTTTTAAGTTATCTAAGTGACTTATATATATTTAACCTGAGTAGCGAAAGACGGCGGTGGGTTTGAAAACGATTTGCCGGGAGTCCGGTGTTCTCACCGGCTAGCTATCGAGCTAGTGGGTAACAGATGTCTCCGAAAACGTCGGAGCGCTTTTGAAAATATGTGGTGTCTTGATAAACTGAGCAGATATTTGAGGTTTACACAGCTACATTCTCACTTGAAAATATGTTAAACGTTTATTTTGTGACCCAGAAAGAATAATAAGAGTAATATTAAAACTAACTAGCTGCCGCCATTGTTGGAAACTGAGCTGGGCTGCGCTATGAATTCTGGGACACAGCTTCTTCTTCTTCGGGGTTTAACGGCAGCTGGCATCCTTGTACATGCAGTGCTGCCATCTTCTGTTTCAGTCCGTTATTACACTTAAATCCTACTACTTATTCCTGCGTCTTTTATGATCTTACAAAGGTTCAAACGACCCGTCGACTATTAAATCAGTCGTCGACGATTTTGATAGTCGACGTAATCGTGGCAGCCCTACGGTGTACAGAAAGATTTGAGCGCGCACGGGCAGAAATGTTGAGAGCGCAAGCAACACATTGCGAGCAAGCGCAAATGCAAAAACTGAGCGAGAGGGGCTGCTTGTGTGTGTGTGTGTGTGTGTGTGTGTGTGTGTGTGTGTGTGTGTGTGTGTGTGTGTGTGTGTGTGTGTGTGTGTGTGTGTGTGTGTGTGTGTGTGTGTGTGTATGGATAATAGCAAACACTGAAATACATTTTTTTTTTTTTGCATGCAGCAATGAATGTTGTTCACTCAAATTTAGCTTTTCTTCGCTTGAAATAAATTTCTCCTCAAAATGCAACACTTGACTTGCACCTGCAAATTTTTTGTACGTGCGCTCACATTTTTTTTTTTTTTTTTTACGTGTGCTCAGAATAGTGGCACAAAAATAACGTCATAATGTGAAGGCTTGGCATGATTCCTAACTCTCCCTACTTACTGCCCTCCTGTGCCACCTTCCTGCATCACTGCCTACTCCACCCTAGCACGTTGCACATGTGTGCAACTGTCTCCCCTGTATATTTAAGCTGCATTTTCCCCCATACCTCTGTCCAATCATTGGATATATTCTTACAGTTCCAGCAGTTTATTAGTCTTAGCTTCCCCATATATTTGACACAGTTCTGTCTCATTCTTTTTTGCCTTGGTCTACTCTTTTTTTGTGTACTAAACCCATCTTTACCTCAGTAAAATGCTTAAAGCCTTGGGGCTAGGGATGAGCACAAGGATGTCTAACAGGATATCAGTTGAAGATGAGGTAGGAAAACCATCTATTATCTGTATCAGGGATGTTAGCTTTATAAGTAGAGAAATTACCTGAGTTTAATGTTAGCATCAACCTAACTACTCAGTCCTCTTTCGTTAAAATGTACCAGATACTGGATATCGGCCAGGTGTTCTGCATTAATCCAAAACCTAAGCAGAGATGAGTGCAGTTAAACTGGTAGAGTTTCACTCCAAATGAATGTATCAATGCAGGATTTAATAAGCACAATCAGCATCGCTAAAAGGCAATCTTTTTTTCCCCCTCTCTAGCGAATTCTAAGAAAACATGATACATATTCCCACCAAAGCCATCAGTCTGCTGCTCTATCAGCTGTCACCGATTCCCACAATAAAAGTCTAAAAACATGTCAAACACAGAGTCTGACAAATAGTTATTAAACAGTCATGAACACACAGTAACAATGTGGGCTGTCTTGCTGCACAAACAAGCATTTATTTCTGTGCAAAAGCATCTACAGCCATCATAAAATCCATATCTCTTCTCAGACTGGTGGAGCTAATAGGTAATTTGGTTAATAATAGTTAATTTGGTAATCTTAAATTGGAGTTAATGTTTAATCTCCCAGTTAATCTATGAAGAAAAGCCTTGTTGTTGCTTCTGTCTGTTCAAATAGATTGTTGAGACCAGGTCTCTGTTGAGGCTGTACTGTATGATACAGGAGTCTTAAGAGTAGTCAACAAACTCTAAACCTACTACCATAGCCACACTGCGAAATTCACTTGAGGCAAATCAGATGCCTTCCAAATGAGGCTACATATTGTAAAAATCTGAACATCTTAAACTTTTGTACAGCAGTGTGGATCCAGAAACATGGGTCCCCAAGCCCTCGGCAGTGCCTACAATGGCTTAATGAAACCAGACACGGATATAATCATTAGGAACACTACAGCAAAATCTCAACTGACAGTTGACACATTTTCTCATAGAATTAATGTTATTAGATCACACAGTTTGGCTGTGCACTGGGAGGTACAGTGTTTAAATCAAAATCTCCCCGTTTTTCCCCACACGTCTTCTGGGACCCCGCTAGAAATGCAGGGGCTCTTCTTTGGTCATGTTGGCTCCCCGCAGATCCTCTCATCTCAGAAATGGCATTTCCTTAGTTCTTCTCTATAACACTCAGCTTTTACAACCAAGTTTCTGCATTTGTTTGATTAAAAATTAATTCGTCCTTCCCCAATGCCATCTTACTTGTATTTGTCTAGGTCATATCTTGGTAACATGGTTACAATCGTGATTATTGATTTCTGCAAGAGTGACACGAACGGGAGGTCAGTTTTCCATTTTCCTATTTTAGACCTTCATTTATTTATTTATTTATTTTACATTGGGAATAAGACTGCAGTGACTCACTTTATGAAATATTATCATGAAATGAAACAATAACTAATATAGGGAGAAAGTCACCCTGAATCAGAGTTCACGTGTTTTATTATGTAGTCAGAGACCGTTCAATTAATCAACATTTTATAAGCGTGAATAACTCATTAGCAAAGTGACACAAGGGAACCAACAGTATATGTGAGTTCATGTAATATGGTGCAAAACTGTCCTGCAGCAAGTCTCCTGAGCCTTTGCTCAGTCTTACAGATTATTTCTAAATCTGAAGATGAGAAGGTGAGAAACTGTAATTTGCTTCTGTGTTTCCTTCACAAACTGACTTAATAAATATTTTAATAGGGAATCATGATCTGTAGTCACTGAGTAAATGAAATTCAAGTCAGGACTGTCTGATGCAATACAATACATTTTAATATGATTAAGTATGATAGAGATGTTGTAAACACTTTTATTATTCAATTATTTCATCTGGACAGTAGTTTGGCCAACGGTTACACAAGGGAGGTTTTGGCATCAGTAAGAGGCAAAGATGTAAATTAAAATGGACTCTTTCATAATGTAATGATCATGATAAAAACCTTTTTAGATGATTAATTGTATTGTGTTTAGGCAGTGGTACAGTTTCATTTTATAAGAGGTAAAAAAGAAATAAGTCAACTCAATTTAAGCCTTTCAAACACCCCATTGTTTATCCATAATACCAAACTGCTATGGTTTATATACTGCATGTGCAGTGTTTACAGTAATTGATTTCTATCATGGTTGGAGGGTTTTCTGTACCGCTTACCCAGCGCTATACTCCAGACTGTACACTTGTCAGTACTATTCAGGCTCTGTGCTTTGGCAAATTAATTTTGACATAAGACAATGAAGTGCACATTCAAGTGTCAAGTCTCTGCTTTAATTTGAGCAGTTTTCAATATAGAAAGAACTGTTTGGGAGCCCTTTTAGCACATAATCCCAAAGTTTAGAGCTTTAAAAAGTAATTGGACAAATACACAATATACAACTATGTTTAAAAATTTGTGAAAAATCTTTTCGATTCTACAGCGGTGTGAAATTGTGGACCTTCATCAGCAGACACCTTCAACGATGCTTTCACTGTAGTCACAGTCAGCTTGTTGTGTGATCCCTTTGCCTTTGATTTATGCTTCGGTAAGTAAATGTAATCTAATTATTGGCTGACCAGTCAAAGACCTACTTTGACTGGTCAGCCAGATACTGTCAAGCTCTTGGGTTACTATGAACCCATGTTTATAATTAATGGTCTTGTAAATGATGAAAATTGTCCATTGAATTTTGATGTTGACTCTTGGCTTAGAACCCTGAATTCATTGTGTTGATACTGTCCGCAGTATAAACATCAATAAATGCCAGCATGCCAGTTCCATTAACGGTCACACATGCCTAAAAGATAACAGAACCATCACTAAGTCTAAGTGATCACGATCTAAGTGATCACGTGGTACAGATTGGTTGGGGTGGTTTATTCCATTTTTATGCCAAGCCTTCTTTTTGTGAATGTTTTTGATGCACTAACATTTAAGAGACTGACAGAAGTCTTCACATGATATGAAAGGAAAGACGTTCATTTCTAATTTTTGGGTGTGTAAAGCAGCAATTTCTAATATGTTCATCTTTGGAATTTTATAGGGAAAAAGAAAAAAAGTTTGCTAATTTTAGGATTATGTCAGATGACTTTAAATCATCTCAGGCTATCAGTTATTAATATCCATATACCACACAATGCTTTTAAGGCAGATAGGGAAGCTGTTCCATTTCTAGGAAGCACTGGTATAAATAAAATGAAGATTTGAGACCAGGTAAGGTTTGAGATTAAGGGAGACTTAAACTGTGTTTTACCTCAGTATATACGGAAATAGTTTGAGGTTGATTTGAGACACAGTCTAGTGTCAGGTTAAAGCATCAGTTTCTCCAGGAAACAAATTTTAACTTTACTGAAAAATATACAATAATCAGAAGATAAATATAATGACATACATTCATATGATGGGTCTACTGAACTATTGTAGTACTTATCTGATCCTGGATTAAAGGATTTAGTATATATCTGGGGATGGGACGTGGACATGATCCTGTGAAATGAACAAAAAAAAAAAAAAAAAAAAAAAAAATTGTATCTCATTTGAATGAAATTTGTTAGCTACTAAACCACAGCTAAACTTTTAATGTGTAAAGAGTAAACTTATTAAACAGATTTGGGAACATTGCTGCCAAGTATTCAAGACTGACTGCAATGTCTTGTGAAATGTGTGATTTCCGATCTGAGATTCATGCACCATATTATGGTGCATGAATTATATATTATATATATATATATATATAGTATATGAATTATATATTGCAAATATACTTTAAGTGTAAGAACTCATTGTGATTTCATCACCCCTACAATTCAGTTGAACTGACTAGTGTAATGGGGCCGAAATTTCAAATTTATCTCCATTCACTATTTCAGAGAACAAGCTGTATTTCTTCTCACTCATGTATGCCTTCTACTCTGGAAAAAAAAACCTCCCATATTGTGTAGGCATTTGCGTTTGAACATGATAGTGCAGAAAACAAAATTACATGGGAGCAGGCTCTGCCTAAATGGTTCATTCAGTTATATTTTTGGTACTTGTTGAAAGAGGGGAAAGCATTACTCATACACGTTTCCTCCTCTGAATCTACAGTGGTTCTTTCGATCAAAAAGCCTACGTGTCATTTCCTATTGGTATACATAATTTGATGACATATAATTTTTATCTCTATTTTTCAAAAATAGATGTACTATTTACAAGCCAAACATATCTATCCATCATTACTTTCCTCACTTCAGAGCCTTAATCAACCGTGACAAAATTTGTTTAATACAAAAAAAAAGTCTCTAATAGTAAGAGCAGGCCGCAGAAATTTAAATGCATCTAAATGTAGTAGGAATTTGGCTATTATTCCTTTTACTACCAGGTATTTTAGCTTAGTTAATTCATTACGACATTGTTGTGTTTTTTTCTTTTTGTTTTATGCAAAACATGTTCACATGTTCCAAATCACTTTTGACTGTCTGACATAATAAGATTTTATCCTGACGAACTGCCAAACAGCTACAGGAGATATTGTTTTCCTTTCCCCTTTTTTCTACTGAAGTGGCCTTTGACACTTGCCAGAGGGTGCAAAAGTGCAAGTAGCACTCCAAATGCAACTACTAGTGACAGTGTCATACTCAGCAGTTAATAAATGACAGCCTCAATGTGACATTTAACAAAACTTGAATGTACATTATATTATGAACCAGAATATAAAACTAACTTTACACATTCTTATCCAAAAATGATCACCACTAATAATGCAGGAGAGTCCAGGAGATAGGCAGTTACTGTAGAAGAGCTGGACAGGGCCATAGAAGGTCCTCAACCCATCAGGGAAGTATAGCATTAACTTTGATGGAGGACTACAAAGTTACTTTTAGCAAGCCACTGGTGTGAATGTCTGATCAAAAAAAGTCATAAGCAGGGTTCCCCCTGAGAACATGTTACAGACATGAAAGCAGGCAGTCCCTGGAGGATGAAGGAATTTAAACCATTGTCAGGCCCCCAAGCTCCAGCAGAACACCTCTGGGACATTTGTTCCATCACATCTGACACCACCAGCTTGCACCTCAGACTGTCCGGGAGCTCAGTGACTGCCTGGAACAGATCTGGGAGGATATCCTCCATGACACTGTCCGTCATCTCATTAGGAGCATGCCACAACATTGTGAGGCATGGATACAGGCACGTTTTATTTTCATTAAACGATGTGGCATCCTTTCATTCCTAACACGCTACCCGGTCTATATCAGGATAGACAGATATTCAGCATGTGTTTTTTGTCTTGTTTTGGGTTTTTTTCTATTGAGATCTGATGCATTTTTAAAGTGTTAAGAAGTGTATATGACAAAGCTGTAGGTGGTGTGTGATGCTATCATGTCAAAATGGACCCGTGCTGAATCAATACAATGAGGAAGAAAATGCAGTTATAATACATGCATGTAATTAGATAAAAATAAATAAATAAAAATAGCTCCATAGCTCCAGTCATCCTCAAAGTCATGGAGTCGCTGTGCCTAACTGACACTGGGAAAGAGGCAGGGCTCACCAACCGCAGGTCACTACTCACATGGGTAACACGGAGAGACAGATAACCTACAGCCATTTTTGAGTCACGATTTAACCTACCAAGTGCCATTTCACCCTGTTATAAGACACAGTCACACAGGGTGCACCACAGGACCATGGAAACAGCAATATAATGACGGGAAGTGGGATTAATTTGTTCACACAGAGGATGTCTTCAGATAATATGCAAGATCAATTAGTGATAATTTAATTAAGTAGCAAAATTTATTACAAACAGTAGCCATGCAGCCATTACTCATAGAAAGCACAGGGCAACATAAATGTAAGAGGTGTGTGAGGTAGGCTATAGGTATTTTATTTAAACTTTTTAAACTAGTACGGGTCACTTTGAGTAGAAAAGGCACTTCAGGCAGCATTATTCTGGTCTACTAAGACATGCTTTTTTCATGGGTGGATGTGGATTTTCAAAAAGAAAATTGTGCCTATAGGGAGCCATTTAAAAATATGTGATCTCCTCAAATATTTCTGTTCCCTTTAGGAAACCACACTTTAATGATTTAAACATTTGTAGAGAAAGAACCAGCAACTTTGCGCAGGAGGAGAGAAACCCCCCTCCCCCCCCCCCCCCCCCACACACACACACACACACACACACACACACACACACACCCCCACCCCCCTAACAAAAACAACAACACACACACACAAAAAAAAAAAAAAAAAACAATACCCCCCCAGTTCTGCACAAAAGTTGCAGTCCTATTTGATCCTTATTATATAAGCAATGCATAAAGAAGGCAAAAATAATATTGTACTTACTTTAAAAAATGTATGTAAAACCGTTTGAATTGGTTAAATTGGTGGTTTTTTTTATTTTTACCTGATAGGCCTTGGAGCCCAAAATAACTCTTTGAGATTTCATAACCAAAAAGCATTGTGCAGTTCAAACTATTGACACACAATTAATTACTCTAACCTATGTCTTTTGAAGAGAACAACGAAGTATTTTTTATGACTAAACTACCTTCACACAGTTTCAAGGTTCATAGGGTACAGTCTGTCTAGCGCAGACAGCTTGTCAGGATACACTGGTCATTGCTGTAAACCCTCTTATGCTACTACAGCCATGCTCTTCCTACATAGAGGTGATTTCATGGGATTCCTTGCCTGGCTGCACATTAGCCACCAACCTCTTAATGATATAAATAGCACAAATGGCATAGTGCCTCCTTGTTCCACATTTTCATTCCAGCCGACTTCCTTCAGCCTTTATTTTCTCACATTTTCTAAACTCAAATGCTTCACAGTTGGAAATAAAACAGCAATGAGGAATCAAAAGGTGCTACAAGGGAAGTTTTAATAAGACAAATGGGAAGATAGTTGTGGATGCTTATTCCCTGCAGAATTAGAATGCTACACTACAGGGCTCCAACTAATGAGTAAAGATTCATTGTGAGGGTTTGAAAGACGATTACAAGGATCATCATGGAGAAGAAAAAAGAATCAGCTCCATAAAGTACAGCATATTTAGGCCCTGCAGTGGACGTTTGGTCTGCTGCTTTGGTCCAGTCTGAAATATCATACTTTTTTTTTTTGTCCTTCGACACTGGTGTGCATTGCACTGGCTGTACCATTTTCCCTGGATTAACTCAGTGAGTTAACTTAGCCAGTTAACCTATAACTAGCAGTGCCCTTGGAATGTTGAACTTTAATATAGCCAACACTCAGCCTGATCAAGACACCAATACCAAAGGAAACCTTGTTAATATCAGTCTGATGCTACTGGCTTTGAAAATGTGAGTATTTGATACCCTTGTGAATGACAATGTTTCCATACTGGTATTTGCATTAAGCTGAAATCATAAATGTCCATCCATCCATTCATCCATCCATCGTCATCCGCTTTGTCCGGGGTCGGGTCGCGGGGGCAGCAGCCTAAGCAAAGAGGCCCAGACCTCCCTCTCCCCAGCCACCTCCTCCAGCTTGTCCGGGGGAATACCAAGGCGTTCCCAGGCCAGCCGAGAGATATAATCTCTCCAGCGTGTCCTGGGTCTGCCCCGGGGCCTCCTCCTGGTGGGACATGCCTGGAACACCTCACCCAGGAGGCGCCCAGGGGGCATCCTTGTCAGATGCCCGAACCACCTCAGCTGGCTCCTTTCGATGTGGAGGAGCAGCTGCTCTACTCTGAGCCCCTCCTGGATGGCCGAACTTCTCACCCTAAGGGAGAGGCCAGCCACCCTTCGGAGGAAGCTCATTTCTGCCGCTTGTATCCGCGATCTCGTTCTTTCGGTCACTACCCACAGCTCGTGGCCATAGGTGAGGGTAGGGACGTAGATCGACCGGTAAATTGAGAGCTTCGCTTTTACACTCAGCTCCCTCTTCACCACGACGGACCGGTGCAACGTCCGCATTACTGCAGCTGCAGCCCCAATCCGTCTGTCGATCTCCGGCTCCCTTCTCCCATCACTCGCGAACAAGACCCCGAGATACTTGAACTCCTCCACTTGGGGCAGGAACTCATCCCCGACCCGGAGTGGGCACTCCACCCTTTTCCGGCTGAGAACCATGGCCTCAGATTTGGAGGTGCTGATCCTCATTCCCGCTGCTTCACACTCGGCTGCGAACCATTCCAGTGCGAGCTGGAGGCCTTCACCCGATGAAGCCAACAGAACCACATCATCTGCAAAAATCAGAGATGAGATTCTGAGGCCACCAAAGCAAAAGCCCTCCGCCACTTGGCTGCGCCTAGAAATCCTGTCCATAAAAATTATGAACAGAACCGGAGACAAAGGGCAGCCCTGGCGAAGCCCATCACCCACCGGGAACGAATCCGACTTATTGCCGGCAATGCGAACCAAGCTCTTGCAACGGTTGTATAGGGATCGAATGGCCCGTAGCAATGGGCCAGACACCCCATATTCCCGCAACACCTCCCACAGGACACCCCGAGGGACACGGTCGAATGCCTTCTCCAAGTCCACAAAACACATGTAGACTGGTTGGGCAAACTCCCATGCACCCTCAAGTATCCTGGAGAGGATAAAGAGCTGGTCCAGTGTTCCGCGACTAGGACGAAAACCGCATTGTTCCTCCTGTATCCGAGGTTCGACTAACGGACGAACTCTCCTTTCCAGCACCCTGGCATAGACTTTCCCAGGGAGGCTGAGGAGTGTGATCCCCCTGTAGTTGGAACACACCCTCCGGTCCCCTTTCTTAAAGATGGGGACCACCACCCCGGTCTGCCAGTCCACAGGTACTGCCCCTGATCTCCACGCAACATTGCAGAGGCGTGTCAACCAGGACAGCCCTACAACGTCCAGAGCCTTCAGGAACTCGGGGCGGACCTCATCAACACCAGGGGCTCTGCCACCAAGGAGTTGTTTAACTGCCTCAGTGACCTCGCCCCCGGAAATTGGCGGGTCATTCCCCTCATCCCCAGACTCTGCTTCCTCCTCGGAAGACGTGTCAGTGGGATTAAGGAGGTCCTTGAAGTATTCCTTCCACCGCCTGACAATTTTCTCAGTCGACGTCAGCAGCGCTCCGCCAGCACTATACACAGTGCAGGTAGAGCACCGCTTTCCCCTCCTGAGACGTCTGACGGTTTGCCAGAATCTCTTCGAGGCAGTCCGAAAGTCTTTTTCCATGGCCTCTCCGAACTCCTCCCACACCCGAGTTTTTGCTTCAGCCACTGCCCGAGCCGCATTCTGCTTGGCCTGTCGATACCTGTCGGCTGCCTCCGGAGTCCCACAGGCTAGCCAAGCCCGATAGGACTCCTCCTTCAGCCTGGTGGCTCCCTTCACCTCTGGTGTCCACCATTTGGTTCGGGGATTACCACCACGGCAGGCACCCACCACCTTGCGGCCGCAGCTCAATGCAGCAGCTTCGGCAATGGAGACGCTGAACATGGTCCATTCGGACTCAATGTCCCCGGTCTCCCTCGGAATGCTGTTGAAGCTCTGCCGGAGGTGTGCGTTGAAGATCTCGCGGACTGGGGCCTCTGCTAGACGTTCCCAGCACACCCTCACTACGCGTTTAGGTGCACCAGGTCTGTCCAGCGTCCTCCCCCGCCACCTGATCCAACTCACCACCAGGTGGTGATCAGTTGACAGCTCAGCCCCTCTCTTTTACCCGAGTGTCCAGAACATATGGTCGCAGATCTGCTGATACGATTACAAAATCGATCATCGACCTACGGCCTAGAGCGTCCTGGTGCCACGTGCACTTATGGACACTCTTATGTTCAAACAGGGTGTTCGTTATGGCCAAACTGTGGTTAGCACAGAAGTCCAATAACAGAGCACCGCTCGGGTTCAGATCAGGGAGGCCGTTCCTCCCAATCACGCCCCTCCAGGTCTCGCTGTCGTTACCCACGTGAGCATTGAAGTCTCCCAGCAGGACAACAGAGTCTCCAGGTGGAGCACCCTCCAGCACCCCCCCCCCAGGGACTCTAAGAAGGCTGGGTACTCTGAACTGCCACTCGGCGCATAAGCGCAGATGACAGTCAGGACCCGTTCCCCGACCCTAAGGCGCAGGGAACAAACCCTCTCGTCCACCGGGAAAAACCCCAACGTACCGGCAGCAAGCCGAGGGGATATTAGGATACCCACCCCAGCCCGCCGCCTCTCACCAGGGGCAACTCCAGACTGAGACAGAGTCCAGCCCCTCTCCAGGAGACTGGTTCCAGAGCCCAAGCCATGTGTAGAGGTGAGCCCGACTATATCTAGCCGGTACCTCTCAACCTCACGCACTAACTCAGGCTCCTTCCCCACCAGAGAGGTGACATTCTATGTCCCTATTGCCAGTCTTGGCAGCCGGGGGTCAGTCCGCCAGGGCCTCCGCTCCTGGCCGCCACCCAACATAAATGTACATGTGGATTTTGTGCTACTACCACTCCTCGCCACACTGTTTGGTAGAAAGACACATGTATTTACTGCACTTCATAATTCTCTACCTGAGTAAATGTATTCTGCTAAACCTAATATGAAGAATCAGCAGTCTCATCCCAACAAACCATATGCATTTCTCCATCTTGGCATTTGCATGCTAGGTTATTGCTGGAGTTTTGTTCAGCTGCACAATGCTGCAAAGAAAACCGTCTCAAATACAATTGAGAAAAATCTCAACTGAAGGCAACAGACTTTATCCCACATCCCAGCATTCCTACTTAATTTGAAAATCTTTTCTCAACACACCATTGTTTCTTCAAAGAATGGAGAATAGCGGATAAAAGTTTCTGGTTAAAAACTACTAAGAGTATCAGCAATAAAAAGCAAGGACAACGTCTTACGTGAGTTGTTTATTAACTACTTAGCCAATCACACAAAGATCTTATTGCTTCACTAGCTTTAGGGCACTGTCTTCCACACCCATTTACACCCATTTACTTGTATTAAATAAGAGCAGGATGAAGAAGTGTGCTGGAGATGAATTGCTGTATTCTGCAAGACTAGCACTGCAGGCAAATGGAAAGTCAATACAAAGTAGATTCATTTTTGAAGTTAATTTCATACTGTGTGGCTTAATTTTAAGTAATATTAAATTTTTTAAGAAGTTAGTTTCATTTAAAAAAAAAAAAAAAGAAAAAGAAATCCCCTTTTTTGTGTGATGACACTTAATGAGGTTTTGTGGCTTCTGGCATGAAACAGACACGCTCTTGACTAGATGGGTGTTGTTGAAATAAATCCTGCTGACTATGAAGGTGACAAGAACTGCCCATTCATTTTTGATCTATTGATTGATTCAGTTTAAGGCAGTAAATGGTATGAAACGCATATGGCATATGAGTGTCACATTAAGACAGAGGTTCAATATATGTTTATTCACCTATTTTTTTGCTGTTGCTTACTAACTTAACATACGTGTCGCAGAGGTCAGACTGCCTGCTATTACAGTTCAAGAATGGCCAGAAACATTTGTTGCAAGTTCCTTACCTTTTTTTTTTTTCCTACCTTTATTTTCTTTATCCTTGCTACATTTGTCAGTTGCTTTACTAACATTAAATGCATAATTACTAAACAATTTACCTGTGTCAGTGTGTCTAGTTACAGTGGGGCAAAAAAGTATTTAGTCAGCCACCGATTGTGCAAGTTCCCCCACCTAAAATGATGACAGAGGTCAGTAATTTGCACCAGAGGTACACTTCAACTGTGAGAGACAGAATGTGAAAAAAAAAATCCATGAATTCACATGGTAGGATTTGTAAAGAATTTATTCGTAAATCAGGGTGGAAAATAAGTATTTGGTCACCTCAAACAAGGAAAATCTCTGGCTCTCACAGACCTGTAACGTCTTCTGGAAGAAGCTTTTCTGTCCCCCACTCGTTACCTGTACGAATGGCACCTGTTTGAACTCATCATCTGTATAAAAGACACCTGTCCACAGCCTCAAACAGTCAGACTCCAAACTCCGCCATGGCCAAGACCAAAGAGCTTTCGAAGGACACCAGGAAAAGTATTGTAGACCTGCACCAGACTGGGAAGAGTGAATCTACAATAGGCAAGCAGCTTGGTGTGAAAAAAATCAACTGTGGGAGCAATCATCAGAAAATGGAAGACATACAAGACCACTGATAATCTCCCACGATCTGGGGCTCCACGCAAGATCTCATCCCGTGGGGTCAAAATGATCATGAGAACGGTGAGCAAAGATCCCAGAACCACACGGGGGGACCTGGTGAATGACCTGCAGAGAGCTGGGACCAAAGTAACAAAGGTCACCATCAGTAACACACTACAACGGCAGGGAATCAAATCCCGCAGTGCCAGACGTCCCGTCTGAAGTTTGCCAGAGAGCACATGGATGATACAGCAGAGGATTGGGAGAATGTCATGTGGTCAGATGAAACCAAAGTAGAACTTTTTGGTATAAACTCAACTCGTCGTGTTTGGAGGACGAAGAATACTGAGTTGCATCCCAAGAACACCATACCTACTGTGAAGCATGGGTGTGGAAACATCATGCTATGGGGCTGTTTTTCTGCCAAGGGGACAGGACGACTGATCCGTGTTAAGGACAGAATGAATGGGGCCATGTATCGTGAGATTTTGAGCCAAAACCTCCTTCCATCAGTGAGAACTTTGAAGATGAAACGAGGCTGGGTTTTCCAACATGACAATGATCCAAAACACACCGCCCGGGCAACAAAGGAGTGGCTCCGTAAGAAGCATTTGAAAGTCCTGGATTGGCCTAGCCAGTCTTCAGACCTCAACCCCATAGAAAATCTGTGGCGGGAGTTGGAAGTCCGTGTTGCTCGGCGACAGCCCCAAAACATCACTGCTCTCGAGAAGATCTGCATGGAGGAATGGGCCAAAATACCAGCTACTGTGTGTGCAAACCTGGTAAAGACCTATAGTAAACGTTTGACCTCTGTTATTGCCAACAAAGGTTATGTTACAAAGTATTGAGTTGTATTTTTTTTTATTGACCAAATACTTATTTTCCACCCTGATTTACGAATAAATTCTTTACAAATCCTACCATGTGGATTCATGGATTTTTTTTTCACATTCTGTCTCTCACAGTTGAAGTGTACCTCTGGTGCAAATTACTGACCTCTGTCATCATTTTAGGTGGGGGAACTTGCACAATCGGTGGCTGACTAAATACTTTTTTGCCCCACTGTATATATGTTAATATCTTTTTCGACCTGTCTCTGCAGTGAATGTGATGACATAGTGAGTTATCCTTATTCTCATTTTTGTATCTGCACATTTTAGTACGTGTGTGTACATGTGCCAGCTTTGCAGTTATTAAGACTGAAGCAAAACAAGATGTTTGTGTGTTTTTGACAGAACAAGTGAGGTGGGTGGGTTGATGCTACTGTTATCTGAGGATGAAGTATACAGTGGCTGCCAAAGCCAACGGCAAGAAGAAGGGAGAGGAGGGGGGCAGGTAGCAGATTAGAAAATTCAATTTAGGGCAAACGCGGAGGTGGATCTTTTATATAAGGTGCCACTGAGCTGTTTTCCCCTTTTCAGTCTAAAAACTGTTCAAAAAAAATATACTATAGAATCTCCTCTCTGTTTTTGGTGTGATATCCAGTAAAACAGAAGATCCTTATTTGTCTTAGCTCCAGGGCCAAATCAGGCTCCAGAAGCTGCTAAGAATACACCACTCACCGGGGTTTGTGTTGTGTATGTATGACTGCATCTCTTCATGTGAGATAGGAGGGAGTGCCTAGGGTGCAGAATCACATCTACATTTTAGTACATGCATCATCATCCAGGCACAACCTTCCTGGGAGTTCTTTTGAGGATGACCCAGCAATCGAGGGAAGAGGGCATGAAATTGTCCCTCTGAGAGGGCTAAGAGGTTTGTTGCACCGAAGAAGTGGAAATACTTCTCACCAAGGGACATCTTGGCATTGTCATACAAGCAGCTGTTCCAACTGTCCGCCATTTTAAATGATGATAAAGTAAGATGTTTTGCAGTTTTTCTCTGTTATGTCAACTGGAAAAATACTTGGGCCGTGCAGCCAGAAATATATATCGCTCCCTCATTAGCCCTCCGTTTCCATTAAAAGAGGTTCAGTTATTGGCTGACAGGAGCAGCAGGATCTTGCTCTCTGGAGCATAAGACACAGAAAGTTTAAAAAACAAGAGAAAACAAGACAGAAAGCTTACTATAGACCAAAAAAACTCTTAATAATTCAGTTACTTTAAACTCTATCTTGCTCGATCACAGAAATGATGAATTTAATAATGTAAGACCGGAGAGGATTGCATGATGCACATATTAAAAGCTGTTTTAGTGCCTGCAAGGGAGAATTTGGGGCAGGAGGGGAAGTGAGGGAGCAAATGACTAAACTGGAATCAGGGGTGTGAGACTTACTGTATATTCATTGAGATCTTTCTCAGTAGTGTATGCCTGCTTGCACTTAAGCTCTTAATGGTTTCTTAGAGCTGATGAGGTAAAGGGGAGAGAGAGCGGAAAATGAAAGTGTTCTTCTAAATTGTTTTTGGAAGAACGCCTGTCAAGTGGAACGGGACTAGAGGGGAAATTAGCCAGGGGACATGCAAAGTGTACGCTGGGGCTGACTGTGTAACACCCGCCTCTCTTCAAAGCCATGTTAACGTAAAGGGTGGGGGTAGGATACCAGCACAGTATCTCCCAGAAGCAGGGATCGCTTGAGGAAAGACCAATGAGAGAATGAACTGCCAAATCTACTTTTTCAGTTTCTCCTATGGGACAATCAAACATCACTCACCTCATGTTGATTTCTTAAACTGTTTTAGTGACTGTTTATGTCAAAGCGTGCTATTATAACAGTATTTTAAACATATATGATTGCCTTTCCACACACATACAACACAATACTGTACAACATTAAAATCATTACAACTGCTTACCAAAAATACATGTAATGAGCTCTTAAGATCAAAATATGCATCCCAGTATTATTTATTTTAACTGCCCTATAGGTATGTGTAACAATTTGTACTACTCAATAATCTGTCAACATGTACGAGGATCACAAACAAGCCCAAGATGAAGTTAATTTATGCTTTGAAGTCTTAAAAAGAAATGCAGCAAAAACATCTTTAAAAAAAAATAAAATAAACAAGATGAACCAATTCGCCTGTTATTATAGCTCACACACAGAGTCTGTGAATTTCATTGTCTGGGCAGAATTGTCAACTTTATCAACACCAAAACTGAATACAATGAGTTCAAACTGTGCACTGCTATATTATAGCCACAGAGCTGAGCAGCATGACGTAATGCTCACACTGCAACCATGCTCGTATGTTTTACTACTATCTTTTTCTTATAATTGTAGCTATGTCAAAATATGTATAATTGACCTTTTACAATATCACTTTATAACAGAATTTGTTAATAGTTGTTTTACTGCTGACAGAAAGAAATATGTTTCTTAAATTACATTGATTTTTTTTTCAGTTTAATTATAATAAATTGTGTATTAACTGGGGTATCATTTTTTATTATTTAAAAGGCATTCCAAAGATTTAGAAAATAATTTTAGAAATATAAAAATGTGATTGAAACATATTCAGTGTTATAACAAAGACTATGAAATATTGGAAAAATTGGAAAAGTAGCTGAACCCATCTACAATGAAATACAGCACTGTTGCCAACCGAATGTGATCAGCAACAAAATGAATCAGAAGGCAAAGATTATCATTCTAATATTTAAAAGAGTCACCCATTTATGCTTTAAACTTCATGCCGCCTGTTAATGTAATGCTATTATGTAAATTAAACTTCAGCATTCACTATTTTGAAGATTCATGAACATCACTATTTTGGTATAGAAACAATGAGTCAATAGGCCTACCAGGGCTTATTAAAGCTTCAAGGGAAGTTTTAATAAGATGAATAGGATGATAGTTGTGGATCTCGAATAGCAGAGTATACCCACACATATGAGCTTCCTGAAATAAGCCGTGTTTCATTTCTATTTGTGGTAATGCTTGCAATCATTTAGGCACCACGTCTAAAGCTGTTTTTTTTTTTTCTCCAATAGCTGTAAATTTTCCACAACTCCTACATGAGAGACCTGCCCATATTTGAATTCTGTACATGGTGTATTACTGATCCATTTTGGTGATCTCAGCAAACGCCATGCATAACTGCAGCTAACCTCAACCTGTGAAACCCCCCCCCCCAAAAAAACCCCCAAACCTCTGGAGCTGCACAGGCTTTTAAGTGTTGAGTTTCTTGCCTCAAAATCTTTAGGATGTAAGTAAAAAAGACATCGACTTGTCTCCTGCTGGGCCGTGTCAGTCAGAATACCTCACCGAATTCTAGCCACACCAGAGTAAATGTGTTGTGCTAGCTTTTGTTCGTCCCCATTGCCACCCAAAAGGGACTGCTGGCGTTGCACACAGCCGTAATGAAAGGCACAGCCAGCAAGATGGCACTTTCATCAAACTAAACCAGGCTGACACCAGCTTCTCAATTATTAAACGGCTGAAATAGGCAACAGTGTAGAACGCCCCCAAGCAAACTACTGTAGACACCGTCAGTGATGTTGAAAAGGAAAGATCGTTTTTGAGATGATGAGATTTGGATTATGGTTATGTGGAGAGAAACAATACTTACACTGACACTGATTGCTACAGAAATATTTGCAGTTAAAAGAGAATCAGAGCATTGCTTTTGTTTGTATCAAACTGGAGTCAAGCTGTGTGCTGGTGACTAACACAGCAGTCACAAGACACTGTACAAATATAGATCTCTTAATCTTTTCAACTGAAGTATACAATACTTTTTTATCTTTAAAAGACATTCATTTTTTCAATTCTTTACAAAGAACCTAACTCTGATGTTATGGACTTCTTTGGAATTTGAATACATCTATAAAAACAAAACAATGAAAAAAAGCCCAACAAACTATTAATCTAAATGCTTTTTACCAAATTCCAAGTAGGATTTTGAAAGTGAGAATTAACTTTATTAACCGAGTTTGTTTTCCCACATTATTCTCTACAGTGAAAAGTTAATAACATCCTTGTTCAGAAAAAAACCGCAAATACTCCACTGAATAAAATCGGCCTAAAGATATGTAAATTTAACATAATGTCCTTTGTTCAGCGTAAATGCGTGTTGGATGCTTGGCCTTGTAGCAGGGTAAGCAATGCTTAAAAAACCTTCATAGTATGCAAGTGAGCAAGATACCTTTTATTGGCTGGTTTTCATTTGCAACTGATGAGCCCCAGATTCATTTATTCAGAGCAGAGAAAAGCTATACAGCTGTGTTTCTGATCTCTGGAGGGTAGATTAGCATTGGTCAAACCCAGGCGTAATCAGGCATCTGATTCTCTATTTACAAAAGCAAAGGTATGTTTCTTTTAAGAGTTTTCAATTGGCGTAGTTTTGGGGTACTAGTAAAGTTTAGGGGCAAACATCCATTCAAGCTATGGCTCATTGCACAAAATTGAGATTTCTTCAGCAAATATTACAAGCTTTGGGAAAGAGATATCAAAACACCTCCTCTATGCCACCAAGACATCTTGTAATTGAAACTGAATAAGCACCAAAGGGGAAGTGGAGAATTTTTGAAAGAAGCCATAACCCTCTGGATGAATAGCATCCTAATTGGCTTTAGATTTGACATTAGTTTCACCCCTTAACCACTGGACTGCATCTTTGAAGTGCTCCTTCATTCATCCTTGAAGTCAGACTGCTTGATTAGCTGCTTTGCTCACAAAAATCTATGCATGAAACTGATCGCCATTTGTTTATTCTGTATATAAGTACATGTCATTTTAACACACACACCATTTTTTTTTAAACCTTGGGAGCACTTGAAATCAATTTAATCCTCGTACATTTCTCTTTATCGTTACTGCTGACATTATCCATTCGATCATAATGCAGTGCATTATGACTGAACTCTACAATAGCCCAATATCATGAAAGTGAATCATGAAAGCAAACCAGCTACCATTGTAACTGTCAATATGTCCTTGTAAACATATGCCATGAGGAAAACTGGAATAAAAATACTGCTATAACTGCAAGTAGGAGATTGAAAACAATTTTACTGTTGATGTAAAATGTTAAAAGCTGGACCTGCTCCATTGTCAATATCAAGTGAGTTATGACTTAGAGTATATGGAACAGGCTGATTTGATTAGGTGATTTGGTTGACTTGCTGTAATTCATTCGACCTCCCCACATCTGTAATGCTGACTTCACCTACAGGGAAGGAAAAAATATATATATTTTCTTACTGACATTTACTTATTATATTATAACTTCACAATGTGAGAAAATTAAGTTTATAGCTCAAGTAAAAATGAATAGTACCAAACAATTTAAATTTCAAAATTAAACATTTTGCTCAGTGAGCCTCTTTCACATTAGAACCCACAAAGTTTGAATATGAGTTAGGATAGCTAGAGAAAAAAAACTATTATTTGATGTATTGTATCCTCCAATTCCCCCTTTTTTCAATTTAATTGAAATCAATCACATTTAAAATAAAATATTTAGACAAAAATATTTTAAGTATTTTAATTTACTTAAACTATCTTGGGCCCATTGGTGAAAAACACACAGGTGTGCAGTCATTACTTTGAAAGGTAAAATTTCCGTCCCAAAATTAGACATGTCTTCATGTTTGTGGTTGTAATTACAATGGTTTATACATTCACTCCTTACCAGAGCAGAGGGATCCTCATTTAAGCCATATCATAAGCTTTGGGATTACCATAGTGCCTCCCCTCTATGCAGATTAACATAAATTTCCTCAAGTGAGGAGGCATGCAGTGCGCCAGACACACTCAGTGCAGATCATCAACTTTAGACATCTATAATGGATGTTCAGCTGACGATAGGCAATATATTTGAACTTTATGTTCTATCTAGTATTGATCAGCTGCTCTCACTTTGTGACAGCAAAACTACCAAATTCTTACTTAACAGCATTGCACTTCGTAGACCCTTGCCATTTTACCTTAATAGATGCTAAATATAGTATATTTGGCATTTTTCAATAGAAAAATTAATTATGTAGGCACACATTTATGCATTAGTCCACAAACACGCACACAGAAACACATCATTCTCACTCCTCCAAACACGCAAGCCAAAAAAGCTTTAAAACATCTAAGCCATGCAATGCTAATGTGGAGTAGTGTCTACAAATTAGTTAGACAGTTTCCAATTATTCCCTGTGCTTTCAAGTCTACATACCATGAAGAACATTTTCAAAAGGGTAGCTTTGAAAAGATCATCCAGATAACCAGTGATACAAAGATAAATTCCAAGCAAAAGAATGGTAATTAAAGCCATAACCAATATAATTCAGAGAACAAAAAATTATGCATGCATTAATTATTGTGTTAATGCAGTCCTCTGAGACCATGATGTAGATTTCTTTTCCTAGATCAGATCAGATTAGCTGTTTTGTATTTTCCCCTTTAGAGTCGGTTTCAAAATAAAAAACTGGAATAATTGGAGACATCTAACATTTGGAGTCAAGCGTGCTTTAAATGAAGAGTTAAGGGTGCTTTACTGTGATTAGTGTTTTTACAGTACATACTTGATAAAGGATTTACCTCTCTGTTGGGTCTTGTATTTTGATTTTGAGTTTTTATTTTTAGGCTGATGCGATCGATCATACCTCACACTCCCTGGAGCCAGAAATTGTGCAAGTGCAGGAACCAGTGCCATTGCCTAGCACCTCCAATGCTTCCGGTGTTGCAGCAGGATTGTAGCTCATGTAATACTCTTGGAGCTGGGAGCTGAGGTTCTGTTCTGGCTCTGGACTCTTTTTGCGACGCTTCCGTCCCACCATGGATCTCTGCTGCAGCAACCTGGTTGCACCTGGGTAGCGCCGCCACAAAACATAAAAAACTGTCAAGATTAATGACATGGTGAAGAAGAGTGCTACGCTGCCCACAACCACTTTGTGCAGAGTCATGTGCTCTATCTCTGGGGGTGGTATGTGAGTGGGTCGAGGGCGAACCACTGAGTCTCTGGGATCTTTGCTCATATGCCCGGGAAAGGTAGGATGAGGAATGGGTCGAGGTCTAAATGGTGGGAGAGGACCAAAGGTACTGGTCGGTGGCATAGGTGGAATGCCACTTGTGGGGCCAAAGGTTGGTTCGGCAGTGGCTTCCGAAATGAGCTCTGATGTTGGTGAAGGTGTTTCAGTCAGAATGTAATCGGTTTCCTCACAAATACCATGGCTCCTTGTAGCATCCATGACTTTTTCTCCCTGGAGATACTTTGGGCTGCTGCATATCATTGTTGTGTCTTTACTACCCCGAAAATTTCTCAACCAAGCAACAAGTGGGCATATCCCAGTTCCACAATCCCAGATATTGCCAGCAAGACTTATTGAGGTCAGTGAGATCCACGCTGACACTGCCTCCTGAGACACATTGGACAGCTTGTTGGATTCCAGGTTTAAGACTTGCAGGTTGGGCAAGCAGTGAAACACAGCTGGGTCCAGAGTCTGAATTTCATTTCCAGACAGATCAAGCTTCTGCAGTGTATACCATGTCCATGGCAAACCCTGGTTGACCACCCTAATTCGATTCCACTGCAGATAAAGTGATCTTAGGTTGGCTAAACGTGGAAACAAAAAAAAGTTGATCCGAGAGAATTGGTTATGTTCCAGATGTAACTCCATCAGCTTCTGTAGACCCAGAAAAGTTGTGCGGGTAAGAGCTTTGATTCGATTGTAACCCAAATCCAGAAACTCCAAACTTCGACACTCCAGAAATGCTCGAATTGGGATGTTGGAGAGACCATTGGAGCGTAGGTGAAGGTTTTGTAGTTTTCGTAAGCCATGGAATTGACCGGGCTGTAGATTTTCTAATTTGTTGTAGGACAAGTCCAGACTTCGAAGATTTGGAATTCCATGAAATGTTGAATTGTGTAGGGCTGTAATCCTGTTGGAGCTCAGAATGAGCTCTTTGAGTCTGCGGACCCCCTGGAACGCTCGACTGTCAACAACTGAAATCTGATTGTGGTCTAAGTAGATCCAGAGAAGCTGGCTGAGGTGAGCAAACTGATATGGTAGCAGCGTATGCAGTTCATTGTATCGCAGGGAAAGGCCCTGGCAGCCTACTGAGATGTTTTCTGGAACATCTAAAAATCCAGATGAATCACAATGGACAGTTTTTCCCTCACATCGGCAGCTATTAGGGCATGTTCGCTCACCAAAACTGAATAACAGGGGAGCCCGCAAGAGAAGAAGCAAAGGGAAGAGGAGGTGTGTCAGTCGTCCATCACACAGCAATGGACCTACAAAACATTAGGAGAAAGAGATACAGAGAAAAACGTAAAGATTTGAATGGTGATCAAGTTATATTTACAATTTCAAAATATTCATGCTGTCAAACAAAAAGGACTAAGAAGTATTATTACTGATTTACCATGCAAAGTCAGCAATGTGTTGCTTGGGCTGGTGCAACAACAGCTTTATACATGCATTGAAAACGACTTAAATATAAAATCTCTTCTACAAAGATCTCAAAATTCGACACTGGTAAATATAATGTTTTTTTTAAATTGTGGGTTTTTTGTTTGTTTGTTTAAATTATTTCTTTAGTGATCTAAATAGTTTATCATTCAGCAGTGGTACTTTTCTGTTTCTGTTGAGATTGGCCCTTATTTAAGTATCTTTATGACTTCTCTTTACATTCTTTTTCTTTACATTATGTCATGAAAAGAATCATATTTACAAAAACCCGCCAGTCATGTCATGACCTAACACACAGTTGGGACAGTGGTTCTACGTAACCAACCGGTCATGACAATGGTTTCTTAAAAGAAATACACTAACTGACATATAGTTCTCCTCATAAATGAATATTCTGAACAGACTTCTCAAGGTCGATAACAGCATGATAAAAAATATACACATCTGATTAAGTAACCAGAAGACCTACTGCTTAAATGTGCAGCATTTTAGGTTTACAGGATGATGTAAAAGAGATATTTTCTCAGAATAAGTATTAGCCCTCATCAAGTTGTTTTGAATAAAAAAAAGCTTCCATGATTTCATACACCCTACATGACATTTGTTCTGTCAAATGGCTCTGTGAATCATTTACAATACCATTAGACCAGGAGTGGGCAACGCCAGGCCTCGAGGGCCAGTGTCCTGCAGGTTTTAGATGTGTCCTTGATCCAACACAGCTGATTCAAATGGCTACCTCCTGAAAATGTCTTGAAGTTCTCCAAAGCCCTGGTAATGAACTAATCATTTAATTCAGGTGTGTTGACCCAGGGTGATATCTAAAACCTGCAGGACACTGGCGCTCAAGGCCTGGAGTTGCCCACCCCTGCATTAGACTATAGTATCTCAGGTCTTTTATATAAATGGTAAATGGCCTGTATTTATATAGCGCTTTTACTAGTCCCTAAGGACCCCAAAGCGCTTTACATATCCAGTCATCCACCCATTCACACACACATTCACACACTGGTGATGGCAAGCTACATTGTAGCCACAGCCACCCTGGGGCGCACTGACAGAGGCGAGGCTGCCAGACACTGGCGCCACCGGGCCCTCTGACCAATATAGGACCTTAAGACCTTGTGCAGCCTATCAACATGGCCTTAGCACAACTTCTGCCTGTTGCTTCAGTGGCAGCCTCATCTGCCATGCAAATGCAGCGATTGTCCAAGTATTAAAGCTGATCTTAGATCTTGGCACATTTTTTGGACATTCAGCAAGACAACCAAAACAAGTTCACACCACTCAAATTATGTAAACACACCTTCATATCAATGCTGACAGGCAGACCTTGATTTCAGATTCGGCTGTATGTTTAAAGATGTATCACTGTCCTAACACATTCTGAGTCTGAGTTATAAGATAACTTATGTTCAACGAACAATCCTTTGAGATTATTTCTTTCCAGAACGTTGAGGACTGACAGATGGACCAACATCATTAAAGATAAACAGATATCATAACAACAACAACAACAACAACAATGCATTCCTTTTGGTAAATTCTTTGAATTAAACCTGAAGGTCTGCAGTTCAATAAAATCTTGACTGATTTTAAAACCCTGTGTGATTTACAAAAGTAGAAAAAAAAAACCCAAACAAAAACGCCTTACTGTCCAAATACTAAGGGGCCTGACTGCATATCCGTATCCACACATAACCGAAGTCTCTAGAACTTCCAGCTTTCAACTATCCAGTGCTGTCAAAATTGAGCACATTCTGTATCACAGTAATGGTGAAAAAGTATTGTTTGGCATGTCTAAGGTGGACTTTTGTTATCCCTGTGTCATCCTTTAGTAATATCATAATATCGTTATAAGCTCAGGCTGCTATGGGGACCTCCCATAATGTTCTAAGTAATTATCCTCTACTCTCCACACTTTAGACTTCACTTTTACATTTAATTAACTTTGTGATATTCTCTCTCCTGCAGTTTGTGCCCTTTCCTCTCTGTCCTCTTTCTTCTTGTACCTTTCTGCCCGTATCTCTGGTTCCAGAGCTGTACATGTCTTGTCTGTAGTTACTGGCCCCAACAGCCTGCTCAGTGTCTGCTATCTCTTAATGATCAACCTTTTTTTTTCCCCTCTTTGCTCTCCTCTCACCCCACCCAGTTGAGTCAAAAGCTGTCCTCCCTGAGTTTGGTGCTGCCCAATGTTTCTTCTTGTTAACCCTTTAAGACCTACCATAGAACCAAGTCCGCCAGAGCTTATATTATATTTTTATATGCTGTGGAGCCATTTTTGGGAGCATTTCAAGTTGCTATACATCAATACAACCATTATAGCCCAGATTTTAATAATATGTATTCATTAAGTGCATAGTAATTACATAAATTGCAAAAAAGTGCAATAAACTACAAAAAAATTGAAAATCGTTTTTGATTTTTTAACATATATTTGTAGTTAGAGAAATTTAAGAGGCTTATCCCTCAAAACTGTAAATACAAAAAAGTTGCACAAAATAGTTTCCCACCACAGGAAATTTATTTTGAGTGTCTTCATAGTTTTATTTTTGAAATACACCAATTTTTATACACTGCAGGAAAAACGAAAATAAATATTATACTGCAAATTTGCAAAAAAGCAGCATATGCATCAAAATAAACTATTTCCAGCAGTGCAATATGAGTCCTAAGCATCCCAGAAACGACACAGAAAGTCATAAAGTCAAAGATAACTTTTAAAAAGAGCAGTATAGGCCCTGAGGCCCTGATCGCAAAAAAGACTACATTTCCGCGAAAATGACGTCACTTCCGGTTTCGGGCAGGTAATGGCGGAAATGCAAAAGTTCGCGCTGACGTCTATTCCAACGTAGGAAGTGTTATGGACAGCTGATCGGATCGGTAAAGCGTGTTTCTGGAATATTATGTTTTTGTTCCTGCAAGCGCTTTTTATGCAGTTTTTGCAAAGCTATATGTGGAAGAAAACCGTGACCTAGGACAAGCTGATGGCATAAGATGTAAGTACAACTCCTCCGGTTTCATATGCAAAAAAAATTTTTGCGCTAGCTTACGTGGTTGCAGTGCTACTGGGATTTAAAAATAGTTACGCATAACAGAGCGTTCCCGCTCCGATCGGCTCTAAAGGGTTAAGTGGGTCTTTTTACTCCTCACAATTATCAATTGCTTACTCATGGAAAGATCACAGGATTTTCCTCTACAACACTACAAGCTCTCTTTCGTACTGTATAAACTGTCCTGAATGATTTTGTGTTACATTAATGAAACTAAAAAGAGGTTGAATAAATAATTGTTTATTACTAGCTTCAGAAAATCCAATTTTTGTACAGTTCAACTCTTGCACTTTCTCTATACTAACCTGCTGCTGTAAGCTGCAAAGTAAGAAAATAAAAGGCAATTCTTCCCCTGTGCAGAAAATGGTATGCAGAAAATATTAGTATGCATCATTAATCCACAACTTAGGGGTTGTCATACAGCACAGTGACAATTTCATGCTAAAATGGGCAACAAACATCCAATGTCATACATGAGCTGCCACCACAAACTGCAAAATGCAGCTATGCTATACTTCAACACTGGCAGGTAACTTTTGATCTTTACGGAAATTACATTTAACCAGTGATTTGATTTACTCCTGTACGCTTCCTGAATCAGTGCGGTTTTAAATTTGCAGTGTTTTAGCAGTTTTTGCCATGCCTTCCTTGGAGAAATTATAATAGAAGAATCAGAATACATTATTATTATTATTATTTTACATTATTCCATTACATTCAATAAAGAAAGATGGATGGAAACTACATTGGGTAACCTGGTCGACAGCTCCTGTGAACATGAATTAGTCTATGCATCAGTCTATGCTTTAGAGGACACGATTTCACTGTCTTAATGTGTTCCAACAACAATTACCTTGTGGCCACTGGGAGTGCACACACCAACTTTGAGAAAGTGTGTGTTATCAGAATAACACAAAATGTCAAGAAATCATTAATCTGCATCTTGAGAGATAAGAGGTACAGATTTTCTTTGAAGTAACTTATCTGGTTTCAGCATCTCATCCAGCCTTCCCCTGTGTTTAATGAGTTATGTGACTGTTAAAAGGAAAATCATTCAAAATAATACTTTTCAGATTTCTTACATATCCTGCTATGATCCAGACAGGCATACAAATTCAGTTCAGCACTCTACATTTAATTATATCATAAAATAGCAAAACATAAGTAAATAAATTTCAAGAATAAAGCTATTTTGTGAATTGTACAGCAGGTTATTGGGGGAAATAAACGGAAGCAAATGAGTGCATGAAAATAAGTCAAGATAAACTCAACAAAAAAAATAATGGTTTTATAAATAAATCACTCTAATCCTTGAAGCAAAAGATGCAGTGGCACTTCCATCACCTCCTGTAACTACTTTGTGAACTCTCCAAGCATTTGCTGCACTACACGCAGCCATCCGTTTTCCCTAAATGATAATCCCATTGGAACATTGGCTGTGTTGTAAAACCCCAGGGCAACCTCACAATGTCATATCACTAAAACTACATCTGGGATTTCATGTGCATGTACTCCTAAAAAAAAGAATAGCAAAATATGAAAAAACAAGAGGAGGTTATTAGATGGCAGAAAACTCAAAGCTATGCAGCCACAATAATGTGCCACTGGGCTCATAGACGCCTACGCATGACAGTGTCTTTAATTAGCACACAATGGTTCAGCATGGATTTCTGCATAGAGAGAATAGTAATAAAAGCCCCTTGGACATATGTGCGCTAGGTTCCCATGAGAGGCTTTATAGAATACAATGAAGAGAAATGTTTACTCTCAGTACAGTTTCATTAATCAGAAATTAAATGGGGTGCTACATGCAGGCAGTCATAGGCTTCCATTGATTTCACGTATTAGATGTACACCAGGGCATAAGTAAATATATCTATGATAACTATTACAAATAAATTATTTAATAATATAAAATGTGTCTTTCAATATAGCTGTGTTTGTGTCATTATTAAAGTTAAAAAAACAAAAAAAACAAAACAAAAAAAAACCCACACAACCAAAATATTAAAAATCATATATAGAAAATCATTAAGTTACAACCTTTATCTAAATACAGCTTAAATAAAATAGAGCTGCCACAGGTTGATATTAAATCCATTCCCCTGCAGATCAGATTTGATATGGGATTTGTGGTAAGCTACAACTTTCCAGCAGCAAGGCTCCTTCTTCTCAGTAGAGCGTGACCAATCAGAGCCGGAGGGTTTTAAAGATTTCATATCTTGTAGATTTAACATCTTGGAGATTTCAACAAAACCAGCATAGTGCAGCAGCACCAACATTGCATTAAGCTCCAGTTTGTCACTGCCACCTATTTTACATTAAGTACAAAGAGCAGTAGGAGTTTGTTTGAACGGAAGTCTCCAGGCAACAAGTGACATCACTACAGTGTGTGTGTATTATTTATTTTTATTTTTATTATATATATATATATATATATATATATATATATATATATATATATATATATATATATATATATATATATATATATTTATTTTAATTATTCTGTAACTCTGTAACTTCTGTCGGTGCTGTGCTTTTTTGGAAATCGAATTTCCCAGAGGAACCCACCCGAGGGATTAATAAAGTTCCATCTAATCTAATCTAATCTACAGACAATATCAGATCAGATTCTGTACAAATCCCTATAAGCCAGAAACGATTTGTATTAAACTTTGTGCAAATGTCTTCTTATAACCTATGTAACAGCCTTGTAAAATGTATTTCACCCTTTAGCTTTTATTTGAAGTTAATTTTCTCTTACTATTTGTTTTAAAAAGAATCCTACATTAATGACTACCACAAGTCTTAAAGAAAAATCAAAAGTGACCTTGAAAATGAGAACCACGGTAAATCTCATTGTACATTTTGTCAACACATAAAGAGTAAATTCAAAGGTCAGAGAAAGATAAACAGATGAACGGTTTTATTTCCAATGACCTGTGGGTACATCTAAATTTAAATCCATATAAAGCCGATGATTGGTCGAGCTGGAGTAGTAGTAAAATAGTAGTAGTCTTCTACCACAAAATATATTATATATTTTAGTGAATGCATTAAGTAACCTAGTTTACTGATTCAGTAAGGATAATCTAGATTATATTTCCTATGCACTCAATGTACACAATGACTCTCAACATGTACATAACAGAAAACGTTTCAGCAACCAAACTAGATGCAAATATAATTTTTGTTGCCTCAGATGGCCAAAAAAAACAAAAAAAACAAAAAAAACCCAGATGGGACAGTGTCAAAAATTTCTAAAAGACTAAACCCATACCAAATTTAACACCACCTTTATTAGTTTAGCATTTCATTTAAAGATTTCTTGCAATAGCAATAAAAGGTTTTAAAAACAGATTTCTTATAAGATGGAATTGTACTCTTAGTCAAGTATGTAGGAGACAAGTAGAGCAGACTTTCTTTTATTTTGTGCAGCGACCAATGTTTCAACACAATTTGCAGCTGATGAAAATGCAATTGAAGACCATAAATATTAATTAAGAAACAAGTTCTGTGCTCCGGTATCCCTGGAGCTCAACAACGTCCTGAACAGAGGTAATTTGCTGAAGTTACACTTAAATGTGCACACTAAATGTCAGCTGAAATGGGTTCAAATGCAAAAAAAGCTAAAGTTATTCCACAATATCCTAAAATATATATTTTCTCCAATTACCTCACCCAAGGCCAGGTTCCAGTGGCAACCTTCCCGAAATCCCATAAAAGTGACACTGCCCCTCCCCCCAGGACAGAGTGGTCTCTGGCAGGCCCAGCAGAGTCAGCTGTCATCTTCCTTGGCGGTGAGACAAGTTGATATTTCATTTGAATGCACAGTGCTCAGGCACTGATGCAAAGGCTATTACCCAGAGTGCCCAAGTGGGTTGGCCAATAGTACTACATGCTGCAACAGGCCACATGCTGGGGCACTTCAAAGAAATGAAAGTGTGGAGAAAAAAAAGAAGAAAAAAAAAAACTAAATATTTCTTATTAAATGTTCTACCATATAAAAGATAATACACATTAAAAGGAGGGGTGTATGAGGTGGCTTTTAAAGGTTATTGACTGGCAGAAAAGTATAGTTAGCGTTTTATATTTAAACATTCGCTGCAGCTGTGCCTGTTTTAAATTGGAAAATAGAAGACCGTCTACACTATAGGCTTAATTGTCACTTTCTCTTTCTTTCTTCTCTATAAATATGCCAACATACTAAACTAAATTAAGATCGGATGTGACTGTGAGAAATACTGATCCCAATATGAGGCTTTAGTCTAGAAATAAAAGAGTATAATACATTCTAATCTGTATTTTTGCATAACCTAAAGCTTCAGGTAACACGATTTCTCCCAGTCCTACTTCCTGTGCATCCTTTTTTAACCTGACACTTCTGTTCTGACACAGCATCTAAGAATTTTAAATTGTATGATGTGTGATTGAGCTTAAGCAAGCAAAACTGTATGGTACTACAGCATGTGTGATATATTACACTATTGAGTGTGTTCACTCAGATTTAAGGCACATAGAATTAAAAATACTTCCAGAGGACAGAAGAACGTGACATATTACCAGTCACGGGGCCTATCATGCAATTGTGATTAATTGGACACAGTGGCATTACAATATTGAAATGAAGTACCTTTTACACACTTAAAACCCATTATTTTACGGCCATTAATTTGAAAATTGGAGTCAGCTGTAATTTCAACTCGCAGCGAAAGCATGAAGCAGTATAAAACAGCTGATTTATGATAAAAGCTTATTTTACTACTACTGGAGCTGCACATACGTGCATACAGACAAGCAGCCAGTCCTACATACACAATACACTGCATATGGTGAGCAAAATATATGTAAAAGTGGAGCTTAATAGCAGTAATAGAAAAATACAGCTTAAATGGGGCAGCATCCATTAAATTTTTAAATGAAATGAGCAGTCAATTCTGTGAGCTCAGTTATTCTGTCTGGATTTGTGGGAGACGTAGTAACTGAGGTCTATTGAGTCCACGACCTACTCAAGCATAGCAGTTAAATGGGGAAATGAAGACAGACAGAGCTGCTCTTGCTGGAACCTTCACTAGGAAAAGAGGCATAGAGTTGTGTGCAAACAGAAAAGAAGTGCAACCACTGCAGCAAAGAATTAGCCAAATGTTAATTAACTTTTATGTCATTAACTTGATAAATAAGGGTGAAGACTGATGAGTGTTCCACGTAGACCCCATTTGTGCATCCACTCTGTACAGTTGTTTGAGGGTATGCTTTGACATTCTGCCCAGCAGATGCAAAGTGTCATCTGAAAGGCTTCTTTGCCTTGAGATCTTCTCCATTTCTACTTTTCTGCTGAACCGGAATTTCATATAACATAACAATGAAATCTGTTATTATGAAATATAGTCACATCTTAAAAGTGAACTTACTTCTAGTGGCCATGTGAACAAGTGCGTATAAAAAAGGAAAGATAAATTAAACATCTTGGTAACTTAACAAAAGCAGTATGCATTCAGGATTTTAAAGTTATGCACGTTAACCCAAAACAAAAGTAAGGTACATTTGCACCGCCCTTCACAAATGTAGAATTGGACAGGGAACAGATCAAAGTGCTCTTCAGTGCACTTAAAGAACTCTTGCATCAGTTGCTTCAAACAGGGAAAAAAGTGGCTGATATGATGTTCAGTTGGTGGGTTGGTTGGCTATTTGTCAAGGAAATTGCAGAGAATTCAACCGTTTTGGGAGCATGACTGAATAATTTTGGTTGATAATCTGTTGCTTATACTACTCTACGCATTGTTAATTTATAAAAGGTACGTGCATTCAGGAAAGCTTAGCAGTTCTTGTCATGAAATTTTAAAAAAGAAACCTGTTGCTGCATGGTTTTGTGTGTGTTTATGCCTCTTTAAATATGACAATACAAAATCTGTAATTTGCCAATAGGCACGCCTATAGATTAACTCTTTAAGACCTAATTTTGTAATCAGGATTTTCTAAATCTAAAGAAACTGAAGTCACTTGTTGGCAACCAAAGAACACAGAACACACGGCAGTCAAAATAACTGCTGTCAGCATCAAGAAGGCAGGTCCCAAGTGAAACTTTTCTCAATTTTGGGGTGAGCAATTAAAGTTAATCAACATATATCAGGGTTACCTAAGCAACTGGAGCCTGTAGTGACATTTCAGGCAACCAAAGGCCAACACGCCTCCTGTGTGAATGCCCCTTAAGCATATAATATTCCAGATCAATAGGATGAGTAACATAATTCCTTGTTTATGCATTTATTATTTATCCACAACTAACTGTAACAAACATCAATACCTATTTATAAATCCTGTGCAGAGGTGCTGAAAGTAAAGACTAACGATGGATATGCTGCTTCCACTGAGAATTCTTGGTTGTGACGGGCAGACAGTAAAACCAGAGATCACTGATGCAGGAATCAGTTTGTAGACCTAAATGAAAGAGCTAATATTAACCTGCAGTTAAAGACAGCAAATTCATGGCTTAGTCAAAGAATGTCAGGAAAAGGACTTTTCTTTAGCTAGCTACAGTGAAGAACGAGCCTGTGGGTCTAAGGGACTGCTGCAGGGGAAAGCAGAATGTAAATGTAACTGAAACCCCACGGAAAATAAAGACATTTGGATAAAGTTGCCAGTAAAGTATGGCAGGGAAAGTGGTGGTACGACAGAAAGTTAACATCTCTGGATGTCTGTCTGACAGATAGAAGCAGGGGAGGAGAGGGGAAATAATGTCTGTGTGTGTCAGAAAGAATACCACAGTATCGCAGCTGGAATGGAGAAAGACTGGGTGTGATCTGTATTGTTTTAATTTGAGTATGTGCAAACAATTACTGAAAATTAACTTCAGGTTTTTCAAATTTGATAGAGCTTTAAATCTATGAGCCAGAGTGTGTGAAACATCATGTCTAAAGGTACGTGTTGCCTAGCAATGTGAGGATTTGCATTACATTTTAAAAACGGAACAAAAATTAGATGATCACAAAATGTTAATTAGTTAAATGGTTTAAAGCAAGTGGCCATGACCTACCCATGAACTTACTTCTTTAAAAATAAATGAATCTTGTTTATGTTTCCATGAGCTAAAACTAAAGGGTTAAGGTAATCTTAAATTATTTTATTTTCCATCAGAAAAACCAAAACAAAACATTTTCAATTTTCTTGAAAATAATTTGCCAGACCACATCAGGTAATTTGGCAATCATGTTTCAAAAAGGAAATGAATTAATTCTTTCACTTGTTGTTCTTTTTTGGAGGTGTCGACCAATTAAATAATCATTACTACAGTTTAGACTGGCGCTCTAACCGATGTCATTTAAACGAAGGAGCCCAGCAAATAAAAACATGACGACTAAAGTGATGTCTCACACAAGTCACAACCTAATGTAGAGTATTTGTACACACCACATTCTTAATTTGCAAAGAGGAAGACCTTTAAAAGGGCTAATTGGTAATTTTGAATGTCAACATTTTTATACCACCAGGTTTTCATGCCCATGAAAGCTGCCCGCTTTCGAAAAAGCCAGCCTTAATGAGAAGAGTTGGATGGAAGTGCTCTTAGCCATGTGACTTTTTAAAGTGAGCTTCAGCCAGCCCATTCTGGTCTGGTGCCTACAGTTTTCTCTCAGCCATACTGTTGGCCTGATATTGGTGTGACTTTGAGCCACATGAATATCCATAAATACACATCTGTTTATGCATGTGTGAGTAGCCTATGTGTTTCTGAATATCACAGACTATCACAAAAATGACATATTGAAAACTGAGAATAATAGATGGAAATCTGTGGTACTTAAGAGATGTCAGAGTACTGTTTAACGTCCCCATTAAAACTTTAATTATCTGGTGGTTGCAATGTTTTGATCTGACATGACGTGTCTTACGAAGATCCATGAAAGACAGGAAGCTGCAGGAGTGTAATTAAAGTTATCTAACAGCGGACAGTTTTTATTATACCTTGATATCTGCTATTTTATCTAGCTATTGTACTCTTTATCTTTTCTAGTCTAGTGGAAGACGTTTAATTCCTTGGTTGAAAAGATACACAAAATTTTAAGTGCAATTTCTTCACAAATAACAATGCACAATATAAAGTAATAAGCACGTTTCACTCCAAAAAAAATATTTCATATTATTTCCTTTGGCCTTTGGTGCTACTTATCCATCTACATTGCGTTGGTGCAATTAGTCCAGTTTGGAAATACTAGCTGTACAACTGTCTGTCTTCTTTTAACTATACAGGAACTAACTGAATTTGGTCTTCCAAAAAAATAAACACAAAACTTCCCTTCAAGTAATCATTACATAGAAATCCAAAAATCAGCCAGTTTATGAGACACAATGTAACCACTTGATGATCTCCACCTTGTCATATTGTAATATTAAATGGCTGAATATTTCTATTGGTTGGCAGATACTGTTTGTCAGAAAGACAGAAAAAGTCACTATGTAAGATTGCTTGGAGTAACTAGGTCATGACTTCTGCAATGAGATATTGCTGCTGAGTTTTTTTTAATGTATTTTTTGGCACACTGCACATCACAAGGTCAGTGCCATTTAGTTTGTTTATGTTTAAAAGAAAGAAGACATCTTCATACAGTGGATACATCCAAAATAGGGCAACTCACACCAAAACAATCTTGATGGATAAAGAGATTTACGGGCCAGAAATTTTTTTACATAAATTTGATTTTGGGATGAACTGTCCCATTATTATGATGGAATTTACTGTTCTGGTTGGGGTGGATCTGCCTTTTATTTACCTACCTATATAATTTTTAAGAATCAGCATTTAGACACAAAGATTTTTCTTTAAAGTCCAGGCAGCATCAAACTGCATGAGGCAGACAGGCTGCTTCTCAAACTGTTCCACCCAATAAATCAGCCATATCACAAAGTCTTCCATCTTTACACCCACAGCGCTTTCCATCTCAGGCTGTCAGTGACAGCTGAAACTCTTCACAGCCCCATAACATCGTACATATCAAGAACTTTACTGCTCCTGCCTTTCCTATGGGCCTACACACTCACACACACATGCACAGCTTATTGGTTTATAAATCGGTGCAGAGAGCCAGAGAGCTCTGCAGATCAATATAAGTGCTGATGTCAAAAGATCAGCACAAACTGAACCGTTTAAGCTAGCCACTGCAAAGCGCGTCTGCTGTAAATGTTGAGGAATTAACAACAGAGATGATGTTAATGCATAAGTGTGTGTCCAAATGCGTGCGCGTGTGAGTGGTGGCATGCTGGTAATCAGCAAAGGTCGAAAGCATTGCAGGCTACTTTCATCCAAAATTGTGGCAAGACACATTTATGTTTAATCAGAATTCAACACTTTGTGCCAGTGATTAGTCAGTCCCAATGTGCATTATAATCAGTTTAATGATTTCTGTTGCTCATGCTGTAACCAGCTCATTTTACTTTGAGAAAGCTATATTGCATTAGATATCTGAACTCTGGATCGTGGATTCTGCCTTCATTATTTTAACTGCTTCTTACATTTTCTTTTTAACCAAAGGAAAAAAAAAAAAGTGGGGTAGCATAGATAGTTGAAGACAAGGTGCATTTTCTTTTTCCAAAATGCTTTTGCTAACCTGAAAAATCAAGACTCCTGGCAGAAATTCATCAGAATAAAGCACCCAATGCACAAATTGCTCTGAATAAAACATATCCAAGGCACAAAACTGGCATAAATATTATCTGAACAGTTTCTTCTTCTCTTCATGTGTCTTCACACACATGAAGATGAGCATACACAGGGATGCTGTGGTAGTCAGAATAAATGACAGTGTTGGTCATTACTTTTCAATATTTTAAAGCCCCTGGAAATCTAATTTCTAAGTCAGCCTCTTACAGGTCATATGAGCGATGGGCTACTACATAAATTAACACTTTCTCTGCCAAAGTTAGAACCACTGCAGGTTCTTTCACATAACAAATTGTCATCATGTGCACAGGTCTGGAGTGTGGGGGACATTACTGGAATAAAGTGATGTCATGTACTTCCATGCAGGGAGTGCAACATAGTCATGAGTTGCATTTTACAACTGAATTCATCGTCTGCCTAATGCATAATAGTTGCGGCCAGTTTAAGAAGATACGCCATTAGTCAGCGACACAGGTTTCATCCAGATTTTTGTTTAGGATTTGGGCAACGAAATTTCTTTGGTTAAGCTTAGAGAAAAACTGTGCTTTTAGTCAGCTGAAGCAAACACCTCTGTCAAGTCACCGTAACCTTAACGACTCTCTTTGAGTGTCTAAATATAACCATAAAAAGTTGAATGAAGTTGAAGATTGCAGGCACTGCCACCGGATAATGTGATGGAAAATTGGATTGTGGGGAGAGAAAAAAAATGAACACAGTCAAGACATTTTCAATAACAATATTGTTATGATTTGTCTAACATATTAACTAGAAACCATTACTTATAGTATCAAGATATATATTATACTTCAATACAATAGGAAGTATAGAACACAGTCTTCAATAATTAAAATTGATGACAAACACATGGATGCTCAGCAGCCACGACACTAGGTACACCTGTTCAACTGTTTGTAAGGTGCATAACTAATCAGAGAATCACATGGCAGCAACTCTATTTAGGCATCTAGACATGGTTGAGATGACCTGCTGAAGTTCACACTCAGCACCACAATGAGGAATGAATTTGATTTAAGTGACCTTGAAAGTGGCATGGTTGTTAGTGCCAGATGGGCTGGTCTGAGTATTTGAGAAACTGCAGGTCTGCTGGGATTTTTCCACACAACCATATCAACAGTTTACAGAGAATGATCAGAAAAAGAGAAAATATCCAGTGAGAGGCAGTTCTCTGGGTGAAAATGCCTTGTTGATGCCAGAGGTCAGAGGAAAATGGCCAGACTGCTCTGAGCCGATGGGAAGGCAACAGTAACTGAAATAACCACTCATTACAACCAAGATGTGCAGAAGAGCATTTCCGAATTCACAACATGTTGGACGCTGAAGCAGATGGGCTACACAGCAACAGAAGACCATAACAAGTACCACTCCTGTCATTTCAACTGGCTCACAAAAGCTGGAAAATTAGAGAATTTGAAAAACATTTCCTGGTCTGACTAGCCTTGATTTCCTGCTGCTTGCATCGTTAGCCTCGAAGATCACACTGAGTTCACTGTACTGCTTGACAGTACATTTATCATATTCAACTTCTGACAGAAAATAAGTATTTAAGCGAAAATTTAACCTTATATCATCACATCTAACTATCAAGCATAAAGAACCTTTAAGCTTGACAGAAATGTTGTTTTTATTTCTCAACTCACTATGTTTAAAGTTTTCTGACAAGTGACCTCTTGTGGCCACATGAATAATGACTGTGGTAACTGAGTAAGAGGTGTTCGATGATGTCATTGGCGGTTTCTTTTAACCAAAACCCAAATCTCTTTCCTATTTACCAAGTGATTTTAGTTGCAGAATCGTAGCAGACCAGAATAATTAATTATCTTTTCTGTTGCTCAGGCTGGTGGACTTGCAAAGAAAGCAAATCAAGCCAAAATATTAAGAAGCCTGCATAATCAAATGTAAAACCATGACAACCAAATTCAGGCCGTGATGCACCTCAGTGGCATAAAACGTTATCATATGCCTCTAGCTGCAGAATCTTTTTCTTCTCCAAGCTCAGCTCCCACTTCTTACTGCCAGACTTTGTTCTCAGTTTTGTGTGTCTGCCCATATTTCACCGTATCAGTTCAATGTGCAGGACACATTGTTTGGGAAAGCCATTCACAGCTGAAGTCATTGCAGGATTTCAAGAAAAGGAAAAAAAATTGGAAAAGGCATTGCTTTTCAAAATAGCCCAACAGTCTGCACAACAACAGGGACAAAAACCCTTCAAATCAATGACCTGGAGGTACACTGAAAGAATCTGCTATATTATGACAGTTTGATGGCACGAGTGGGAAGCAGTACAGAACATATTACTAAACCTCAGCAAAAAAAATGACTAATGGGGACTTTCAGTCATTCTCAGAATAAGGAAAGATTCCTCACAAAGAGAATAATTCTTAGTGGTGGCTTCAGCAGGTTTTAAAGTAGCTAGAGCTACAACTGTTTAGATTGTTCAAAGTCAGACTTTTTTGTCTCGATGTTTTCTATAAAGTAGAGACAGGGTTTTGTAAAAGTCATAAAGTCGTGCAAAGTCTAAAGGAAACTGCAACAAGTTCTGTTATAGTTTTAATCCATAGGGCAGAGAGACCTTGTCTTTTACATAAACTTATTTACTATATTTGATCTGATTAAAACTTGGCAGTATTACTGGCAACATGAATGTAAGAAGCTGAGGAAAAAAGTAGACTGCAGGAGCTGCAGAAAAGTGGATGGTTTACTGCCAAGAGCAACCTATAAACAACAGTAGATCTCCTAATTATCTGCACTATTATAAGCCTTAAAATGTGAAATTTAAAAAAAAAAAAAAAAAGCTGTGCACACAGGTGACTTCTTCTTTTTTCTTTTCTTTTTTCTTTGTTTTCAAAGACATTCAGTTGAGGCTTTTCAAGAGTGCTCCGTGGACTAATTAGCGTCTCAGTCTGCTTGAGGAAACTGACGGATTATTGAATATAAGGGACGTTATTTCAGTCTAACGGCTCTGTTGCTCTTGTCTGCTCAGTTCTGCTACAGTAGATGAGTGTGTACGGACAGACTGGTGAACACAGAGATGCCGTGTCACAGAAACTCTTGCATCACTCTTGGAGCTGAAAATGTAGCTTCCTTGTGTCATTTATTGTTGTGGGATGAATACAAGTTTCACTGCTTGGGCCATGGAGCGGGGAGTTCACATCCATCGCTGTTTAGCTGTCAGTGAAATTGCACACTGATAAATTACGCACTGTAAAAATATTACTTGATTGTTTGTTACCAGTTTTGAACATGAAATGGTCAAAAAGAAAAATGTGAGATGTGACATTTTATTGCATTTCTATTTTTTTTTTTTAATCAATGCAAATTGAATGCATTGAAGCTGAGTCAGTCTGGCAAAACAGGCACAGTGAAGAAAGTTGTTATGGGAATTATTCACAGTTAGACCAAGCTATTAATTGATTAATGAGAGGACAATTGAGCAATCTTCTGTTGATGCTAAACTGTTCAGCTGCTAGTTTTCTGTATATGATATTAAGATAATGCCAAGTTTTATTGTTGAATTCACAAAGAAAACCTCAGCCCTGCCAACAGCATAAACTTCCCCTAATTAATCAGCCCCTGAATGAGGGAAAACAAGGTGATGGGTGCGACTGGGATGTAAGAGAGCGCTTTAGTGAGAAGTGTGGATATCCTAACAAATGCAGCCACTTATTCTGGGTTATAGTAATTGTGATGACATAATTAAAATGTGCTCATTAGCAGCACTAAGCTCCTCATTACTTGGGAAAATGCCACAATTCTGCACAGATGTGTAGGCACCATGCTTTCCTTGGGCCTGTTTCAGCTTTTCATTAGATTTAGTAATAGAAAAATAAAAACAAAGAAAAGGCGCATAAATCCAACAGAAAATCAAGTCAAACAAAAAGAGCGGCTGCAGTGTTAGGAAGAGTTAGGAAAAAAGAAAACAACTCATATAGGTTTCAGTGCACCACATGCTCTGGTCCAATGGTGCGTGTACGCGCTCGTGCATGCCTGGATATGAATAATAGTCTTTCACTGAGCTATTCAACAACAAAAGTTGCACTGAAAGGAAAGGACATGAAACATGAGGTTTTCTGTTTGAGCAGCTCCAGACTGCTTGAAAGTGACAGCGTCATTTCATCACATATTCAGTGACAATCCCAAACACCCACAACTTGTTTGAGGACCAAGTATATGTAAAAAAAAAAAGAAGAAAAAAAAAGAAAAAAAAAAAGTGCTGGAACTGCAGAACACGAAGAATCCCCTGAAACACTGAAGAGAAGTGTGGGTTTGTAAGGCTGAGGAGTGAATTTAGCTTTGGAGCACCCACAGTCAGTAAAATGGAGGAGGTGATAGGCAGTGTGGGATGAGATTGTAGGTACCCAGAGCTGTCAGGAGAAGAGGGGCAGTCAAAACATGTCAGTGCTTAGAAAGGAGAAACAAGAGGGGGTATGAGGTGGAAGCCAAAGAAAACAGGCACATCTCACCACCATTTTTATTTTTTTATTTTTTTTTTGCCCGTTTCAGGTCAGGTTCAGATTGGGTGAACAAACTTGCCATTGCAGCATAAAAATCAGGGACAATTAATGAGCTGTTCAGCTTCAGCTCGTGTTGCAATGTCTCGTCGACTGATTCAGATTAGGGCTACATCACTTCCACACCAACAAGGTGACAGTAGTCTTCTCTGTCTCCTCGCCTTGATATTCACAAGCATGAACTCTCCCGTCTGTTTCTTCCTTCCTTTCTCCCCTCTCCTCAAATTCCCAAATAGAAAACGAAAGCCTCTTTTTTTCAAGTACTCACACAGATTCTGAGCGAATAGGACAAAAGTAGTCTCCTGCTCTTAAATAAAGGAGATGCCAGCTTGCTGCGCATTAATATGCCACAGAAGACTTGGGGATTTTTTTCCCCCTAAACGTCTACACATTCACAAAGGGCGGGAATCGTTTTAAAACGACACAGTTCTCCACTTACTTACCCATATTGTCTCATCGGTCCGTTCCCTCCGTCCTCCGTAGTGCTATCCACCGCACAGATCACGACTTCTTCTCTCTTGTCTTTCCAGTACCTGGAGAGCCGAGGAGCTCTTTTCGCCCCTTACGCCACGGGTGACTCACCTGCCTTCATTCTGAAAAAACTGTCTCTTGATTATAAAAAAGCTTTTAAAGTTTGCGCACATGCTTCCTCACACGAAGCAACTTTCCAGACCTGTCGCGAATAGCCGTGTCATTAAGCCCTAAGTTGGAAGCCAAACGCCTGGCTCTACAGGGTTCTTTTACCCTGATAGACCCTTGGTCTCGGAGCAGGTATCTTTAGAAAAAAAAAGAAAAAAAAAACAAAACTGCAACCAAAAAAACAAAACAGTCACGCTGCAAAAGTTAAGAGGTTAAAACGAGCATTTACCACTGGGATCGCATGCAATGAACGGCTGTGCGCCAGGTGTCCTCTGCGCAATCGTCCAGCGGAGCAGCAGAGGCGCTAGGCACGGAGCACAAGCAAGCACGGGCACTGTCGGGGGCTCCTGTGCAGTGCTTTGGCGAGGTTTGCGTGTGCGCGCACGGCCGCGCGAGGGAACGTGTGTTCGCGCATGTGGGAGAAAGAAAAAGAGAGAGAGGGAGAACACGTTCGACGCAGCATTCAACAGCTGCAGGCATATTTTTGTTCATATATGAAATTTTTATTTTCTTTTGTTCTTATTTTTTTTCTTCAGGTTCGCCTGCTTCTTCCACCGCCACCACAAATCAGCGGAGGAGCCGCCCCCCATTTAACATGCTTTTCCAAGTCTATTATGCAGGTGTGGAGGATATGCTGAGGGCTATATGTGGTCGTCATTATATCATGAGTGGGTAGCCTGCCTGATCCCACCTCGTGTTGCATAATTATTGCAGATAGATCGACGGGAAACCTGTTAGAGCGGGGAAACTGTTGGACAGGGTGTCGGGCTAATTAAAAATAGAGGAATAAAACATTGAAACATATCCAGATATTTCTCTGTAGGATGGCATGACACTACTGCTGAGAAACCAGAGAGATAGTGGTTGTTTAAGTTTTGCGTAATTGTAAAAAATTACATTCTGATATGGCATTCCTCTCTTACATTGACGATACCAGTTTATAATGATTTCAAATGTTTGATTTGGTGCTTCCTTTTTTGACTCACTTTACATTCTGACTAATCCCTGGGATGGTGTTAAGTCACCCAAACGGTACTTCCTTTATTTTAGATGATTCAGACACAGAGTTAAAAAAGGAAGATCAATTATAAAAATGTGCCCATTATGAAATAGCTTTAAGTTTAGGCTTGACAGACTGTGGGCTAAAGTGATTCACTGAACGTTTTATAACACCATGACATTGAAAGTGCAAGGTTTACACACATCTTTCTCTCACTCTCACTCTCACTACAAGTGCCTTATTGAGGAACAGTCCACATCTCAAGAGCCTGAGAGTCAAAAGTTAGAGTGTTGTAGTATTGTGTAAAAGTCTCGAGCTGCTACTTGTTTCCTAATATTTTGCTTCCAAGGATCCAGAATTTTTTTTTAAATTTGTTTCCAGGCTTTGTGGAGATCATTCCAAGTTTTTCTTTGGACACTGGCTGCTTTCACTCATTTTCAATCCTTGTAACTGACCATTGTTCTTCTTGTTGTTATGGCACTTAACACTGACCAGTGAATCATTTAAGTATTAAAAAAAGGCACCAAACTCAAGGGATGAGCCAGTGTTGTGTCTACACATCACAGATCACTTAGCAAAGAACCAATATTAAACGGTCTCTTTAGGTGCTTATTAGCAGGTATTAGCAGACTGTCACAAACACATAATTTGCTTCCACTGAGTGCTTGAAAAGAACAACTGACTTCTTCCTGATTTGTGAGTTCACCTTTCATCCAGGAGGCTTCTTCTGTTCTAAAACATCTGAGAGTCTGTGATATTTTACCCGTAGTTGTCCTGTTAAATGTGGTCCTGAGGGTCATTGCCACGTAAGTCAAGGAGTACACAAACATAAATTACTTAAATTAGTGAACTTGCACAGGAAAGAACCTCAGACATTATTGATGGAGAAAAAGGGGGACTAATGGAACAAGATTGTCATCTCTTCAATTGCGCGTTTGTCAGAGGAACTCCGAAGAAATTTCTTCAAGCATTACATTCCAGGACACTTCAAACACAGCATCAAGCTCAGACAAAACTGGTTAGGCTTCAGTGAGGATCCTTTACATGGGAGAAACCAAACGGCCATTCAACAAACACAAGGCATAGCACAGGAAAGCTACGTTAACAGGACAAGACTCAGCTGGACGCCTGCATCTAGAGAAAGGACATTGTTAGTGTTAGAAAGATGCTAATGTTCACATTTTGGACTGAGAAAATGAATGAACGAGTATTGTTGAACGGAGGCAGTGACTTACAATTCCAGCCAGCAGCCAGCTACAAGTCTTGAGATCCATTCCCAGGTGTTTCATCTCCCACTCACACTTTCATTTATGTGACCACAATAGCGCAAATGATGGTGGTGTTGGGAAATGTCTTATACAAGAATCACACCTCTGCTCTGGTGATGATAATGACCTGCACCATTGTTCACATCTTGTCTCATGTGGTAACTCACATGATTATTAGTGGGCAACGACACTCTGGACCACCTCCAATGAGACAACAAGGGGTTAAATACCCAACAATTTCCAACAGTTGTTTTTATGTTGTTGGACCCCTGGGCACAAATGTCTGGTGGGCCTTGGGGTACTTCTTTTGCTGATCAGTTTTGTTTTGTTTTTTCTTTAAAAATTCTACTAGAAAATGTATAAGGATATATTTAATATTTAATCTGTCTGCGCGCGCACACACACACACACACACACACACACACACACACACACACACACACACCTGTTGTCTCCTTCCTCCCTCACCCTCTCTCTGTCTGTCTCCCTGATGATCTCCTTCTTTTTCTCCTTACATCTCGTCAGTACCATTTCTCTCCCTCTGTCTCTTGCACTTGTTCACCATCCCTTTTCCCGATTAGTGTCAAAACAATAATTAATGCAAAAGCATTGCTCAGTGAGATTTTCTGAGAAAAAAGCATGCTTTTGGGACGTGTCCACTTACATGAGCAATAAACAAGTTTTTTTTTCTTTATTATAAATAAATAAATAAATAATGCAGGCAACATTGACGTATTCCCTGGATGTTTGCATCCTTGCTTGTGAAGGACAGCGGGCCCTCCGCTGATGTGAGCAGCCTGGCTTCTTTATTTAGAGCCTACTAAATTTTCTGTATATATGTTATATATATATTCCACTGATTTTCAAAGGCAGGGTTCATGTGTAATAAGAGGAGTAAAGCAATGTCAATACAAACTGGGCCACACAGATGCAAAGCAGCATGTTTTCCAACCTATTTGTTTGTTCCTCGTGTCGCTGAGCTGAACAGCTGTAGAAGCACAGTGATATTTTATGGATCAAAACATCTTTGAATGTCAGATATGGTCATTTTCTTTGAACCAGCTGTAAACTAACAAGAGCGCCTTTATTTTACTCATGAATTTATTTATTTATTTAGTTGAATTTCAACTAGCAAGCTGACCATGTCTCCTTGAAGCTCCCAAGGCTCAGCCTTTCAGCTCTTTGCATACCACACAGCTCAAAAACATTCAGCTATGCTACATGTTCCATAGCGTTTTACACATTTTTGAAGTGGAATCTGCCGATAACACTTTCAGTGGCTCAGACAGAGAAAACACTTGCGATTAAGAGTGAGAAGTACTGTAAAATTTCATTTAACAAGCATATTGAGCAGCAAGTTTGAAGGTTTGTAGCTTGTTCTGCCACCTGGAGCCAGAGGCGCAAGGAGGTGGAGCTGTAAATCAGAAGGGCTTTAAAGTCCTGATGCACAGTCCCTCCTCCTTCTTCTTAACAGCAGACAAGGTCTTAATGCTGATAGTGAGGAGGAGGAGGATTGAATTGCAACAAAGTGTGGTGTCAGCAAAGAGATGTCATGTGGAATCAGATAGAAGTGTCCACCATGACAGAGTGAGGATGGTTGATGGAACTAGATTAGCTAGTGGATGGTGGTAAGAGTAAGGGAAGACTTAAATGACCAGACATGACAAAACATGGTATTACTTTCACTGTAGACGTTATATAAAGATGGACATAGCATTGCCCATTATGACTGAAGTCCTATCCCCTCCTGTCTTGAAACCACAAAGAGTGAAGAAGAGGGGGGATTTTCAAAATTTAATACGGTAACAGCTTGTCAAACACAACTCTATAATTTACACAATATTATCATGTATTCAGTAAAAATTGAAACTAGAAACGGAGACCTTAATTTTATTAGAAAAGTGTGTACCAAGGTTATAGATCATGTGATCAATACCTCATGTTGTAGATAATGTGAGCAGAACGTTTATTTCTATGTGAGTGGACTTATTGGTGGCTACTCCAGAGTAGAACAAGCACAAAGGGAGTTTTAAGTAAGGCAAGGCAAGGCAAGGCAAGTTTATTTGTATAGCACAATTCAACAACAAGGTGATTCAAAGTGCTTTACAGAGACATTAGAAACAAAAACAAATAAAAAGCATGATTTAAAATTGATTAAAACAAGCAAACAAACAAACAAACTAATTAACAAACAAACAAACAAACAAAACCGTATATAAAATCAAAACAGATAAAATCAGAACAGTAGATAAAATCAGTAGTTAAAATATAAGTTTTGAAATTTAAGCTTAAGTGCGGATTTGGTGCTTTATTCAAATGCAGCTGAGAACAGGTGAGTCTTCAACCTGGATTTAAATAAACTGAGTGTTTCAGCTGATCTGAGGCTTTCTGGGAGTTTGTTCCAGATATAAGGAGCATAAAAGCTGAATGCAGCTTCTCCGTGTCTGGTTCTGACTCTGGGAACTGATAAAAGACCGGATCCAGATGACCTGAGGGATCTGGAAGGTTCATGCTGGGTCAGGAGGTCACTGATGTATTTTGGTCCTAAACCATTCAGAGCTTTATAGGCCAGCATCAGAACTTTAAAGTCTATCCTCTGACGGACAGGCAGCCAGTGTAAGGACCTCAGAGCTGGACTGATGTGGTCCACTTTTTTGGTCTTAGTGAGGACTCGAGCAGCAGAGTTCTGAATGAGCTGTAGTTGTCTGACTGATTTTTTTTAGGTAGACCTGTAGAGATGCTGTTACAGTAATCAAGCCTACTAAAGATGAATGCATGGACTAGTTTTTCCAGGTCCTGTTGAGACATCACATCTTTTATCCTTGAAATATTCTTGAGGTGATAGTAAGCTGATTTTGTTATTGTCTTAATGTGTTTTTCTAAGTTTAGGTCTGCATCCATCACTACACCCAAATTTCTCACCTGGTTTGTGGTTTTTAGGTGTATCGATTGAAGTTCTCTGGTGACCTGTAATCGTTTTTCTTTGGCACCAAAGACTATTACCTCAGTTTTGTTTTTGTTTAGCTGGAGAAAATTGTGGCACAACCAGTCATTAATTTCCTCAATGCATTTACCAAGAGCCTGTACAGGGCCTCGGGCTCCTGGTGACATTGTGATATATATTTGTGTGTCATCTGCATAGCTGTGGTAGTTTATTTTGTTGTTCTTTATAATCTGTGCCAGTGGGAGCATGTAAATGTTAAACAGAAGGGGTCCCAAGATGGAACCTTGGGGAACTCCACATGTGATACTTGTCTGCTCAGATGTGAAGTTACCTATTGATACAAAGTATTTCCTGTTTTCTAAGTATGTTTTGAACCAGTTTAGTACAGTTCCTGAAAGACCTGTCCCGTTCTCCAGTCGTTTGAGTAATATGTTGTGGTCAACTGTATCAAATGCTGCACTGAGATCCAGTAAAACTAGGACTGACATTTTTCCACTGTCTGTATTCAGACATATGTCATTAAACACTTTGGTCAGAGCAGTTTCAGTGCTGTGGTTCTGTCTAAAACCTGACTGGAAGGCATCATAGCAGTTATTCTGTTTTAAGAAGTAATTGAGCTGTTGAGAAACTGCTTTTTCAATGATCTTACTTAAAAATGGGAGATTTGAGATCGGCCTGTAGTTGTTCATTTGTGTCTTGTCAAGATTGTCCTTTTTCAGTATAGGTTTGATTACAGCAGTTTTTAGTGATTCTGGAAACACACCTGATAATAAAGAAAAGTTGACGATCTGTAACAGGTCTGACTCTAAAGTCTTTGAGACCTTTTTGAAAAAACTTGTTGGCAGGACATCTAAACAGCAGGAGGAGGAGTTCAGTTGACCTAAGATGTCCTCCAGGTCTTTGCTGTTAATAGGGTCAAACTGTTTCATGGTGTTTAAACAGTTTTTCAGTGGACACAGTACATAGTCTGGATCTGCTGTTGATGTACCAATTGCTTGTCTAATCTTTTGGATTTTTTCTGTGAAGAATTTGGCAAAGTCATTGCAGGCCATGGTCGAATGAAGTTCAGCTGCCACTGACACAGGGGGGTTTGTTAGCCTGTCAACTGTAGAAAATAAGACCCGAGCATTATGGCTGTTTTTAGTGATGATGTCAGAGAAGTAGGACCTCCTTGCATTCCTCAGTTGTAAATTATAATTGTGAAGTTTCTCTTTATAGATGTCATAGTGAACCTGGAGGTTTGTTTTTCTCCATCTGCGCTCAGCTTTCCTACACTCTCCTTTTTCATTTTTCACCAGTGTGGAGTTTCTCCATGGAGACTTTTTCCTTCCAGAGATAACCTTCACCTTAATGGGAGCAATAGTGTCCATTACATTTAACATTTTAGCATTGAAGCTATTGACGAGCTCATTGACTGAACCTCTGGACAGGTCAGGTGTTAATGGGAAGACCTGGTTAAAGATCTCACTACTGTCTTCAGTTATACACCGTTTTGTGATCACTGCTGTTGATATATTTATGTGGGCTGAGATTTAACTTTCAAAGAAAACACATGTCTACATCTGCCTGTCTTTGGGGATGAAATTCTGTACATCAGCCAAGCAAGGTATTACAAATATTTAGCCTTTATTTAAAAGACCTGTTTTTTATTGGAAAGACAGATTCAGTGGGGGCACTCGACTAATACAAGATGGAAATTGGACTGACATTCAGTATTGATTGAATATTTAATTTGCAATATCGATTGGCAGGCCAAAGTGAGTAATATAAAAGCTTATCTTGCAGGAAATACTATTAAGTAGTCAGTGAAATTGGTATAAATAGTGTTTAATTTTTAAAGTTAATATTCACTTAATTTCCTGCAAACTGAAATATTTTATTTAGTAAATGCTGTCAGTTTATACCCCATTTTGTTCTGTAGATCTAATTCCTCTTGGACCGACAGATGGAGCAAGACGTTTTAAAGGAGGAAGGATTGATTGGAGCGCTAGAGTGTCAGGTGTGACTGTGAGGCAATCGCAAATGATTTAAATGACTCATGGGTCACTTAGGAGGGCTCCTGAGCAAAATTATGCCTATACAGGGCCCTGGGGAGGTTGACCCTGCTCATGATCGGAGCATGTGCGCCACATTTTTCCATTCACTTATGTTTTCATTCATGTTAATTTTATTTTGGACAAGGATATATTAAAACCTGGAGAAATACTTTGGCTTAAAGCTGTAAGCGGTGAAGTTTTATAATCTATGTGAACAGATATGTGAACACCTATCATGTGCATAATACACAATTAGTTGTTGTGACATCTGCTTAAATTTATATCACATCTGCAAAACTCTCACAAATTAAAAAAGGAAAATTCTCCACCATGGTCACTGGCCGTATATAAAACTGAAAGACTAAAAGCCTGCTCTCATAACTTTTTATGTGGCATCAAATTTCTCCCGATCTTTTGGCATACTGTTTTTTATTTAATTAGACTAGGATCTGGACGTGATTCTGCTGCTGCAAATCAGTTGCAAGTTGACGGTGAAAACTTTTTGTCATATCTAGGACAACAACATCTTGTACCGTGAATATGAAATGTTAAATGTCTCAACTAGGCAGCCATCTTTCTTGATCACATCGCCCTGCTGTTGTAAGGCATTACTGTCTGCAAATTATCTTAGGAGAGTCATGACTCTGAAGTAGACAATCACGAGAGACGTTTGCATTGGTAATGTAGAAACTAGACTTTAAACTATTTATAGTTGTTAAATTTAACTTTAATTTGCGATATAAGTCATATATCAATTAACTAATTCCACATATTTGTCTGATTTTTCAAATAGTGGAATAAGTAGGATAACATTGACAGGATTACTTTTGTAGCTTAGCTACAGCTAAATGTTTTGATAGATTAACATCCTCAGCTGTTTTGAAACATCAGACATACATGTAAGCTTCTGGTGTCAGTCTCTCATGGGGAAAGATTTCTTGTTCAAGAGGCAGAGATGAAAATACTGGGAGCTCACAATACTGTGCTGCCACCAGACAGTATTATCACAGACATGCCCTCATATACACCAACCATTTGACTTGCTGGGAGTATTTATGCTGCCACTCTTCAACCTTTTGATTCACCAGCTTCATGTCGGTTTCTTGTAGAAATGTGGGAACTAAGTAACTGAAGTAGAAATGAAAGGACAAAGCCATGGAGTAAAGGCCACAATGAAAGTAAAGTAATAAAATAATTTGCATGACACAGTTTAGCGTGTTCAATCTGAATAATTTACTTCAGCAGTCTTCAATTATCCACTGTAGTTTAGCCATGCAGAGATAAGTGGCTTTACTTTCTCAACAAGTGTTCTGGTCACTATTGACTGCTGAGTCTATAATGTGACAGCAACCAACAACCAACAGACAACATCATTCCAAAATCCAAGTTGAAATCTCAAATTTTGTTGTTTAGGACATTTTCTCAGGTATACCTTACTAGGACCTTCTTTAGCCTTCAGAGCTGTATTAATTCTTTTTGGCATCAACACTGTGGTGGAAACATTCTTCTGAAATTTTGGTCTATATTGGTGTGATAAGATCTTGTAGCTACTGCAAATTTGTTGACGGCTTATCCACGATGTCAGTGTTTCATTTCACTATATCCCAAAGGTCCTCTCATCCCAAAGGACTGGGAGCTGTGGATTGGATTTAAATTATACTTATTTACTACTGAAGGGTCACAAAATATGACACTCCATTACACTGCTATCACAAGTATACAACAAAGCATTAGTAAAAGGCTGGGATATCATGTTATTCATGCCAGAATATCATAGCAGAAATTAAGATTTATCAAACCAGGCAACATTTTTTCAGATCCTCTTTTTTCCAGTTTTGTTGACTCTGTGTAAATTATAACTTTCCTGTTCTCAGCTGTGGCACCTGGTGTGGTCTTCTACTGCTGTGGGCCATCTGCTTTGAGCTGTTGTGCATACAGAGATGCTCTTCTGCTCGGTTTTAACAAGTGGCTATTCAAGTTTGTGTTCCTTTCCTTTTAGCTTGAAGTAGTTTGGCCATTTTCCTCTGCTCTCTGATAACAACAAGGTATTTTGGCCAAGAGAATTGCTGCTCGCTAGATATTTTCAGTTTTTCAGTCCACTTTCTGTAAACCGTAGAAATTGTTGTATGATAAAAGGTCAGTAGATTTGCAGTTTCTGAAATATTTAGAAATACAGCCTGTCTGTAAGCAACAACCATGCCACATTCAAAGTCACTTGAATCCACTTTCTTCCCAATTCGGTTGCTCAGTTAAAACTTTAGCAGGTCGTCTTGACACAAATCACTTTCACTAAATCACTTTATCTACAATATATTTTTCTGATTAGATATTAGTATTAAAAATAACAAACAGGAGTTTAATTTAACAGGTGAACCTAATAACGTGTCTGCTAAATGTACATTTCAGAATGATGATGATGAAATTCTGGTTTTGGATTGCAGGGGTTTGAGCCATTCTAGCTCTAATTCACTGACTGTCCAAAGAGAAATCTGATCCCCCGTTTTCACTGATATTCTTCCCAAATTCACTTTAATATGAGGTGTTTACAACTCTCAAATTTCTATATTAAACAAAAGTCATTTTATTTTGTTGTCCAAGATAAGGACAATGCTGGACAGTTCCTCCCACCCACTCCATGATTTGCAGGCCAGTCACAGAAGCATGTTCACTGAGATTACCCAAATATACCACCGGACAACACAGGAAATCATTCCTGCCTGTAGATCTCTCTCTCAGCTCAATTCCTAACTCTAAAGCACAGTACACGCTGCAATAGTTGCACACCCATAATATCACTTCCTCTACAGAGAAAATGTAATATAAGTCAATATAATAAGAGGGGCACCTCAATGTCAACTATTTATATTTAATTATGTGGAATATACTGGAATATTTATAATTAGAGCTATTTGTATTTATTAGAGTTTTTTGTTATATTTTGTCACTTTGTAATATATTGTAATATTAAATTTAGTTTGTTTAATTACTGTTCTTACTGTCACAACCTCACACAACCTCTTCTGGGATTAATAAAGCATCCCAATTCTGATTCTGACTGTGATTTAGCCACACCACTGATAAAAAAAGTATTTGATATTTAAGGGATAAAAGCCAGATGATTGTGATTATATGAACAGTTTCTCAAAAATCAGTAAGAAAGATGGAGACAGACGTCAACAGCGGATGTTTGAAATGGCAATCAGAACTTACTGTGCAAATGTTTTTTCTTTTCTTTTTATGTGGGAAAATGTGTTGGACAGTAGAGAGTAAAAACTTTCAATATATAGGAAAACACAAGGAGCTTCCAGTGTTGCCAAGCAACAGTAAATATTCTAGCCCAGAGGCAAACACCCTTAAGAAGTCTTGCCACTGGGCAGCCATCTTCAATTGCCACCTGCACCTGTTTGGGCAGTTATATTGAAGAATTATCTACATTATTTTCTGTGGACACACAGACATAAATACTGCATGCAATCAGCAGTTAACGTGATTAAAAAAAAAGAAAAAAACTTTTTTTCTCCTGTTGTCATTCAATTTTTATCATCCTCTTTGCTGGGTTTTAAATTGTCCTATAAATTGGTGTTATCTGTCATATACATGACTATGCTAAAGTCATGTATATGTCAGATAAAGGACAGGTAACATCTTCAATGTTCTTGTTCATCGCCTCTTTATAACCACTTTCTCATCTACAACACATTCAGCCTTTTGTCTTTTTTTTTGCTTCAGTATTATTGATACTTGTCTGTTAGTAACATTACTACATTACTATTACTACCTACACATTCATTAACATTGCACATGACTGTGTAGCAGTTTCTCCTCATATGAGTAATGTAAGTTGACTCCAAAACTTATAAAGACTTTAAATGTGCTGCAGTTTGAGCCTAGCATGAAACAGTAAATCCTTACTAATTATAAGTATGTCAGAGCTATAATTAAATATTGTAAAAGGATAAACACTCAACAGCAATGGACTTTTTTTTTTTGCCAGAAAGGTCTGTGGACATAGAAAGAACCTCCACTGGTTTTCTGGCAGTGTTGGTAAAAAAAAAAAAAAAGGCTTTCGCAAGACAATCATCATGCTGAATATCATTATCTTCAGTGAGAAATAATAAAACAATTTTTAAATGTAGCCTTTAGTTTGTTTTTAGATTTAACAATTTCCGTGTATCTTGCCATAACACCGTCCATGGCTTCGATCATTTCATGAATCACATGGCAGTTACTTTTGACTCCCAAAGAAGTGTCTAAAGTTTTTTGTGATAGTTCTTTAGGTCCCTTCAGAATACAGTTGGCCATCATGCAACTCTCACTCTCTCCCTCTCACACATGCATACACACAACACACACACAAAGTTAAAACAATGCCAGCCACATTGGTGCAGCTGGTAAAATGTGATACAGTATTAATTAGTGAGCTTTAGAGGTGCTGTATTGTTGAACTTTTAAGAGAGCCAGACAAGCTGTTATACACAGACTCAAGTCTTCTTGCTAAGGTACGATTAACAACTCCAAACCATAGCTCCATTAATTCATATTGTAGATATGAGAGTGATGTCAATCATCTCAGACAAAACATGTCTATTAGCAAAATTCTGGACTACTCCTCTATAGAAATACTGCTGCTGGAAAGTTATTCCTTGGCCAATTTACTGACTTGTAACCACTTCATTCATTTACATTGGTTTCTTAAATGAAATATCAACTGAGTTTTATCATCTCTATAGCGGATCTGTTTTGCAGCTTGCAGGGTCAGTAGCCCTTAAAAAATGCATGCGGTAACTGGTTTTTACCACATTCCTCAGATTATGTGAAGAGCTTTGAGTGGCGTGCTGGTATATCTCTGCATATCAGTGGTTTTCAATTGGAGCTCTCAAGGTGCAGAATCCTGCTGGTTTTCTGTCCCACTAGGCTGATAATTACATTTGTGTGGTTTCCAAATTCATTCTCAGTTTTAATGACTTAAAATAAAGGGATTCACAGCTGCAAGAATAAAAACATAACGGTCTGTAGTTTTCCATCTCATTATTGTAGGTTATTGGTCTCTTCATAGTACAAGTATATTTACTATTTACTAATATATTTATACAGATTTTTGCTTTTACTTCTTCTCTATTCATAGCGAGAAACTGGAATTGGTTACGTAGTATTTTACAAATAGAGTTATGAAAGATTTAAAAGAAAAGGACTGAATCGAGACCTTGGAAACATCTTGTATCTAAGCTGCAAAAAGGGAAAGTTTAAGTGCTGTCCTGTTCTTGTACATCAGTTTAAAAATACAAGAAAAGGCTTCAGGCTTTGTATGATTCTTAACTAGATTAAACGGCGCATGTTAAATTTGATATAAATTGTAAACATGCATATCAATTATTCAACAGTATAAGTAGAGGTCAATCAAGCAGATAAGGTCACATTACCATAATAAGACACCACTTATCCTGTCCAGTGAAGTTTTATCAATACCCAACAATGAGAGCCAAAAATTATTTCAGTGCATGAGCGCAAATCAGTGTATAATGCAATTTCTCAAACACATGGCTACATATGTAAGTGCTATTCAGTAATTACTGAACCTTTATTGGGATATAGCCTTCTGACAGTCTTTTGATGCTGAAAAAAAATGAACAAGTATGGTTTCTCTTTTTTTAATTTTATTTTTGGGGGCCTTTTTTGGATAATGGAGCAGTGAAATACACAGTTTGGAGTCAAACCAAGGTCACTGTTCAAAATTTATAGTGACGCCATCACAAACACCTTATATCAACTGCCAGTCACAATGGCAGGGGAAGGGTGATTTGGGTTTGTTTTGCAGCTTGCAGTCCCTGAATCTACCAGGACCTCCTTTTAAACCAAAGTATTGTAGAATCAAATGTGAGGCCATCTGTCCGACAGCTAGAAATTTGTTAATACAACAGAACACAACCACAGAATGGCTGAAAAAAATAAGCCCAAAGTCTACTTTACACTGAAAAAAAGGGACTGGCCATCTCTTGGATTTATGTAAGCATCTCGCATGTATTTAACACAATTGCCTCATGTTTTAAAGATAAATGTAACTATATAGTGTAAAAACTACATGATATGCAGAAAGGGTGTATTAAATTGTTCATATCATGTTCAGGTGAAGTAAGTCAATAAGATAGCAACGTTAAATCTCGTGAAACCACGCGTGATTTCATCTCGCGGGCTTTGGATCGTGGTTTAAAAAATGCATCCATCTCAGTCAAGTCGAGCAGCCAACTCTACGTTTTTTGGTATGTCTTGATTTTTTGAATTAATGTTTACTATATTTCAGCCAAATGTAGTTAAACGTCTAGAGTGCCGCCATGTAACATGCTAAAAAAGAGCCGTTAGCTGATTTGCTGTTTTATCTGTTGTCAAAGAATTGGCGCTTTTTCATTTGAATTTGTCTTTGGCACAAGAGCCGTAATATCACATTAAACCTAATTACGAGGCACTCTCAACATAATTTGGTTTTCTGTGTGAATAGATTTGCCAACTGACTCTTCAGTTACATTGTGTATTTACTGCACCGTGGTGTTAGTGAGATTTTGGACATTGAACAGCTTAAGCTAATATCATCAGTGGCATTATGCTAGCTTACATCCCTACCCCTCCTGCCCTCACCTGCTGTCCGTTTGTTTTGTTTTTTTTTTTTGCTGCACATTGAGAGATGACCTCTATTCTGCATTTCACCAGGAGTCAGCTGATGGATTGTGGGTTCAAGGTATTATGGTAAGAAAGTATATTCTATTTTCGCTTAAGGTTTCTGTAACTTAATTATAATAGGTTTTTTATAGTTATTAGGTGCATGCATACTCAAATAGACCACCCTATTAATACAACTGAGAAATCCAAAATCTGCCATAGGTTTAACCTGTATGTATTGTCAGAAAGGTGATTACTGGACTCACATTAATGCACACTTGAACTAAAATGAGGTTGTAACTTGTGGGTTCTTGGGTTGCAAATCAGAAACAAACATCTTTGGATTTTTTTAATCCCATAAGATCTGGAAACACAGTTTTTATTCAACAAAACATTGCTGATTAACCAAGCACAGTGCCTGCTGTTATTTCAAAATAATTTTATGTCATTTTAGATGAAATGCAGCATTCCAGTGCATCCCAACCATGCCTTTACAGTCAAGGTTTCTGACGGAGCTGAGTTTCTCTCTGACAGTCTGCTGAAAGTGTTTGCAAAGTGATCGGGGGAACAGGGCACAAAGCTAAAGGATGTAGCTGCCATGATGACAGTAAGAACTTTAAAATTCTTTAACTACAAAGTGTATATGTATTGCATTAGGTCAGTAAAAGATTTTTATGCTGCATCCATTGAAACAGTCAACTATTACCCGTGAGTACTGATTCCACCGAAAGGATGCCATAATTTTCGTTATGCATTTACTGGCCCACTGAGAAAAATTTATCTTTTTTAAAAAAAAAAAAATGTTCTGGAAACTATATATCCATAAAGTTGATGTCAAACAGGAACTTTTGATATTTCTTTGTAGATGCTGGTGTTGCATGTTGACTGGTTTAAGTTTTTGTCTGGGATCATTTTCTTCTGTGCTAGGGCTGCTCGATTATGGCAAAAATGATAATCACGATTATTTTCACTGAAATTGAGATCACGATTATTTGACGATATTTATTTAACCCTTTAAGACCTACTATAGAACCAAGTCCACCAGAGCTTATATTATTTTTTTTACATGCTGTAGTGCCATTTGTGGGAGCATTTCAAGTTGCTATACATCAACTGTTATAGCCCATATTTTAATAATATGTATGCATTAAGTCCATAGTAATTAGGGGAGACCGGGGATAGTTGTAACATTTTTGACATTTCTGTCTGTAAATTGGAGCTCGTTTAAGGTAGTGGATTCAAAATGTAATGCAAAGTATTTACATGTCTCTGCTATTAAATAGTGCAGCTATTTTCTCTGCAGCACAATTACCCATTGCATGGTATGGTCTCAAACACGAAGAGTGAAATGTTACAATTAACCCCATAGTCTGGGTTAGTTGTAACATCTCCTGGGGTAAAATGTAACACAATGAAATAAGGGTACTAACAAAACATTAACGTGTAATCTTTGTTTATTCAACACATGAATGCACTTAGAGCCATTTATGTAATTATGTGTGTGTGTGACAGAATGCAGAAATCTAGCTTTTGAACATATTCCAACCCCCCAAAAAGACAAATTATGGAATTTTCTGCAACTGAATATTTCATTAATTTTGATTGGTCTTCCTTGAGTTTGGCCTCATTGGCTCAGTGGGCATTATAACCTACAGCTCTTGCACCAATTTTGAACATAACAATGAAGCTGAAAAAATGTAGTTGTTCACCAGCATCGCAATTCCATTACTTTTTATCATGGCTTACCTTGGTGTGGTTTGCAGAGTGCTTCAGAAAGATGTTTCTTGCATCCATCCTGATTTATTTCCACTACCAGTACTTCCTACTGGTCCATCTCTGACACAGTGGTCTGCATAATGTATGTGTGGGAACACAAACAGTGGAGGAATTGTGTTGCCAATGGCATTAACCACATATACAAATGTGACCAGTGAACCTCTCTCTGCTGATGTCGTTGCCCCAACTTGTTTAATATAAGTTAAAGTAATAGTGTGGTAAGTTGCAACATCTGCATTATTGTTACAACTAACCCAGACTGTTGCTGTTACAACTGACCCAGACTCCTATAGCCATGAACTAGCTAACATTACAGCCAACGGCTAAAACATTAGCACTAAAGACCTACACAGAATATATCCCCATAGACATACAAATAACATAATTTAAGTTTGATGAGTTTAACTGCAAAGCAGATAATGCTATTACAAATTGAAATAAAGTAGAAAAACTTACTTTTTGGCATACAAATCACTTTTTTTCATGTTAAATTGTCTGTTTTTGACAAAATGTGCTGATTTTTCACATGTGATAGCAGAACTGAATTGGGCATGCACAGGATGAGTCACATCATTTGAAACTTAGCCCTGATTGGAGAAATTGGAAGTGTTACAACTGACCCACGTTACAACTATCCCCGGTCTCCCCTACATAAATTGCAAAAAAGTGCAATAAACTACAAAAAAAATTGAAAATCGCTTTTGTTTTGTTTACATATATTTCTACTTGGAGAAATTTAAGAGGTTTATCCCTCAAAACTTTAAATACAATAAAGTTGCAAAAAATAGTTTACAACAACAGGAAATTTATTTTGAGTGTCTTCATAGTTTTATTTTGGAGATACAGCAATTTTTATATACTGCAGGAAAAACAAAAAACAATCCTATGATGCAAATTTGCAAAGAAAAAAGCATGTGCATCATTTCACTGTGGGAAGTGTTATGAACAGCTGATGGATCGGCAAAGCGTGTTTCTGGAGTATTATGTTTTTTTTCCTGCAAGCGCTTTTTATGCAGTTTTTGCAAAGCTATATGTGGAAGGAAACCGTGACCGAGGACAAGCTGATGGCATAAGTTGTAAGTACAACTCCTCCGGTTTCATATGCAAAACAAATTATTGCGCTAGCTTACACGGTTCAGGTTCTACAGGGATTTAAAAATAGTTACACAACACGGAGCGTGCTGCTCTGACCGGATTTAAAGGGTTAACAATGACTTTAAAAAATAATATAAAATAGTGTACAACATCACTGAGGTTTTTTTTTTTTACCTCTCTTTTCAACCAACGGCAGTCACTCTCCTCTCCAAATAACTTCTGCTTAGCTTTCCGAGCTTCCCTCGGGTCCTCTTAATCAGCGGTCTCCAACCTTTTTTGCGCCACAGACCGGTTTATGCCCGACAATATTTTCACGGACCGGCCTTTAAGGTGTTGCGGATAAATGAGGGAGGGGCTAATAATCGGCTCAGTCATTTTTAATGATCGTTGAAAGCCCAGATCGTAATCGTGATTAAAATTCGATTAATTGAGCAGCCCTATTCTGTGCTACTGAAAAGTTCACAAATCTCTGTTTTCTTTGTTATAATACTTTAGGATGACATTAATGCTCGAAGGGAGTCTCATCAAAGTGCTCCGCATCTGTGTGAAAGACAATTGCAACATCTTGGTGCAGGAGTTCATGGTGAGTGTTTTATGAGTAGATTGTGGCTTTGCAACATTTAAAAATGCATTTAGTTATCCACTTGATCCTCATTGGACTGGTTAGGACCAGTAGTCCTCTTTAATAATTTGAAGTTCACATGAGGCCTGGTAGTGAACTCGGCCGCCCCCCCTTGAGGCCCCACCCCCCTATATTAGGGGTCACATCAGTGTGAAAAAACTTTAAATTTGTCATTCTAGTGAACAAAGGAAAATCCCCCCAATATTTAGCTTTTGTTTGAAAAAAAAAAAAAAGACCAACAGCTAACCAAATTGTGGGGCTGAAAGTCTAAATTCTAACATCTTCTGAGTGACATAACCTGGATTTCTGATGGGCCGGTGTCTTTCTAACAAAAACTAATGTAAAGCATTTGAAATTATTATGTTTTTCACTCTGTCTTAGAAACTCTGTTAGACCATGAATGGCAGCATGGCAGGCAACTCTTTGGCTATAGCTATTTACTATGTTGCTTGCATTGGTTTAAATTACTCTAACATTAGAACTGGTAGATTCAAAAGAGATGAGTTTAAAAAGGAATCTTAAAGAAATGTTTTGTGTTTAACCAGAACTTGACTGAGGCCACTGCACAGATTGAGAAAACCACAATGAACATCTGTCTCCAGAGGATGCACCAGGCAATGACTTTTCTGATGTTGGCATCATCATCGAGGGTATAGTAGTTCTTCAAGATCTGGATAACGTGACCTTTGCAGTAGCCATGCTGTTTGGACCTTTTTTATTCCTTCAATATGAGTTACCCATCACAACTCTGCTACACTTTTGAGGTGATTCAAAGGGTGGTAATGGAGTTGGATGCAACTCAGCTCTCAAGAAAAACTCACAACTAAGACAAAACTGCTCCTGCAACGAAGCTCACTGTTATGCATGCAAGCTGATCAGCTCTAGGTGAGAGGACATTTAAATCTCACACTTGTTCTGCTGCATTTTTGAAGCTCAATTCCAGGAACAGATCGCAGGGTTCATTTTTATATACTCTGCAACTGCCATGAGGACGAGTCGTTTTTGTTGTTGTTGTTTGTTTTTCCTTTTGCTCTGTACAGCATTTTGGCAGCATTTTTAAATTTCTCTTTGTATTTTTTCTTTCTTTTACTAATGAAGAGATGTAGCATGAACAGTTATGCAGTCTAAATATCCCATATGGGTCGTGTGAAATGTTATTTTCAGTTTCATTCAGTTGAAGTAAAGAACGTTGAATATTTCTAAGTGTGCTGTTTTGAACCAACATGTCACAGTATGATCAGTGCTGTAATTTTTGACAGTCACTGTATCAATGTTATTTTTGCGTCTCTTGAATAAAGGTTTTGACCTGCAAGTGCTAATTTCTTTAGTTATTGGGGTAAAATGGGTAATGTTAATAGGAAGGTGTTTGCCAATTCAGTAACCTAATTTAATGTTAATGGAAACTAACATTACCTCAAATTGTTTAGTTATAATTGTTGTTTAACTGAATCTTGACGTTAGAGGCCTTAAATAGAATGTTTTGTATTGTTCTTTCCCAACATTTTTCAAAAGAAACAGTCTAATTTCTTTGCTGTGATTGATTCCAGAGAACACGGAAGAACTGACATTATTTAACTGTTGATTTATGTAGATTCAGTGGAGGAGTAATGTCAGTTTAATTCTTTACCTACTGTCAATGCAGTGAAATTAGACATTTTGTTTTGAAAGGTTACTGGTGGATGCCAGCAACCATCTTGGAAGAGAACAATACAATCTGTTATAAGGCCTCCATTTGAAAATTGTGTATTTGATGCTAGAATATAATAGCAAAATGTAATTTGAAGATAACATGTAGCATTTAAGTGACCAAGTAGTATTGGGTAAAAGTTATTGAATGGTGTTGGGATAAAGTGAGAAAATTGTGAAGGATTAAAATATTTCAAGAGCTCAAATTACTTCATCAAAACATGTTTAAGTCACATTTTATCAACACAAATTGCACAGGTTTATTGAACATGAATAAATTGTGTTAATTTAACTCAATTGTTTAAGTTGCTGCCAAAGCAAAACATCTGTGTGCAACAAATGTCCACCATTGAATTAAGTAAATCCAACAGCATATTTTTTTCAGTGTAGACCTTAATATAGTTGTTCATAAACAAATGCTCAATGAACTAAAGTAAGATGATAAAGAAGAGTTTGCCACAATTCCTCCACAAAGATTTTTTAGAGATTGATAAAATTATACAGAAAATGATTCATTAAATTGAAAAGTGGTTCTACAAGCTACTGAATGGTGGGGTGCAAAGTTTTTCCTGTGAAAACATTTTAACATGAACGTGTTTGTCATTCTAAAAGTGCATTCACTTGAGTAGATTTTCACATCTAAAACAGTCAGAGAAAGTCATGAAACATGTTTGCTGTTATCAGAGTCAGCACAAAGATGCAATGTAGAATAAGAAACTCTGCTTATCTCTATGTCCATCGTCTACTGTAATTTTCACATTGCCTAAACATGAGAGGTCTAATGAAGGTTGTAAAGTTATATCATTCTACTTGGATTTTTGTTTTTCCTGTAATATTATGATAAATAGAAGGACATTATCAGGGCATGGTGGATGGCCAAATTCAATGAGGAAATTTTTTACTAAGTTTTCTACCAAACTTGCTTGAAAACGAGAAAAAACACCAGCTGCTCTGCTGGGAAACATAAAATATATCTTTATTTTCTTGGATCAGACCATAAAACTGCTTCCGTGGTTTTATCTGACCATCGTATATAAAGGCTTGGTTCACAGCTTTATCAAATACATGACCTGGAAACACTGGGAATTGTGCCAGCAATATGTTTTTTACAGTCAAAATTAGCACTGATGTTTGTCCAACTTCCTAGATGCTAAAAGAAAGATGTATATAGAGGTATATAGGTCATAATCCAATGGGGCATATTGGAAGCAATCATCAGGGCCTCAGATCCTTAGTGATGCCTCTTTCCACACATTTGTTATGTAAACATTATTCACTTGCCATAACTCCATCTGCCAGCATGCGACATGCACAGACTCAGGACATTATAAATGATGGAACAGAAAAACAGCAGAGCTCTACTTTGGACAACCTGTGGTTTCACCTAGTGACAAGTTAATGCAAGGAATCATCTATTTTTCAAATGCTATATATGATGAGGAACAAGTATATTCCAACCAATACAAATAATCATTGGTCAGGAACTCTTGTTTCCACTATTTTCCGTGTCATTTTCAGCTCTAAACATGGGTACTTGGTGTTGAGATGTATCAATATACATTTACTGAAAAAGCAACAATTGGTGTCATATCAGGCTTAAGAATATATCCCCAAGCCTTTTTGATCCACTTCTGCATTTTGGACATTCAGGATATTGTCTACTCCATATTACACAATTTTTCCTTTGAAAGCAAAGACAGAAAGAGCTCACAGGGTGTACCGTATCCTGTGAGACAGGGGATTTAGAAAATGTAAAGGATATGATTTAAAGTTAAACATGTTTTAGATCTGCTTCATGAATATAGGTAAGGCTGCCACAGCATGTCCAGAAAGAACCACTCTGTGTAGTTCTTTCTGTCAGTGTTTTGCTCCTCTCTGAATCCGACAGATAGCAATTACAGTTCATGCATGCATCCTCAGCTCCTCTGAGCTTATCATTATCGCAAGAAGACTATCCATCATGGCCATACACATGATGAGTAGAGGCAAGACAAATGGCACGCACCTTAAGTGCACAACACTTGCAATGAAAGAAAACAACACTTGAAGATGATGAGCACTGAGAATTTCCAATTGAAAAAAAAAATCCAATTAATTTTATTTTTCTATAGATAGATAGAGAGATAGACGTGTGTGTGTGTGTCACGGTTCTGGGTCCGTTGGACCCAGTATTTTGAGTTCATTATGTTTTGGTACTTTTGCATCATGGATTTTCCTTTATGTTTCTCTGGTACTTGGTGTTTCAGTTATCTTGGTGTTTTTCTATATTATGATTTATGATCTGATACTGTTGTGATTATGATTATCATTTAGTAGCCTTTGGTCAGTGTCAAGTCTGTCTCTGTCTAGTCTGTGTCTTAGTAAAGTGTGTTTTGTTTCCTGTTTTACTTTGAGGGTTCTTGTTCCTGTCTGATGTTAGTGTGTGCAGCTTTGTTCCCCTTGTCTCGTTAGCCCTGATCTCTCCCAGCTGTGTCTCCCTCCTGTTGCCGATTCCCCCGTTACTACCCTGTGTATATAAGCCCTGTGTTTTCCCATGCTCGGTGTCGCGTCGTACCATCAGATTATGCCTGTGTGTCCTTGGTCTCAGTGGTCCATCGGCACTTCATGTTTGTTTTCCTGCCAGCAATAAAGCTGAGGGTTTTGAGTTTCAATTCTGTGTTCGAGTCCTGCATTTGGATCCTCATCTCTGCCTGCCCGCACACAGAGCCCTGACAGAACGACGCGACCAGTAATGGATCCAGCAGACTCCGTATGGTATCGGCGACCCGCAGTCTCCACCTTCCTCAAGGAGAGGGAGAGGCAGGGGGCTAGGTGTGCCTGGGAGCACGAGTCACCATTCGATGGGTCTCGTTTGGCTCTGGGTGGGCCCTGCAGCTTCCAAACTGCGATGGCTACCGCCGTTCCATCAGCTGTTCCGTCAGGGATGCGAGGGGCCAAGCGCTCTCCCTCGACGGCAGTAGCTCCTCCGTTTTCTGGCGTCACTCCACCGCTGCTCTCAGAATTCAGGCCCTGCAGGAGGGGCAAGCAGCGACGAAAGAAGGATTATGTGGTGGAAGACACTGGGCTTACTCCACTGCAATCCTTTGCTTTGTTTTTGGGACTTCCACGTTCGGAGCTACACAAACTTCCCGCCTCTTCGTCCCAGCCCGGCCCACCGAAAGACTTTCGGCCCGGTCTGCAGGAGGATTCGCAGTCTGGCTTATCTCCCTCTTCCCAGAGTGAGCGACGCTCACGCAGCCATCGCTCCGCTTCCTCTGGACAGTCAGCAGTGGTGAGCAACAAAGACTGTCTATCTCATGCACCTCCTGAACTCATGAACATAACAAACAATAAATCCACCCCTAAGATTCTGAAGACTACCTGCCATTCAAGTGAATCTAAATCCACTAACTTAAAGGTAGTTGAGTCTGTGTTTGTTAACCCTGTGAACCCCTGCTCTGAGGATTTAAGAACCTGTTTTCATTCTGCCCAATCTGAACCTAGTGTTAAAATGAATAAGACTACTCCACTTAAATCTGGGGGGAGAAATGTTCGAACTGCTGTGAAATTTCCGGAGGCTTCAAGTTCTGTTTTCAAGTCAGCTGAAAGGGGGGTGGTTAATGTTTCTAAGCCAGCCTTTCAACCATGTACTTTTCAGCAAGGGCGCAGGCAGTTGGTAGGGACAGAAATTGCAGGCTGTAACTCAGGCTCTCTGAAGGAAGGGGCTGTCTGTTCCCCAAGGACATTTAAGGACTCTCTACAGTCTATTAAGACCGTGGCTCTTCCCAGGGACTGTTCTGTGTCCCGGTTGAATGTTTCTGAGGTTGCCCACTCTGCTAAGACTATATGCCCAGACCCAGTTGGCAATATTGGGCATTTTGAGACCATTCCTGAGCTTCTCGCTCCTCCTGTTTCTGCTTCTAGGGTAGCTCGGGCCCAGCATTCCCCTCCACCCGTTTCAGTTCCTCGGGTGGAAGGGTTTGGTGTTCAGCTGGTGCCGGCACCCGTTCCTGTGTCAGCTGGAGGCTCAGGTGAGCCCTTCCAGCAGTTTTTGTCGTGTTCAGAAGGCTCAGGAGGATTAGCTCAGTCACCATCACAACCACCATCACTACAACCTTTATGGCAGTTCCCAGCTCAGTTTTCTGATCAGCAGCCACCTTCAGCTCAGATTTCCGGTCAGCAGCCACCTTCAGCTCAGATTTCCGGTCAGCAGCCACCTTCAGCTCAGATTTCCGGTCAGCAGCCACCTTCAGCTCAGATTTCCGGTCAGCAGCCACCTTCAGCTCAGTTTTCCGGTCAGCAGCCACCTTCAGCTCAGTTTTCCGGTCAGCAGCCACCTTCAGCTCAGTTTCCAGTCTCACCTGGTCAGCAGCCGTCTGTAGCCCAGTCACCAACTCCACCACCACCACCACTATCACCTCAAGTTCAGTTATCCATGGCTCAGTCGCTACCTCAATCAGACTTTTTGCAGACTTTATTACGGTCCATGGCCCAGTCAGTAGCGCAGCTAGTGCAGGAATCGTTAGCTTTGTCTTCTGCTAAATCAGCCTCTCATCTCCACCCTCAGTCAGGGGTCCCTATTGCCTCTGGCCCTGCATCTACTCCAGCTGGAGGGCCCGAGGAGCCCGTCCAGCCTCACGCCACGTCTGCTGGAGGGCCCGAGGAGCCCGTCCAGCCTCACGCCACGTTAGCTGAGGGTCCTGGGGGACCCAGCCAGCCCATCCTCACACCTGCTGATGGTCCGGGGAAATTGGTTCAGCCATCACCTGCTGAATCGTCCCCCGCGACTTTTACATCATCACCTGCAGCCGTCCCGCTGCCGTCAGGTTCCGCAGCCGCATCCACGCCTGGTCCGGCCTCCGTGTCTTCATCCACGCCTGGTCCTGTGGTTGCCACGCCGCCGTCAGAGCCAGCTCGACCCGTTCCGCCTCGCCTCTGCCGGCCGTTTTCCGGGCCTCTAAGGTGGCATCATGGCCTTCGGGGACGGCCTCCGGAAAGGGTTTGTCGCCGCCGCTGGCATCGCAGCCGCCCTCCGAACCTGCTCAGTGGCCGCCACTGCCTTCCAAGTGGTCGGCCTCCGGAACTGTTCGCCCGTCGCCGCCGTTGCCGTATGCACGGTCGGCCTCCAGAACTGTACGCCCGTCGCCGCCGGGTCCATTGCTGTCCATTGCTGTTGAGTGTTTATCCTTTTACAATATTTAATTATAGCTCTGACATACTTATAATTAGTAAGGATTTACTGTTTCATGCTAGGCTCAAACTGCAGCACATTTAAAGTCTTTATAAGTTTTGGAGTCAACTTACATTACTCATATGAGGAGAAACTGCTACACATTCATGTGCAATGTTAATGAATGTGTAGGTAGTAATAGTAATGTTACTAACAGACAAGTATAAACCTACACGGTCTCATTGTGAGTGTTTGCTTTTAAATAAAAACATGTAAAAGCAACTATTTTTATTTACTGGTCACTAAGACCTCGTGACTGTTTTAGATGTAAGTGCTGAAAATGAAATGCATGTGAAAATGGAAGTTTCCTGTAAAAAAGCTTATTTTTTATTTTTCCATTTTATTTATTTATTTATTTATTTATTTTTACAGTTTCCTGTAAGATCAACTATTGGATAGGATGGCTTGTAAATGCAATAACATGAAATGTCTTTATCAGTGTCTCACATCGTCATGGAGACATTTTGGCCAACTTTTCTTTGGTTATCTTATTTGGTTTTCACCAATGTTACACTGTGCATTATGGCCAAACATTTCTACTTTGGTTTGAGGTGTCCAAAAGACATTATTCCAGAAGTCTTGTGGTTTGTTTAAATGCAGCTTTGGAAAGCTAAGCCATACAGCCATCTTCTTTTTATGGAGAGGAGGCTTTCTCCTGGTAACCCTTCAAACAAGCCATCCTTGTTCAGTCTGTTTCTAGTTGTACTTTCTTGAACTTTAACATTTAGCAAAGTTACTGAGGCCTGTAGAGTATGAGATGTAGCTCTTCTTGGGCTTTTATGTTATTATTTAAGCACTGCAGAGTCTGACCAAGGGGTGGATTTTTCTGGGACATCCACTCCTCAGAACTGTGGTATTGTGTTAAGAGATACCTAAATGCTCCAGAGCAGCAAACTGCCAAAACTCTTGCTTTTATAGAGATGGTCACATGCACTGATAATCGGTTAATCAAATGCAGTTGGCTAGCAGCACCTGGTTGTTGCATAAGCTGTTTATTTTAGATGGAGATGATAAGAGTGTTCTAGTCTACTGCACTCACTGTACTAGTAGAGTGTAAGTTCGAAAGCTCTTACATTTTATAGCTCAAAATATAATGTCTATTCAAACAACTGACCTTCAGCGAGTGGTATTTAGACCTCGAGTTAGCTGGTGACATAGCAGAAACAGCAGTCCCTCACTCTACTTACAAATGTTAGCATTACTGATATGGTTTCCCACAAAGTGCAAATTATTATCATTTTTCTCTTAAAAAAGAAAAATGCCTCCTACAAGAGAAAAAGCCCCAAATGGGTTTGCTGTGAAAATGAGTTTAACAACAACTGCTGCCTTCACCCATTCTCACAAAGGGGGAAAAAAAACTTACTTTTTAAAAAAATATTGCCAACAGTCTTTGATCTGACAAGGTTTTCCATTTTCAAATCCAAGGTATACAATTATACTTGTCTCTAACGCTTGTGTTTTCTTTAAACTGCCTTTCAGCCTATTCCATTAATCCGTGCCAGAAGTTTTGCTTTATGTGAAGAGTCCTGAGTTTGAAAATCAAAGGTATACATAACTAGCCAATTTTCTTATAGAAGAATTACATCTATTCCCAGGCCGTCAAAAATGTTTTGCCAAGCAACTGGTATCTTAGAGATGCACACATGGTGTCCTTTGGCATCTGTGCTGTTATGGACTGTGTTATGGCAATTGTGAGTCACTCCCAGTGTGTTTGTCACTCCCAGTCCTTTGCAATTTCGTCATTCATAAAAGACCTCTCTGCATCACGTGTACACACATTTGACAGCCATGAATTTTTGGACATACAGGCACAATATTTTGAAGGAGCATACTTTTACCAAAAAATAACCAAGCTTTCTGGAGTTTAAACCTGACCAGCAAACAAATGAAGGCGGAGGCATCTAATATTGCTGTGGCATAAGCGCACAAAGACCCATAATGCTGCCTGCGAGCTGGGATTGAGAGAGGCAAGACAAGCCACTAAGGATCGAATAGATGAAATGTGTATTTAAGAATGGATGGAAGGTATTGCTCAGGACTCATAACATTTACTCAAAAAAGAAGAGGAAAGAAAAGAAGACAAGGCGAAACAACAACAAAATTTCCACTTCTGCAGTTCAACTTTGGTTAGATTTAATTTGGCCACAGCTACTTTGCTGTATACATGAATCAATTTTCAAACTATTCTGTGCAGATTTACATTGCCAATGTGTATAGTGTAACCACAGAAACGAGCGTGATGTGTAGAAAGGTGAAAATTTGCTTTGATTCAAACTGAGGACTCCAGTCTAGCAACCTCTGGGAGCTGGAAAGCACTGATGAGAGCTGACTGTTGAAAAAGAAAAGACATGCATCACAGTCTAAGAAGCAGTCCAAAGAAAACATAAGCCATTCAGCCAAACATAAGAGTAAATAGATAAGACCCTAGATTTGGAAATGGAAAACGCTGTCAGATCAAAGACTGTTTTTCTTGCCCTTGTGAGAATAGATGCAGGCAGCATTTAATCTTGCTTTTATGGTGACCACGCTTAATGCATTTTTTTAAAACATCAACCTGAACTTGTTTTTCTTTTAGAAATATTTCAAGGCTAAGTGCGAAATTGTTGCCAGAAAATGTATCGACGTGGTGTGTGATACTGCAAATTTTGGTATAACTCCAAAACCTGGTAAATACAGGACCAGGACTGCCAATATCAATACTTTCAACTTATAAAGACAGCTTATGTAAAGGGGAGCATTGTGTTATGATTCATAAGCTGAATTTTAATTATCAAATTTAATCACCATTAAATCACTCGGAATTTTGCTTTCCATAATAATTCGTTAACACAATAAAACACACCTTTCAACTTTGAATGCGACCTGGAATGTAAACGTGTCTGCTAAAGCACTCATTGTTTAAATGCGCGATATAATATGAAATACCTGACCAGACATTCAGTACGAAAAGGTTAGTATAGTGAGACATTTTTCATAGCTCGTGTTTGAGGTATTTTTTTTTCCATTTCCAATAAAATGTATTTAACACAGTTCAGTGGGTTGAATATATTATCTGAATATCTGAGGTGATTGCTCTGCTACAGTAGCCAATTGCCTAAAGTAACAACTACGACAATTGCTGAAGATCCAGTGTCAGTTATGACTGAGACATTACTTTCACCACTGAGCTACCTGGTTATTCTTTCCCTCTCTCAAAGGACTGTAACAATGGGCTCTGTCTGTGGTTTGGGAGTCTGGGTCTGTCTGATGGATTTCCATTTTTTCTCTCTTTTTTCTCTCTTTTACTACTTGTTCCAGGACAAAGTTCACTTTTTCATGGTTTTTCATGTCTTTCAATAAGTTGGTGGTGTTGCCAAAGTAGAGAATTTCCTTTCAGTAGGTATCATTGGTTGCAGTACTTTAATTTAAAGCTGCAAAGCACCTATACACATTGCTTTGCTTTCTCGCTTAAGTCAGCCTAGATAGCTCTGCTCATTGGCATATGAGTCACATGACCATAGGACAACTAAACACAGCAGAGCGTGCAAAAGGGGGCGTAACAAAGTGTGCCTGCATGACAGGAACAGAGTTTGCACAGACATGTCTACTTTCTGACAAACAGGAGCAACATACTGAATTTACAGAAGAGAAAAAAACTAAAGCATCAATCTATCAATATTTGGATCAATCCGCCCACTGCTATGTTCTACTGCCAAACAGAGGCTTCTTTAGAATTTCTCATTTTATTTTATTTTGACAGGCTGGATCACAACATTTTATCATAATCTAATCAAATTTTTCTTCACCTATTTATTTATTTGCTGTTATCTTCATTACAGTTAATGAAGAAAAGGTTGTTTTACTAGACTGTTTCCCGCTTAAGTATCATCAAATCAAAAATAACAGTAAGTATGGAGGCAGTTTATGCAAGACTAGAATTTAATAGTCAAGGCTAAAGTTTTGCTCTGATGCCACAGTGGACACTGAAACTATTAGTGCCATTTGAGACAAAGTTTTCCAATCAGGAAAAACTGTTCTGGAAGGAGAATGATAATAAGTAAGCAAGAGGAACAGCTGCATTTATGAGGCTGTAGTAATCTCACACAGACTCCGACACCTGGATAGAAGATTCTGCAAACTACATTTAAAATTATGTTACAAAGGCAACAAACCACAGATCATCGTGGGCTCTGTTTTGTGCAGCAATTATTATCGTCAGTATTTAAAAAAAAAAAAAATCAATTCTAGTTCTTTTGATTTTCGTTTATATCATGTTCATTTGATCAACCCCCATGACTGCGATATTGAGTTCTCTGTTTCATATTGAGTTTGGGTCACCAGTAAATATGAAATGAAGAATTAGAAATACAACTTTTAAGTATGAAAAGACATAACGCTTAACAGATGATTATACTAAACTTCTGATAAAGGTGAAAACTTTTTGATGTCCGTAAACCCCAAGCCAAGTACTGCTAAATTTTACGTAAAACATTTGACTTTAAAGGTTTTGCTAGTTACCACAGCAGTAACTAGCAAATGTTACTGCAATGGTCTTTACGGTAACTGCCAAGGGAATGTCTGGTCATGTAAATATGGTAAGTGGACTGGTTCTTATATAGCGCTTTTCTACACTGAGCACTCAAAGCACTTTAAGCAACCTCATTCACCCATTCACATAAGCACTTTTCTGTGTAAGTGTATCCAAGTGCTTTGGGTTACTATCTTGCCTAAAGATATTTGGTATGCAGAATGGTGCAGCCAGGGGTCAAACCACCAACCTTCTGATTAGTGGATGACCTACTCTACCTCCTGAGCTAAAGCCTGTAATATGATTACTTTGGATCATACAATAACTAGCTTAGCTCGGTCAATCTCAACCACCCTAGGGGCCGTATCCCATTTTGACCTCGGGACTTCCAGGCCATACTTGGCACAGATGTTCCTGTATACTATGCCAGCAACTTGGTTATGGTAATCAATGTGTGCCCTGCCTGCTAGCATCTTTCACGCTGCTGTTATGTGCTGAATGTTTTCAGGGGCATCTTTGCACAGCCTGCACCTGGCGTCTTGCCTCATGTGGTTGCCCCCAGCTTCTATTGATCTTGCACTGATGAGTACCTCTTGTGCATGCTTAGTGCCTCCGTGCTCTCTTTCAGTCCATTTTTTTGACTGGAGCCATTGGCAGGATTTCTGCATATCAGCCTCTTCCTCTATTTGCCAGTTGCTCATCTTGCTAGTGGAAGCCCCAAGGCAAGCTAAAGAGAGGACGCCCAAGAAACACCTAGTGAAGAGACCTCGAGGCAGAAGCGAAAAAGATGGGCTACACCTGGACACATCTAGAAAGAATGGCCCAGGATAGAAATCTGTGGAGATCTACCTTTGGTGGTCCATACCCTGGGAAGGGTGATGGGCAGTAGTAGTACTGGTTCTGACACTCACCAGTCCTCTGACTCCTTCCTTCCACTTAGTGTACAGTGTGTGGGTGATGGATCTGGGGTGAAACCCTCCAAGGAACTGGTAAGGCGCTTCCTTGTCTTAATGTCCACGGCTTCTAGCTCTTCACTTGGCCAGCTTATTATCCCAGCATGGTATCTGGCTAGGAGGTGGTGTGTTTTATTGCCTTTCAGACTTTTTGTTGTTAAAAAATTCTCTCACTGACAGAAACAAAATATCTAAAAAATGAACTCTGATACCTAGAATAAGTACTGACAGTGTTTTTAAAGACATACAGATAGATTCAGATAGATTTGAATTGTTCAGTGTTTCCTAAAGTTGAAAAAAATCATACATTTCTAGTGTAGCCTGTTGACTTGTCAACCTCAAAGTGTTATTATTACTATACTTGTCACCTTAATGAAAGTAGGGAAAGCACTATAAACGAAAGCACTATAAACATTTTCCAGAATGTTTACAGTGACCAAAAATCTTTATTTTGGTCACTGTGAGAATTGGCTCAGTTTATTATTTACAAATTCAAACCCTAGACAAATCATTCTGGACATAGCTTTTCATTTTAGGGCTTATCTTCACTTTCACTGACAAATGTTGGCTGTGGCAGCTTATATCAGCTCTTAAAAAGTACCTTGTTAAACAAGAAGATTAAATGTTACAAAGGGTCAAAAAATCAATTCAACAGTGACATATATATATAATGATACAACCACAATTCTTAGATTGTTGAGATTATTATTTTTCTGTGTGTGTTGAGTATGGAGGATCAAAGACTTCTTTTTCAGCAAACTGATAAAATAAACCTTAGAAGCTTAGTGTACTTTATTTGGAGCTGAAGATGAAGTTTCACTTTTTCAATTTGTACAATTTCATACAGGTTAATCTTAATAGAATCTTTTTCTCTATATGTGTGTGTGTGTGTTTGAAAAAGCTGAGGCACAGAGAAACACGAGGAAAGACAAAGAGGAAAAAAAGCTGCTGCTCATCAATCTAGCAATGTTCATCATTTGTATGGTTTTCATGTTGTATAGTGTAGCTATAAAGCAAACAGAATCGCCCGTGTTTGTATGAGATTCAGCCAAGACTGATATTTGCCTTGTTGCCTCGTTTGGGAAAAAATGTGAGCTCTGATAAACAATAATTACAAATATCAGACTTTTCAACCCAGGGAATGATTTGGGCTGCCATGTATAACAGTGCATACTTGCAAAAGGACTCTGACTTTAGGCTGTTCCTCATTTTGCTCAGTTTAGACTGCCTTTAAGTGGGTGTCCAAGTCATGATGTAAAGACATAGGCAGCAGGTTTGGTTGCTAGGTTGCAGAGACTGAAGAGATAGAAGGGAACCAGCAACAAAGAGAGCAGCAGCAAAATTTCATTTAAGAAGTGCTATTTTCCTCAGACTACACACTGATACTTTCCACATTGTCCACAGTATGCTGCACTTTAAATGGGTTATAATCTTGTCATTCATCAGGTTTACTGCAGGAGATATGAAAGGATTTTCTGTTGCATTGGATTTTATTTGTACACACAAGCTTTAGACACTTTAGACTTTATGACAATCAGAGAAGTTGACAGATTGCATCATTTTGCCTTGTTTTATCTCTTTGGTGATTTATCCTTGGCGCAGATTGGGGCTGAGCGTTAACTGTCATATATTTAGCACTGGCAGGCCCCATTGGCATTGTATTTTTATGCCATGGCTCACTCCCTTTAGTGAAAGTTTTCAGTGTGCAGGGTGGTCTAACCCAAGAGACCTTTAGCAATCCAAAGTAAGAGAAGCTTGTTGCTGATGTTGTGAAAAGTGTTGCAAAAGAGTCTATCCGATTGTTCAGTCTGACGTCACTAGCCATGTCTGGGTCTAAACTCCGCTACAGGTCCATATATCAAACGATCACTATGGCATTACTGAGAGTTGAAAAACTGTCTAAAGTCTTTAATCTTTAATAAAATGATCAGCGTTCTGCTCTACCAGGTGTAACAATTGAGTTTAACATCCAGGCATCCATGAAAACGGAATTTATGACATTTAACGGAGTTAGAAGTTAGCAGGAAGTTAGCTCGCTAGCTTCTATCTAAATACAATATAGCATGTCCTGACTGCGGGGTTTTGGAAACAAATTAAAACGTACAGCTCTGCTATCACTTCCAGCATAAATGAAGACAGAAAACTAAACAGCAGTGACGTTTGTAGGGTTACTGAAGTTGGGCTAGCTGGTATATAATGATGTGCTACGTGACCGCTAGCGACACAGCTATGTTGGCATAATATAAACAAGCTAACTTTTTTTCCACTCGATAAAAGTTAACGTGAGTGTTCTCAGTGGTCAGGAACAAATGTAATCGCATGGCAGGATGCTGTAAAAAGACCAAACTTCAGCCAGGAGAACAACTGAGATAATCCATCCACTAGGGATGGGTATTGATAAGATTTTCACGATTCCGATTCCATTTTCGATTCTGTTTAACGATTCGATTCTTTATCGATTCTCTTATCGATTCTTTTTAAAAAAGGAGAACACTAAGGTCGATTAGCTTAGAACTTTGTTTTATATTTAGGAGTAACATGGCCTTACAAACCCAACAGTGAAATCTTAAGAGATCCAGCCTACGGCTCTTCAATGAGGTGTCACAGGGTCCCCAGGAAAAAAAATTGTAAATGTAAAATAATAAAATAAATATTCTTCTGTAGCAATAACAAAGCATAACATAAATTATTCTGTAGCAATTACACAAGAATATCCAGTAATGTCCCTGCCTACAATTAAACACATTCACTTACCAAAAATCGGGGGCATCTGCTGTGGCAAATGGGTGCAAGCCTTTTACCACAAACTTAGTCACTGCTCGGTGACATTCGTCTATCCTGGCCTGAAAGGAGACGCTACCGGTAGACTGCAGCGAGAACTGCCAGCATCTGAGCCAGACTCTGTCTGTCTGTCTCATCATGGTCACCTAAATGCACAGTAATGGCAGGTTTTGTAATAAGGCAGATCGCGCTAACATAATATGCACTGTTAGTTGATGATTTACCTGCCGCATTAACGGGAGAGGACGTGCAAACGTTACCGCTGCTGCTGGGTTGAGATTCACGAGTCCGGAGCGGAATTAAAAACATGACATTCATTTAAGGTTATCACGTGTTCTGTGAACAAATGCTTTTGCATATTCGTAGTGTTTCCTCCCTTAAATTAAGTATCTACTTTGGAAGTATTGCAAGTTGCCCTGTTGTCATCCGTTCTCGTAAACTTTTGAGCGTTTGAGCCGCTTACGCGCCGTGTTTCCTGCCAGGTAAATGACGCTCCGCAACGTGGTGACGTCATTCGGGGCGACTGGAATCGATAAGGGAATCGTTTGCAAAAATGGCAAACAATTCCAAGGAATTGAAACAGTGGGAATCGGTTCTCAACAAGAACCGGTTTTCGATACCCATCCCTACCATCCACAATACGAGGTTAGTCATTCATATACTGCTGCATGGGCTGGGCTGTAGTTACATCCTAAGGTTTTAAAAACTGAGCTTAAATAAATGATTAGTGATAATAAAAGCTGAGGGAGGTCAACAGTGATCACTGACTGTTTTAGGAGCTTTTTGAGATTAAATAGAAAAATAGAAGAAAATAAATAACATTAAACATGTTAAATTCAAATTTTATTTGTCACACACACACAACCATACACAGTATGACATGGGGGTGAAATGCTTGTAGCTGTACAATGCCCGACCATTAAATGACAGAAGAAAAGTTTTACAATATTTACAATTTACTACAAAAATTGACAAATTAACTTAGGAATTTACAGTAAAGAATGTGCAAATAGCAGAAGAGATTATAAAGATAAGGATTATAAATTATAGGAATTATAGGATTATAGGAAATGTGTGGTGACGTGTGTGAGAGTCCAGTCTTATAGTGACGTGTTTGGGAGAGTCCAGTCCTACACCTGGTTCAGGCCCCGAATAGCCTGGGGGAAGAAGCTCCTCCTCATTCTCTCTGTTTTGGCCTTAAAGGAGCGGAAGCGCTTCCCAGACCTCAACAGTGAGAAGAGTCCATTGTTGGGATGGGAGAGATCCATCATAATCTTCCTAGCTTTGGACTTGCACCGCTTGGTGTAGATGGACAGCAGGTCAGGGAGCTCTGATTGAATGATGCGTTCTGCCGAGCGCACCACCCTTTGCAGATCTCGTCTGTCCTGCTTGGTGCTGTTCCCAAACCAGGTGCAGATGTTTGCCGTCAGGACGCTCTCGATGGTGCAGGAGTAGAAGTTCTTGAGCACCTTCAGTGGCAGATGGAAGTCTCTAAGTCTTCTGAGGAAGAAGAGTTTGCTGTTATCTTCATTACAGTTAATGGTTTGTAATTCCTCGCCTGCTTTGTAGTGAAGTCCACGATCAGCTCCTTAGTCTTGCTGATGTTTAGGAGGAGATTATTCTCCTGGCACCAGGTCTCCAGGTTCCTAATCTCCTCCAGGTAGGCCGTCTCGATGTTGTCGGAGATCAGGCCCACAACAGCAGTGTCGTCAGCAAACTTGACAATGGAGGTGGTGTCGGATGTGGCTACACAGTCATAAGTGTACAGTGAGTACAGCAGGGGGCTTAAAACACAGCCCTGAGGCACTCCAGTGCTGAGTGAGATGGAGGGGGAGACTTGTTTTCCCACCCTCACTGATTGGGGTCTGTCTGTGAGGAAGTTGAGGATCCACTGACACAGTGATGAGCTGAGTCCTAGATCCGTCAACTTGGTGAAAAGCTTAGAGGGAATTATTGTGTTGAATGCTGAACTGTAGTCCACGAACAGCATCCTAACATAATTCCCTCTGCCAGTGTCCAGGTGACTCAGGGATGTGTGGAGCAGGTGAGATATGGCATCGTCTGTGGAACGATTAGTCCGGTAAGCAAACTGAAGTGAGTCGATGGTGGCAGGAAGTGAAGAAGTGATGTGATCTCTCATCAGTCTTTCAAAACACTTCATCACAATTGAAGTCAGTGCTACTGGACGGTAGTCATTGTGGCAAGCGGGCTGTTGTTTCTTTGGAACAGGGACAATAATGGACTGTTTGAAGCACGTGGGAACCACAGCTTGGGCCAGGGAGAGGTTGAAGATCTCCGTGAACACCGGTGCTAGTTGATCAGCGCAGGCTCTAAGGACCCGGCCAGGGATTGCATCTGGTCCTGCTGCCTTCCTGGTGTTCACCCTCCTGAAGGTGTTCCTCACGGCATGCTCTGTGATGACGAATGCATTTTCTTCACTGGTGCACTCCGAGTGCGCGCAGCCGTTTGTTGTTTTAATTGCTGCGGCGTCGAAGCGAGCATAACAACACAAAAGCCATATTAAACGCAGACTACTTTCAAATTCAAATTTTTATTTGTCACGTACACAGTCATACACAGTACGATATGTAGTGAAATGCTTGGACAACTGCTCGTGACCTAAAGAAAACAAAAAAGGAAAAGGCTATGAATAAGATAGGAAATAAATATGAAAAATTAAAAAGGGTAAATTTAACTAGGAAGGAATAAAATATAAATTAAGGTTAAAAATGAAATAACTGTACAACACAAATTAGAATGAAGGGTAAATTTAACTGGGAAAGAATAAGATAAAATACACTCAACAAAAATATAAACGCAACACCTTTGTTACTGCTCCCATTCCCCATGGGATGGACGTAGAGACCTAAAATTCATTCCAGATACACAATATAACCATCCCTCCCAAACAGTGGTCACAAATCAGTCCAAATGTGATGCAGTGGGCACATCTGCCATATTGAGATAATCCATCCCACCTCACAGGTGTGCCACATGCTGATCTGACATCATGAGTAGTGCACAGGTGTACCTCAGACTGCCCACAACAAAAGGCCACCCTGGAATGTGCAGTTTTTTGCGCTATTGGGGGTCTGGGGACCCAGAACCGGTCAGTATCTGGTGTGACCACCATTTGCCTCATGCAGTGCAACACATCGTCGCATGGAGTCTATCAGATTGTCAATTGTGGCCTGTGGAATGTTGGTCCACTCCACTTCAATGGCTGTGCGAGGTTGTTGGATATTCGTGGGAACTGGTACACGCTGTCGTATGCGCCGGTCAAGCACATCCCGAACATGCTCAATGGGTGACATGTCCGGTGAGTATGCTGGCCATGCAAGAACTGGGACATTCTCAGCTGCCATCTGCCCTGAACAATGTGAACCATGATTCATCCGTGAAGCGCACACCTCTCCAACGTGCCAGATGCCATCGAATGTGAGCATTTGCCCACACAAGTCTGTTACGGCGACGAGCTGGAGTCAGGTCAAGACCCCGATGAGGACGACGGGCATGCAGTTGAGCGTCCCTGAGACGGTTTCTGACAGTTTGTGCAGAAATTGTTTGGTTGTGCAAACCAATTGTTCCAGCAGCTGTCTGGGTGGCTGGTCTCAGACGATCTTGGAGGTGAACCTGCTGGATGTGGAGGTCCTGGGCTGGTGTGGTTACACGAGGTCTGCGGTTGTGAGGCTGGTTGGATGTACTGCCATATTCTCTGAAACGCCTGTGGAGACGGCTTATGGTTGAGAAATGAACATTCAATGCACGGGCGACAGATCTGGTTGACATTCCTGCTGTCAGCATGCCAATTGCACGCTCCCTCATTGCTTGTGGCATCTGTGGCATTTTGCTGTGAGACAAAACTGCACATTCCAGGGTGGCCTTTTGTTGTGGGCAGTCTGAGGTACACCTGTGCACTACTCATGATGTCAGATCAGCATCCTGATGTGGCACACCTGTGAGGTGGGATGGATTATCTCAATATAGCAGATGTGCCCACTACCACACATTTGAACTGATTTGTGACCACTGTTTGGGAGGGATGGTTATATTGTGTATCTGGAATGAATTTTAGGTCTCTACATCCATCCCATGGGGAATGGGAGCAGTAACAAAGGTTTTGCGTTTATATTTTTGTTGAGTGTATATAAATTAAAGTTGAAAATAAAATAACTGTACAACAAAATACACAATATAGAACTATATAAGAATGTATGAAGAAATATAAATAAATATATACACAATAACAGCAGCTGTACAAGTATTAACTGGAAATGAAGAATGTAGTGACCAGTGTTGTGCAATCCACATTATGTCTTGTGCAGTGCAAATATGCTTAAAGTGATTTAAGTGATGAAGTGAAAACAATGTCCAGTGTGTGTGTAAGTATTGGGTCAGTACTGTGTGGTGGTGTGATTGAGAGACCGTATCGCCTGCGGGAAGAAGCTCCTCCTCAGTCTCTCTGTGATGAAGTCTCTGACCAGGCGTTCAAAGCACTTCATCACTACTGAGGTGAGGGCTACAGGGCGATAATCATTGAGAGAAGCAGGGTGGGGTTTCTTCGGGACAGGAACAATGATGGACTCTTTGAAGCATGTGGTGATCACTGACTGAGATAAAGAGATGTTGAATATCTCAGTGAACACAGGAGCTAGCTGGTATGTGCAGTCTCTTAGGATACGACCTGGGATGCCGTCTGGTCCTGCTGCTTTCCTGGTGTTCACTCTTTTGAAGGCTCTCCTTACTTCATGCTCGGAGGTGACGAGAACGTTTCCGGTGCTGGCAGTATCTTCCTGTCTGCAGCCGTTAGCGCCGCTAGCACTAGCATTGTTGGAGTCCTTAGCTGCAGCCTCGAAGCGAGCATAGAAAGTGTTCAGCTCGTCTGCCAGAGTCACGGCCGCGTTCGTCATACCGGTTGTTGGTGCTTTATAGTCCGTTATTGTCCTTAGTCCCCGCCACATGCTCCTAGAGTCACTCTGTTGGAGTTGTGACTCTAGTTTCCTCCCGTAGCGCTGCTTCGCCTCTTTCACCGCCCTCCGCACGTTATATGACGCGGCTTTGTACGGGTCCATGTCCCCCGTCGTGAGTCCCGTGTTGTAGGCAGCGGTGCGGGATCTCAGAGCGTCGCGGATGGTTTTATCCACCCACGGCTTCTGGTTGGGAAACGTTGTGATAGTCTTTGTCTCCATGGTATCATCCGCTAGTTTCCCGATGAATCCCACAACCGCTTCCGTAAACACGTTGACATCATCATCGGAGCTGTTTCTGAACATGCCCCAGTCTGCGTCATCGAGTGCGTCCTGTAACGCGGCCACCGATTGATCCGTCCAGCGCGCGACCTTCCTTTGAACCGGAACTTCCTGTTTCAGCCTTTCTTTGTATTTTGGCATGATGGCGGCGTGATCAGATTTACCAAACGGAGGGCGGGATTGTGCCTTGTAGCCGTCCTTGACCGTAGTGTAGCAGTGGTCCAGTGTCCTTTCACCTCTGGTGGGGCAGATGATGTGTTGATAAAAGTTCGGCGCTGCGCGTTTGAGGTTGGCGCTATTAAAGTCCCCCGTCACAATAAGCGCAGCGTCCCGGTGTTGTGTCTGGTGCTGTGTGAGTGCCTCATGCAGCTCGCATAAGGCGGTGACCGTGTCCGCTTGTGGTGGAATATAAACGGCATTTATAATGACCAATGTAAATTCCCGAGGTAGATAAAAAGGACGACACATGATGGACAGTAGTTCCAAATTTGGTGTGCAGGAGCGTGTGAGAGGAACAACGTTCGCACTGTTGCACCAGTTGTTGTTCACCATTAAACACACGCCGCCTCCCCTTGACTTCCCCGAGTCCCGTGTCCTGTCCATGCGGTGAACCGAGAAGAACTCGGCCGGCTGGATGGCGTGGTCCGGCACCGCTGGGTTCAGCCATGTCTCGGTGAAGCAGAGGAGATTGCAGTCCCGAATGTCTCTCTGGAACTTTACCCTGGCCCTGAGCTCGTCAAGCTTGTTCTCCAGTGACTGGACGTTGGCGAGCAGGATGCTAGGCAGAGGTGTGCGGTGTGCACGAGCTCTCAGCCTGTTCCTGACGCCGGCTCGCTTCCCTCTAGGCCGCCGCCGCTTCCCTTTGTTCTCCCTCAAGATCTCACTCGGCCAGCTCGGATTCGGAGTTAAAAACTTCGAATTGTGAGTACATTGTATACCAATAGAAACAAGAGTGTCACTGTCATACCTAATGTACCCAATGGTGATGATTTTGCCGATTTAGAAACGCTGAAAACTAACTTAAAAAACAAAGACAAAGAAAAAGTGGTCGGAGCAGTCGTGACGGCAGCCGACCTCACCGGCGCCATCTTCTTTTACTTTAGACCAGGAAGTAGGATTCGTCGCGTCATCACTGAACAACCGGATTGCAAGGCAATCCATCAGTTTTTCGAAAACCTAACCAAATGCTTATTGTGCCTAACCCTAACCAAACTGTGATATACAACAGCTAAAAAGCTCATGTCGAGGTCAGAAGTTGTGTGACAATATCTCCCTTAAACAATTCTTTTTAATTGTGTCAATGTGATGGCCAACTTGGATTTGTCCCAGCACATCACTGACCAGTATATCAGACCCAAAAAGAGAAGCTAAATGACAAATTGCATCCAACAATGAATAGAAAAAATAACAAAATAAAAATGGTAAATGGCCTGTATTTGTATAGCGCCTTTCTAGTCCCTAAGGACCCCAAAGCGCTTTACACAACCAGTCATCCACCCATTCACACACACATTCACACACTGGTGATGGCAAGCTACATTGTAGCCACAGCCGCCCTGGGGTGCACTGACAGAGGCGAGGCTGCTGGACACTGGCGCCACCGTCCCTCTGACCACCACCAGTAGGCAACAGGTGAAGTGTCTTGCCCAAGGACACAACGACCGAAAACACAAATCAACAAAAGGGACTGAATGTACATTTATAGCCTGTAATCTTTAACTCACTTTAAACTGCACTGAAAAAAAATGGAAAAAAAAGTTTATTAATTATTCACGACTTAATCATGTATATTTTTAAATGATTTTCCTGTTGACTTTTTTATATATTTTTTTTATTTGAATTATTGATGTATTAATATTTCACATTTCTAAAATAAACATTTTAATGACTCTTCTTTTAGTTTCAGCTAATTGGTTTGCCTGTTTATTTCTAAATTTATATTTCCTGTTAGAGAAATGAAATAATGTGCATTTTAACTGTTCAATTACTTGCTAATTAATGAAATGTTTCATTCCCATTTCTACAACAGTATTTGCCATCTTAATACATGATAAACATTTATGTATATAACCTCTATCTGTAATCAACAAACAGGTCTGCAGGGTGCCTGCAGGCAGGATCCACACTGTTCCCCCATGCCAGCAGCACACTTCAGCCCCCTACTGCATGTCAACACCACAGCTTCATTGGATTCGAGGGAAATGAAAGGAAAGGCTGAATCTGTATATGGTTCAGAGCATAGGCTACAGACCCACTCTTCTTGTGGCCTTTGTTCTTATAGAGTTGAGTATTTATATCAAATGTAGTAATTAAAAAGAACATCTTGAATTACACCCATAACTGGGATGTAGAAACGAGGCAGTGTTTTTAGGCTGTATGTGTGGTTAAAACCCTTTTTTTCTCTCCACCACATCCCACATGAAAGACTTAACAATTGCCACTAGGCAACTGTGAAGTCTTGCATGAATGATGGTTATTTCAACTCATTTAAATCATTAAATTTGATGAATGTCTTATTTGCCGACCATTCGGGCCAAGCAGTCAAATCAGAAGTGAAACTCATAGTGTTATTACACAAGCAAGGTATTGGGCCAGATATCATGAAGTTCTGAAAAATAAGTATAACTTGCTAACCTTTGAGAATTTGATTTTTCTTTTTTTTAATATCCAAGATTAATATTTAAATCTGTGACCAGCCCTGGCCAGGCTGAATTAGTCACATAATTTTATTACACATTAACAAAGGTGTCACTGCAATGGGAAAAGCTAGGAGACGGAAAATGGAAACTTACACTGTGATAGTCCTCATCCACAGTTAAGGTCCACAAATGTCATATTAAATAACACATATTGAAAACTTTGGCACAAGCCGAAGCCAATCTGAACTAAAAAAAACCCCCCCAAAACAAAACAATATACTTTGTTTAATTATCTGATTGTTTTATTGTTATTGTTTTCATGATTTACCAGGGTCATATATCCTAAAGACTGAACCAGGGATGAGGGCTGCAAATTAGCTAAAAGTCCTGCATACACCGTGTTGATTCATTTCACTTAAATTTAAATAATCTTTACATACATCATAGAAGTTAATATAGTTAAACAAAAAGTTCTTAAATAACGCTTTGTTAGAAATGTGATGTTTCATACTTGAAGAGCTGAGCATATGTGACTTGTTATAGTGGTATTTAGTGGTATGCAGAATATTGTCACTTCAACTTTTCTATAAATGAAGTACAAGTGTAAAAACCTGAATTGCATTAAGAGTCCAAAATAGCCGATCCAGTGTTAGATTATCGTCATGTGTGGTTTATGTCTGTAAAGAAATGTTGCCATGGCTCCAACAAGATCTTTTTTTGTGGTTTTTGTGTCTCTCCTCTTCTTCCTCTTCATCTTTGCTCTCAGGTGGGTTTGGGTGGGGTTCTGTTGTTGTCCCACCCATGGATGGGGTTGCTCTTGCATCCTATCCCAGCCATCACACCTGTTCCTCACCTACTCATTATCCTGTCATTCAACAGGCTACCTGAAACCTCAAGTCTTTGCCAGATTGTTGTTAATGTTGTGGTGTTCTTCTCATGTGGGCTTTAACTGGATGAAAAACAGAATTTGCAAATCGACAAATTTGAGAAGTAAGGATCTTCCAGGAAGGCCTAGCTGGCCACCAGTCATCTCACTTACAGTACTTGTTGAAACTTTGCCTCCCACAGCTGGAAACCCACCAGGAAAATTCAAGGAACTCACTCAAGCATGAATGAATAATTCAGATTCAATAGTCACCTGGAAAAAGCACTGACCTTTCCCTTTCACTTGTCTGGAAGTCTTCCATCCCCACTGCTTGGGCTTTGTGTTGCAGTACGTACCAGTACAAGCCCTTACCTTGTGTTAATAAAAAGGTAAAACATGCAGTGATTTTTTTGATCTTGTGTTTGAATCCATTTGTTATTGTGGATATGGCAATCTACATGATGACTATGATCCACAACATCAATGCTTCTGAACTTATTCTGACTGAGGTTTTTCTTGCAAGAAACATTTATATCAGAAGAAATAACAATGTGTAAAAAAAAATAGAAATAGAAATTGACTGATAAAACAAAGTGTGGCAGACTTGTGACTGTTTGCTGCCCGAGCTGCTGACATGTGACCGTAGCTAGTTTTAGATGTTTTTTTTTTTTTTTAAATTGCAAACTTTGTTTTTACAAAATAATTACAAACTTAAATTACAAACTTGTATTAGTGGACAAGTCAATACTGAAGACCTAACCAGGAGAGTGGGAATCTTGATTAGTACCATATAGATCAATACTAATGATTTTCATCCTAATCTTTCTGTTTTAGTGTCAATTTCATTACAAAAGGTTGGACATTTAGACAATGTAACTTAGGGAATATATAATAGAAAGTAAATAACCTATCATCAGAATTTAGTCGAAATAATAGCTGTTTTATAAGTGCCTCTCATTATCACATGCTAATTACTGCTCTCAGTGAAACAGTGGAGAACAGGAGCAAGGTGCTTTGGTGAAACAGTCCTGTATCACCAAGTCATATCATTGTATATTTTGAAAGGCTGCATGCAGAATCCAACTCAATCCATCAGTTAAGCATGGAAAAGCCGGAGTTCTGTACCTGGAAAGAACCCACACAGAAAAGCCTCACCTGTCTGTGGATTCAAACCCAACACTTTCTTGCTGTTAGTCAACAGTGCTAGCCACTTTACAATTGTGCTTTCCTTCCTATAGATGATTCTCAAAAGAATATTCAAAGCTTACAAACTTTTTTTTAAATTTAGATTTTCTAAATAAAGTATGCTATGATTTTCTCAACAAAAAAAAATATTGATATCTGTATTTGTATCAGGGATACCAGCCTGTTTTACTTCATGTCATATTGAAGATAACTGATATCTTGCACAACTAACATTTGAGCAGAAGATCAGATCAGATTATGCAGCAGGCAGGAAAGCAGTGTAGGTAGGTGTGGCTGGACTAAAATGACTAAAGTTACAGCAGAGATGTTAAATGACCAGGACAGAATAAATAAAATAAGCTATATCGTGACAGGTAAATATGGTCCTCTGTATGATATATTAAAAACAAAGACCCTAAACAAACAGGTTGTTGTTTGTGATGGGAAGTGTGCCAGTCAGCCACAACATTGAAAGCATTCACTAGTGAAATAAAAGCCACTGATCATCTCATAATGCAAATACCTGCTGGGACACCTTTGATCCTGACATTCACGTGGATGTTAATTTGACACAAAGTGTCCACCTACGCACGCCAGACCAAGTATACTCCCCATGACAATCGTATTCTCTAATGACAGTGACCCCGCCCAGCAGGAAAGTCTGCCATCACTTTAAAGTTGTGGTTCTCCCTGTATCTCTTGTGTGTGTGTTATTGAATTTATTCTGTAATTGATCAAACAGATCTGATGAAATATCTATCTATCTATCTATCTATCTATCTATCTATCTATCTATCTATCTATCTATCTATCTATCTATCTATCTATCTATCTATCTATCTATCTATCTATCTATCAACAAAGATGCACAAAGCTGCAGTGAACAAACACATATTTGTATGCAGAGCTATTCCTGCCTGTGTTTCTATTTCAGGCAGTTTTGCCTTCATTGTTTCTATCGTTGATGCTAGAACAGATATTGCGGAGACCCCCAAAGGATGTCAGCTATGCCACATGAAAACACAAACACAGACTTCTTAGCACATCATTGAGAAAAGAAGCACAATGTAAGTTTGGTTTTGTTTTTATTGTTTTTCATGAGGACTAGATAGCAGTGTGCAGACACCTTTGGAGAGCACTTTCTAAACTATATATTGATAACAGTTTCTGATAATAATAATTGTTAAGTGTCTCTTCATGAGACTAAGAGTTTATTGGTTAAGCCATTCTAGATTGAATTAAATACAGAAGTGGTTAGATTCATAATAGTTTTTCAAATCCTGTCGTATTGTGTCTTGCAAGCACAATAACCCCCCCCCCCCCCCTTCCCCAGTCCATCTTCCTCCCCATTGGTGTTCATTTATGTGCATTATTACTTTTGTGTGACCTTTAAAGAAGCACTCAGAGATGAAGCAATAGACCATTTTTGTTCGTTCTTACTACACAGACTGTCAACTTTTCAGACAACATGGAAATCCACTTTAGAAGTGCAAAGATGATCTGAACCTCTCTGTCCCTGAACTATGGGATGGAAGTTTTATTGTTCTAGACGTACCTGTAATGTCTACCTAGTCTCAGTTTTATTCCTAATCTTTCTAACTAGTAGTTCAAAATAAATGAGTTAATAAGTAAGTAAGTAATAAGTAAGTAACCTAAGGAATGAGAAATCCCATCTATACCATAAGCTATTAGAATAACACACATATTAAATACCTAGTAGTTCCACAGAAACAGGTTAAAATATGTTTGGCATAGCTCATGTGTTATTAATGCCTCTACCAAAGTAAAACAGGAAATGAACAACCAAAACTCAATTGCAATAACATGAGCAGAGATGTAAACACAGGAGGATGAAACAGAGGGAAACACTGAGGGGGATAAAAACTATAAATACAAACAGTTAATTAAAATTAAAATGCAACCAGGACTAAATGCTCTGGAAACAAAGTAAATCTAAATCTAATTCAACACCATAAAAGAACTAAGGCTCAAGAAAAACCGAGACATTGTCACGATATTCCTTCCTTCTCTACTTATTTAGTTCAGGGTCATGGAGAGGTGGGGTGCACCCTGGACAGGTTGCCAATTACAGGCTTTTGTGTACAGTTTTTATATAATCAGATTTCTTGATAATGGTTTGGATTTTTGTATAATGCATCCTTTGTTTTAGAGAACAGCAGGTTAGTCAGACACAGATGGTAGTGCTAAGGTGCTGAATGATAAATATCAGCTGGAGAATGCTGTTCTCTGTCTTTTGTGTGCACTGAAGACAACTGAAGTTGGAGTCTTTGAATGTGCCTCCCTCCACAGTCAAAGTGGACTATAGATGGCTTGCTTTCTGTTGTCACATGTGTGAAAGAAACAGTGGATACAAAACCGAATCCAGAGAGTTTCCAAGCTGTTTACTAAAGCACAAAATGATGTGTGAAACATTTCATCTCGCTCCATTTACTGCTCTACATGCCCATAGGCCACCTCAGCATTTCAAAGGGTGTGCTCCTGCGCATGCACACCTATCCCCTTCTGAGTACTACAGAAGTGAATTTTACAAAGTACGTAATGTTTTGTATACACAGTTTAGAGAAAGGTTTGAGTTGAGGGGAATGCAAATGATCAAAATCTGGAATCTTGGCTGCAAAAGCTATAATCAAGCTCTAATCACACTGCCTGAAAATACACCAAGTACAAATTAAAACAAACAAAATCCCCTGTTTAGCAGTGAAAGTATGGGTACTCTTAAGGGGATTGGGCCAGGAGACCTTGGCTTTTGATGAAGCACTCCACAGATTGCTTCCTGTTGTTCTTGTGTCATTCTTTTCAGAAGCTGAAAAGGGTTTTAGCAATCTCTGAAGGCTAAAAGGACAAATGTAGTAGTATTATGTCACAAACATGCTTTAATATAGTGTTGCTGTCTGTAACATACAAAAGGAGTGGCTAAACAAGTTTTGACATTAAAATAAGTGCTTAATCATTTTGCAGAAAGAAAAATAATTGTACCTTTAGTTGTTCTGAGCAGTGAATATGGCCAGACTAAGCTGAAGTGATTGGCAGGGGTACAAATAATTATGTATATATTTAAATATACTGACATATGATCAAGCTGCTTTGACTATGTGATGCTTTCTCAGAACAGAATATTAAATACTTTATTTATTTAATATTAATATTTAAGGTTTACTGATAACCTTGAACTGAGTATAGGCTCAGTTTGTCTACTTTGTCCACGTGTCCAGTGTTACTATTGTAAGTTTATATTTAAGGTTTAAACACTTTTAAATTAAAATATAAAAACGGGAAAAATACAATTTAGTCTTGGAGTTCTGTATTGCTCATACAATATTATTACTACATGAAAAAAATGTTGCATAGTTAGTAAAAAGTCAGAACGAAATGCTTAGTATTTAAACGCATCGTAATTTAGTATGTTATGATGGGAAATTGTAGAACACTGAAATAGACATGATGTTTTTCAAGGGATATTACTCACCTCCTTCTGTCAGGTTTACAGAAGCTAACAGCTTAACAATTACCCAAAGCATACAGTTGAGACAATGACTGGGTAAACTAAGGACAGATATCTCACTGTGTTTGATTGACCCAGGCAATGCTGAAGGCTAAACCCCAAAGAGCATCGTCAGAGACCTAAACACTGTATTTCACAGAAGCTTTCTTTCCAGTCTGAAGGAACTTGACAGAGGGAATGAATGGAATAATTTTCCAATATGTTGTTGACTCCTGACTATTAAGCAAAAAAAGTTACAGAATTTAAGTGATGATTCTATTCTACTACACAGCCTGGTCTTAGAATTGATGTTTCCACATTTTTCTCCTGTGTCAACATTCGCTTTTCACAGGTGAGCTTAGCTGTGCCATGCAGCAGCTAGATCAGGCCGTCACTGCTTGTACATCCACAATGCATTTAAGTCTGCATTGATTGCTTGAATCATGGTGGGGTTTCAACTCAGCAGGAAGCCATAGCCCTGCTGGCTCCATGTGATTGGCACTCAGTGGAGTCCGTTAGTGGTGATGCCGAGCAGGACTCCTGCAGACCCTATCAAACACACTTCTCCCTGCATCAATAGCCCACTGACCAGTTTTTCATTACATGCCAAATGTGAAGGCTGAGGTGTCAAATGAATACAAAGCACTGCTTTGACAGAAGCTATAAATATGTGTATGTGTGGCAGCACAGCTGTAAGATCGTGCATGTCATTTGTCCAAAACGGTGTTGCAGTTCTCCTCACTTAAAATAAGTTTTCAATATTTAATATTATGTCCTGGAGCAACTCATAAAAAAATACATTAAATATAAAAGCTTCAGTATTTGCGCGCTACCCTGAAGCCTTCCATATTGTTGAGAATAATTTTTTAAACTATTTTTCTATGAATTTCAATTCACTGCAACTGTACATGTATTTAGGAACATACTCTGAACCTTTGTTTGCTCTGAAAACATCTCCACAAATCTTGAAGCAGTGTATCTGGTAATTAGAAATACAAAACAAAATAACAATAACAACAAAAATATGTTGTATGGTGAATTTGGGGAGCAAACACACAACAACACCAGGTGATAAACTATATAGAGGCCAGACAGATGTTTTACAAATGCCCCTGATGGTAACAGTGTCTGGTTTGACACTGTGAGTTGATAATGCACCGAGATCACACTCTATGTGGGAGGAAGCACGAGTCCATTTCTGAATATAACCAGAAGGAAGACAGCTTGCATAGATGGTGCTCATTATTCTAAATACCCCTGTTTTTGTACGAGTGCCTGGTGAATGGTATGCAGTGAAACAGCAGTTAATTGTGAAGTTGCGAATCCACAGCAGGCATACTTCCAGTCAATACTGTGCCTACAGCTCAACTTTCAACTGTCACTCCAACCTGTATAGGCCTTTCTTATCGCCTACAGTGTGATTCATTCATGTTTGCCTGACACAGATGTCTCTCCCTTTTCTAACACAGAGTGATCAGGAATGCGAGTGTACCCTTTTTGCATGATTACAGACCATAAATACCTCTCTAGACAAGGGAAGTACATTTGTTGACCAGAGACCCAGCGGCATACAACTAGCCATGTATCCTAAAGCACACACCTAACTGCTGTTCCAATCATGTGACAGGAGAGGAGACAAGATAGTAGCCATTGATTTTTTCCCCTTGATACTGGCTGAAAGGAGCACCCTGACATGATATAATTGCACTGGGTCTGTGCCTCAGAGATTTTTAATATCATGAGCCAGCAGATAGGCTTTAGCGCTGAACGACTAATACGATATACACTATTCAAGTACCCTTGTAAACTGCATTCACACTTATTTGCCTCAAGGCAAACTTACATGCCTTAACTAGAAGTTTAGGTAGGTTTGTTTGGGGCGATCGTGGCTCAAGAGTTGGGAGTTCGCCTTGTAATTGGAAGGTTGCCGGTTCGAGCCCCGGCTTGGACAGTCTCGGTCGTTGTGTCCTTGGGCAAGACACTTCACCCGTTGCCTACTGGTGGTGGTCAGAGGGCCCGGTGGCGCCAGTGTCCGGCACCCTCGCCTCTGTCAGTGCGCCCCAGGGTGGCTGTGGCTACAATGTAGCTTGCCATCACCAGTGTGTGAATGTGTGTGTGAATGGGTGGATGACTGGATATGTAAAGCGCTTTGGGGTCCTTAGGGACTAGTAAAGCGCTATATAAATACAGGCCATTCACCATTTACCATATCTATCTATCTGTCTGTCTGTCCTTCAATTTGTAAAAAGAGTTTGTTGGCTGCTTTAGGATCTTACTGTCTTAGTGGTTTTATACAGTCCCTTTTCCTCATTATTTAAAATTGATGTAAAAACAAATGGCACATTAAATCACATGCTCTTATGTATTTTTTTTTAAAACACCATTGACTCTTTTTCTTCACATCCAGATATTGTGGATAAGTACGGTGGCCCCTAGAGACAAAGCACGTACAAACTCCAAAACACATGCAAATTCCAAAACACATGCAAACTCCAAAACACTTCCAAACTAAAAAACACATGCAAACTCCAAAACACGTACAAACTCCAAAACACATGCAAAATCCAAAACACTTGCAAACTAAAAAACACATGCAAACTCCAAAACACGTACAGACTCCAAAACACTTGCAAAATCCAAAACACTTGCAAACTAAAAAACACATGCAAATTCCAAAACACGTACAAATTCCAAAACACTTGCAAAATCCAAAACACTTGCAAACTAAAAAACACATGCAAATTCCAAAACACGTACAAATTCCAAAACACTTGCAAAATCCAAAACACTTGCAAACTAAAAAACACATGCAAATTCCAAAACACGTACAAATTCCAAAACACTTGCAAAATCCAAAACACGTACAAATTCCAAAACACTTGCAAAATCCAAAACACGTACAAATTCCAAAACACTTGCAAATTCCAAAACACGTACAAATTCCAAAACACTTGCAAAATCCAAAACACGTACAAATTCCAAAACACTTGAAAAATCCAAAACACGTACAAATTCCAAAACACTTGCAAAATCCAAAACTCTTGCAAACTAAAAAAAACATGCAAATTCCAAAACACGTACAAATTCCAAAACACTTGCAAAATCCAAAACACGTACAAAACACAACGGAAGTGCTCCAGGACGCTAGGGGCAGTGTTGAGCTTTTGTTACCTAGTAACTACACAAGCCAGGAAGTACCAATGACCGGATTTGGGGTTAGCAGCCTTAAAGGCCGCATTTTAAGGCCGATTACGTCACAGTAAATGATGAGCGTTCTCTCTCTAGCTGGTATAAAGAAGGCTTTCCCAATTCAAAGGCTGCTCGAAATGCGGCCCTCAAATGCGTCCATAATTTCCCTGAATTTTAAGGATGGGTCGGTGTAGCCTTCATGGCCCAACATATCCCAGACTTCATAGTGCGGTGGTGGTGTGGATAATTTTGCCGAAAAAAAACGGTGGAAGCGGAGCGGAGGAAGTGTAAACTTTCAGAAGTAAGTACTGAATATTATGTCACTTATTTATGCGCAAATATTTTTTTAATGAAGAACATTAAACCATTATTGTTGGCCACATGTCGGGAAAGTTATGTGACATTAGTCATGTCTGTACTTTCAGAATTAACTTGGTTTTAAAGCCTTTACTTTAAAAATATATATATAGTCGACCTTAATCTTACAGAGATTGTGATGATTTTGTGGATAATTAAAGTCAGTCATATATCCACAAACACAACAAGCTGAAAGTCAGTGATGCTGCTCGGTTTGCAGTCCTGAATATCACAGCACAAGGAAGATTCACTGCACTGTTAATGTTAGCTATGTTATATTGCTGCCTCTGTTCGGTGGTGTCGAGCCAAACGGACTTTAACGTGTGTTTGAACGAGCTGACGGTTCACTCGTTAAGCTGAAAGAAAGATGCTTTAATCACAGGAGTCACACATGTGTGTCCACTGTACCATCTGGGAACTCCTCTTGTTTCGTAATAACACAAACACTAAATGTTTGAATGTTTGCAGGGAAATCAAACACATTTCACTCGCAGTACTCGAGCTGACTTGAATGACGACTTGTACGCGCTGACTCAGCGCCCTCACAACAACCAACACATCATCCTCCACGGCCGTATTTCGTACAGGTCCACAAGTACCGCTGCTTCGCCTCTGAACGAAATCGGTCTCTATACAGTCCATTCTCTTTTGAGCTGCTTTTAGCATCTTGTAATCGTCGTCCCAACACAGTGTGTTTGTTTTGATTCGTAGACCCCGAAAATGGTGCCGCGCTCCCACAATGCATTGCGGCGTGACGTCAACTCCAAAGCCCTCTTAGAGCTGCTTGCTCTGTAACCTTATGTCATCTACCACTCATTCAATGATTTACAGCATTTCCCAATCACTTCCCTTTTTTTCTAAAAGATCACTTACAGCTGATTGTGGAATATCATGAATTTTATGAAGTGACTTGTTGCAAGTTGATAATCTCAAGTTCAATGACCTCTTTAGAACAACTCATCCATGCTTTTTGTTCCACTTATTTGGGTTCGGGTCATGGGGGCAGCAGTCTGAGTAGAGAAGTACAGACTTTCCTCACTCTGGGGACCTCTTGGGGAGGGGGGCATCCTAGTCACATGACTGAACCACCTCTGCTATATCTCCTTCCAATGTGGAGGAGCAGCTGCTCTACTCTGAGTCTGTTTCGAATGACTGAGCTCCTCACATGATCTCCAAGTGAATAATTACGCACACCCCACTTTTCAGTTATTTATTTGTAAAAAGTGTTTGGAATCATGTATGATTTTCGTTCCACTTCTCACGTGTACACCACTTTGTATCGGTCTTTCACGTGGAATTCCAATAAAATTGATTCATGTTTGTGGCTGTAATGTGACAAAATGTGGAAAGGTTCAAGGGGGCCGAATACTTTTGCAAGCCACTGTAAACTGGAATCAGCTGTAGCAAGTGCAGGAAAAAAAAACAAACATGTTTGTTTGATTGTCTTTTTTTTTTCTGTCCACCCCAACTGCAGATCACTGAAAAACCTTTGTAACCCAAATAATTACATAATTGTTTTTGAACTGTAATTGCGGAATGTACAGTAATAAATTGCTTTATTGCATTATTGAAAATGTATTGTAATTACAGCAGAGTAATATGTTACTTCCAGCACTGCTCTACGGTAGCCCCTAGAGACAAAGCACATACAAACTCCAAAACAATTGCAAATTCCAAAACACATGCAAACTCCAAAACACAACGGAAGTGCTCCAGGACGCTAGGGGCAGTGTTGAGCTTTTGTTACCAAGTAACTACACAAGCCAGGAAGTACCAATGACCGGATTTGGGCTGTATCCCAATTCAGGGTCTGCAGCCTTTGTCACTACCCGATCTGTACCGGAAACCCGATCGGTACCCCGCATGCGCGAAAGGTTTCTACTTCCGGTCGTAGCGTTTTACGATAGTTATGGGTCAGAGTATCTGTTAAGATGTTAAGAATAACAAGTATATCTTAAAATGTTTGCAATAATGAAGCATTTCAGTACAATGTAGACAAAAACGAAAAATAAAAAGAAAGTTACGGATCAGGACTCTCCGATCCTTACTGCGCATGTGTAAAGTCTGACCGTACAAATCGTGTCTACCCGATCCGTACCGCGCATGTGCAGATGTTTTTTTTCTTCTTCTGTTCGTTTAATGGCAGTTTACTCCCCAGTGTACGAGGATAGCGCCACCTGCTGACCGAGCAAATAAACCCTATTATAAACTGAATTATCGTCATTACAAACGTGTGTTAAATTTGATTTAGTGATAGTCAAGTGTGTTTATGCTTGTCTGTGAGGAAAGGATTGTTGGAATAGTGATGATGATGTGCGCTATCACTGTCAATTGTCAGTAAACACTTCATCTGGCTGATGAATCTACACGTGAGATATTACAAAGTCTGCATTATTAACTCTGTAATTAGGCGCCATTCTTCTTATTTTACAGCACTGTTGCTCAATCGGGGGACGCTCTCTGTTGAGGAGAAAAGCATGAATTTCTTTGTATACGGATTATCCATTGTTTAAATGTCCCGGTAGTCGAAAAGGAGGGAGAGCTGTTGAGAAATGCTAGGAGCTAACTGGGCGCTAACCGTATCATTCAAATATATTGAATGTCGCAATGTTGGCAAAGAGAGGAAGTGACGTAAGATTTGCGCATGCGGGGTACCGATCGGGTTTCCGGTACGGATCGGGTAGTGACAGCCTTAAAGGCCGCATTTTAAGGCCGATTACGTCACAGCGACACGACGAAGGCTGTCCAAATTCAAAGGCTGCTCTAAATGCGGCCCTCAAATGCGTCCTTAATTTCCCTGAATTTTAAGGATGGGTCAGTGTAGCCTTCATGGCCCAACATATCCCAGATTTCATAGCGCGGCGGTGGTGTGGATAATTTTGCCGAAAAAAACGGCGGAAGCGGAGACGCCAAAGAATAAACTTTCAGAAGTAAGTACTGAATATTATGTCACTTATTTATGCGCAAATGTTTTTATAATGAAGAACATTAAAACATTACTGTTGGCAACATGTCGGGAAAGTTATGTGACATTAGCGATGTTTGTACTAACTTGGTTTTAAAGCCTTTACTTCAAAATATACGCCGTTCAATAGTTGACTTTAATCTTACAGAGAGTGTGATGATTTTATGGATAATTAAAGTCAGTCATATATCCACAAACACAACAAGCTGAAAGTCAGTGATGCTGCTCGGTTTGCAGTCCTGAATATCACGGCACAAGCAGGATTCACTGCACTGTTAATGTTAGCTATGTTATATTGCTGCCTCTGTTCGGTGGTGTCGAGCCAAACGGACTTTAACGTGTGTTTGAACGAGCTGACGGTTCACTCGTTAAGCTGAAAGAAAGATGCTTTAATCACAGGAGTCACACATGTGTGTCCACTGTACCATCTGGGAACTCCTCTTGTTTCGTAATAACACAAACACTAAATCCTCCTTCTTTTGTGCTGTTTTGTAGCAGTGTATACACCTGAGACTGTCACCTGTCTGTCTGTCCTGCACTCTCTCTCTGTTTCTTTCTCTCTGATTGTGTAATAAAAATATGAACATGTGTTTATAAGTCACACTTGTGTTTGAATCCTGCAGCTTATCACACATTTGATTTCCATGTGTGACAACTGCAAGTGTCCAGAGTGAGGACAGACTGAGGGACCCACTGCTGCACATCATCTGTGAGGCTTTGCACCCCTGATGATCCACCAGGACAAACTCAACAGCGTGTGAGGAAGAGGAGGAGGAAGAGCCAGCAGCAGCTGACAGATGGAGAGAATAGACAGACTGTTCCCTGTTTGTGAAGGACTGCTAGAAAAGTTTAAAATAACTAATTGTCTGTCCTGAATCAGTCTTATTAGGTAATGTTCAAATAATGTTATCATTCCAGTGTTTTCAGTGTGGGAGAAAGTACTCAGGGCCTTCAAGTTACACACTATGAAAGGCAGCAACAAGTGTAATATTCAGAAACCTAAAGTATGTATCAGCAGCAGAATGGAGCTAAAAATAAATGTTTGTTTCAGTTCTATGAAGCTTTGAGTATTTTGGATTAGTAGCACTGCTGTGTTTGTTGCATCATATTGCTGTAATTGTTTATATGCTTTATATATTCTGAGGTAAGTTGATCTATAGTGTTACATTATTCTGTAAGGATGTTATGTGTTTTTAGACTTTCTGCCCAGTTTGACCCATTTAGCAGAAGCCAGCCTGTTTAAGGCTCTGATATCTATTCTGTATGACTTAAAGCAGTTATGACATGGTCTGATTTTCTCACCCAATAAAGGAATATTTCATATATCAGTCTACTCTTCATTTTATCAGAAACAGTTATCACAGCTTGTACATTTTCTTTTAATAAATATATGTAAGCAATGAGCCAAATTTAGTAATGCCAACATACTGAAGGAACAACATTTATCTCTTATATATGATACACCTATATATGCACTGTCAAAGATACTTGTCTTTGAGTGAAGATTTAAGGTGATAAGACATATAAATAATTGCAACTTGAATCTGTACTGAAGCTCAGTATTTGACACAGAGTTCATGTTCACTGCTGTAATAGCTAATAATGATTAATATAATAACTATAATATTGGCCATATTATATTTACATTACCAAAGTGATATGACTTTAGTCTCATGAACAACATCAGCTAATTCTTATTTACTAATTAATCTTGAAATGACTGTTCAGTACAGAAATGAAGCCCAAAAATCATGTTTTACTGTCCTGTGGTCTCAGCCTCAGATACTTATCAAATCACACAAAGCTCTTGTAGAAACAAACAAACAAATGAACAAAATATGTTCTCCCTCATTTCTGTCAAACCAAGTTGTATGACACGTTTCCAGCGGTTAGTATCATGGTTGCTAGGCAACCGGGGAAGCGCGACGGAGACTAGACCGTCCCATACAGACAAACTTGCCGTTTATTTTGCAAATCGAGCTCAACACTGCCCCTAGCGTCCTGTTTTGGAATTTGCATGTGTTTTTTAGTTTGCAAGTGTTTTGGGTTTTGCAAGTGTTTTGGAGTTTGTACGTGTTTTGGGTTTTGCAAGTGTTTTGGATTTTGCAAGTGTTTTGGAGTTTGTACGTGTTTTGGAGTTTGCATGTGTTCTTTAGTTTGCAAGTGTTTTGGAGTTTGCATGTGTTTTGGAATTTGCATGTGTTTTGGAGTTTGTACGTGCTTTGTCTCTAGGGGCCACCGTAGGGATAAGGGAGAAGAACGATGGCCTTAATAGCTTCACGTGGGACCATCAAATGAAATGTATGCTTTCATAGCCTTTAAACTACCAACTATAATGTGCTTAGGGATTAAAATGGGCCAAAACAACACTTACGCATTTCAGCGCCTTCAGATAACGAGTAATTCAATCTGATAGGTAGATAAATCAGAATCAGAATGCTTTATTCATCACTAGGGAAATTATGTAATAATAATTGATACAAAATACAGTTTAGCAAAGGTTAAACTCAGTAGTTAGAAGCATTGTGGCATAGTACATTATAGTATAGTACCGTGATCGATTGTCTTGTACTGTTGCAGAGCAGACTGTGGGATCCATGGTCACAGCTAGTTTTGGGGGAGAAGCAGAAGCATTACTGAAAAAAATTGCAATTGTAACCTGTGGGAGAGTTTTGCAGAAGTAAAAATTGCGGTATGACTTGTATAACTTCCAGCGAATCAAGCATTTAAAACCTTATATGTATGCAAGTCAGCAAACCTTTAAGCACTTTTTATCAGATTTGACTGGATATATATGCAGTTGTCATACCTCAATGACCATTGAAATGAAAGCTATTCTAGATAATGCTTTAATATAACCACCCAAATAAGTGCAAAAATGTGTTTTAATATGCCTGCTGACTCACAGGAATCGGTTCTGGAAGCAAAGTGGGAGTCATCAGTTTGAATTTAAGCTGATGATGTTCTTTAGTACACTTATACTCAGGGGTGCACATAAGTGGTCCACAGGTGCACATTCACTGTCAAAATATGTACGCGTTTGCGTACATATAAAAGGCACTGTTTCTGTCCGCTAGAGTGGGATTTTCACGGCATATTCTGCACCACATCTCTGTGCGTTCATCATTTGTTTGAAGCCAGTTCACCTCCTGCAACCACTTTTCTGAGAGTACGCGCTTCTTTTGCGGTTCGGACTCCTTCTGACATTTCTTTGGAGGTCGAGAAACACCAAAGTAATTGCATTAAGGAGCTTGCTTCTTCGACATCTTTAAGAGTTCTAAACAAATGTCTGTCCACCTCCAGGAAATCTTATGTACTCAAACGCGCGTTGCAACTTCTTATCTGGTGCGCGTCTTTTATTTTGACATTGAATGCGCACCTGCGGACCACTTATGTGCAGCCCTGCTTATAGTGGTAAGGAGTTACAAAAAGAAAAAGTAGCCTGTGTGCACTCTAAGAAATAAAACGTTGGATTTAATTGACAAAGTTAAGGCAATCTTTTCCACAAAACCTGGTCAATTAAACATAAATCAATATGGTTGTTATCTGCAATTTCAATGGTGATGTATATCAGAAGTGAAATTGTTCTATAAAAGCAACAGCTTTCCTTTCATTGTTATTATTTAACACCATTAATTAGAATTTAAACACTTTGTTCATTTTATTAACTGTATTGCTTTAGGTTCAATTGACAATATTAATTTGAATTTAATGGCACCATTTAGATTGCGTTTTGGACCTAATTAATTTGATTAATTATGATTTAATTAATAGTTTCATCTATATGCTAAATGTTTAGGTATCAACAAAACAAGTCTAGAAAGGTTCCTGAGTTGTCATCTATACATTGTAATTAGGTGTTTGGACCTTTCAGAGGTCTTCAGCAAAGGTCTAACACTTAACTACAGAGTACAGGTGACAACTCAAAAACCTTTTTACACTTGCTCACGAGTTACCATTTATAACATTCAAGATCCTTGCACTTCAATAGAAAACTCTTACACTAAAGCTTACATAAAGTGTAAATGCAAAAAAAGGGTGCTGCATCAACAACTTTATTTACGGTGAGCCTTGACAAGGCAAAGCTTCTACAGGGAACAACACTGCATAAGGCAATATTAAATGCTTAAAGTGCATGACCAAAATTTAAACATTGGAAACAACTTTCCGAGTTTCAACAAAGTGACATTGTAGTGTGCCGTAAGATGTCAAATTCAATACAACTGTGATTATAGTCAGATCTGCAGATTTACCACAGCAACTTAAAAATCACTGTATAATGCAATTACAGTACAGAAAATAGTTAAGTGACACAAAAAGGTAAAAACGATTTAGTCCCCAGTTCCAAAAATCGGATTCAGAATTATAAGTTTTCTATTATATAATAAATTTTACAATAAAAAAATGCATATAGCAAATCTCAAAATATTCTTAATTAAATGCTAAGACCAAAAATCCAGTACTTAACTTGAGTACAGGTGAAAACCTTAGAACCTTTTCACATTTGTTTGCACATACACTTTAACATTTATAACACTCAAGATCCTTGACCTACAATGGAAACCTGGTACACGAGAACTAATATGAAGTGTAAATACAAAAAAAAAAAAAAAAAAAAATTGTGTTGCTTTAACAACTTGAACAAAAGCCTTCAATGAGGCAAAGCTTAAACAGGGAAACAACACTGCATAATGCAACATTAAACGAAGTGTGTAAAATAAAATGTAAACATCTGAAACAACTTTCCAGTTTCAACTAAGTGACAGTGTAGTGAGGAGTAGGATGATTTCAGGATCTACAGTTGTAGGTCTGCAATGGCTACAGTCTGCAGAATTACCACAGCAACTCAAACTGAAGAAAATGTTGTGAAACAAGAAAATATATCCATCTGCGTAATTTTGTCCTCAGTTCCAAAAACTCAGTTTCTGAATTATGTTTTCTTTTCCACAATCAAAAGAGTAAATCTCCTAAATATTAAAAACTATGACAAAATATTTACAAACAAGGATCAACATATATATATTTATAAACTTTTAAACAGTAAAACAGAGCACTTATTTTGGGAGACATTTCAATCTAGAAGAGTCATTGCGTCTCCTTTTGGCAGAGTTTGTTCTTCAGCACTTGTATTTTGTTAGACAGTTTTTTGTCTTCCAGTCCCATGAGCACCTTCTGGAAGAACTCAAATGTGTAGCGAAGTGGCTTTGGGTAACTCAGATTGAGGCAGTAAATTAGCCCAAACAAAAGTGCACACCCGCTCGTCACATCGTGAAGATCCTGCAAGACTGTGCATCTCTCGATAATGATGCCAACATCTTTAAGGGAGTAATCAGGCTGTGCTCCTTCATGGATTATTTTATAAACACGCCAAATCCATCCTCTCAAGCTCTTCAGCTTCCATCACGTTGAAATCCTGAAAAGGACAGAAATATTTTAAATCCGTTGTATTTTGGTCCTTGCATCATCTATCTATTCACTCCATTTTAGTTAAAATGGTCCACACTATCTTAATTACACATATCCCTGAATGAGATTGAGGAGAACAGACCAAAGAAAAATGTGGATTTAAGACTATCACCAAATAAAGACCAAGAAGAAGATACATGAAACATGGACAGAGGGCAGAAGGAGTATGCATTAATAATATTATCAATATTCTGCTGACCAGGGTCATTTTCTTTAGTTTCGCATAAAACAATGTAAGTGAATGGAAACAAAATCCTAGTATTTCCCATGCACTTTATTGTTGTGAGCTAATTTAAAGAAAACTGATTGCTGCCAGAACAGGAGAATGCCTGGGCTTGTTTAGAAAATACATTTTTCAACTTACAAAACTCTGGGAATTATGACAGTCAAAATTTTACTGAGGGGTGGAATATCCCTTTAAAAATAAACTTACCATGTACTCTTTGATGAGATTTTCAGGGTTCTCATTCAGGTATATAATCACAGCTTTAAGGATGCATTCACGCTTCACTTCGATTCGGGAACTCTAAACAACAACACATGCAGCGCAATTACTTTTTTGAAGTTTTTAGAGACCCCCACAGAACTTAAGTCAATTTTTATTGTTTTTTAACCAATTCATAATTGTTTAAGTAATTTTAAACATGCTTTTTGCAAGCAAGTAGTTTTTTGTGTTAGAGAATGAGAAGCTTACCAATTCATTCCCATAAAGATTATAAGTTATGAGTCCAATTACACTGATTGCGATACATTGGGTCGTGGAAAATGCAGCTTTAGCGTGGTGTACCACCCGAAAGAAGGAAGATAAGTGTTGTTGCATAGGAGTACTGTTCAAAGGAATCAAAAACATTTTGATAGAGATTTCCAAAAATTAATGACAAAAAACTACACACTGTCACGTTAATATGAGGTATGCGGGCTACCACCACATTTGCAGTATTTATACCAAGTTTGAGTGAAAAAAAATAATCTACTGTGTCACTGAGTTGTGGCGAAATGTGAAATGTTGTCTGCCTTTGTCTTTTCTCAGTGTAGCTAATTATTCCTTTGGACAATTAATGAGTAACAAAAAAAAAGAAAAGAAAAGAAAAAAGCTACAATGCCAGCAACGGCACTTATGGCCTCTAGGGGCATGAGTTACTTAGTTCTGCTTTGTGTCAGGACCAAGTTCAGAATATAAGCCAAAAGCGAGATGAGAAGTATAACGCAGGAGAGAACAAGAATAAAATGACCCAAGAAAGTTAAAAATACAGGTTAATAACCAGACCTGAGATCAACCTGCAACTAATCTATTAGTTACAGAACATTATAACAAGACAGAATACCTGTGAAATTGCAGACAACGCTGCTGTGATCCGCCGCGCTGTTTCCCCTCCTTTTTTTCGTAGAATCTTCATCAACTGGTCAGAGTACTCTTCAAGACTGCTCATGAATGTGGACAGCAGTGGAACTGTGGTGATAACCTAAAAGACCAAATAAGAGAATTCAAAATGTAAAATTGCGTATTAAGGAAAAAGTAAATAATATGAAAGCATTAGGTACCTTCAACATGCACTTTTGGAGCACAGCTCAAATCTCCGCAGCTCCAAATTCCACAACCAGCAACCTGAGAGAAAAAGAAAAACAGAAAAAATTAATCGTATACAGTGAGACACATGCAAAGGGGTAGCACAGAGATGGTCTAAACTTAAGAACAATCCTGTTTCTTTTAAAATGTATTAATAATACAAGTTAAATTTCAAATGCTCCAAAATTTCTATTACTCATTTCATAAATCTGTTCCTGTGAGCACGTTTACCAGCCCAGTCTGTGAACGTGACCCACTTGCCCCCAAAAATAAAATCAAGTATACTGGGTGGCTAGTGCTCCGTTTGTATCGGTTTGTGCTGGTAAAATCCTCGTTTGTATCGCTAGGTGTCAAAGATATTACACTTTTATTTAATAGGTCATTCAGAGTTCACCCCCCCAAAGCAACACGAAAATGGCCCAAAATAGGTCAAAACATGCCACAAAATGCTCGGGTGCGAGCGAGCATTTCCTACGACTTCTACATCACCCGGACGCTCACTCGCGCCCGTAAGCACGGGGAGCGTGCTCGACGCCCGTGACGTCATCGCGGAAAAATAAAACATTAATAACCGGTTAACCGTAGCAGCACAAATGTTAATTTTACCGGCAAACAAGCACTAACCAAGCAGAGCATTTTGTGGCATGTTTTGGCCTATTTTTGGCCGTTGTCGTTTTGCTTTGGGGGGGGGGGGGGGGGGGGGGGGCTCTTCAACTCTCAATGACCTATTAAATAAAAGTGCAATATCTTTGACACCGTAGCAAACAAACGGAGCAATAACCACCCAGTATACTTGATTTTATTTTTGGGGGCAAGCAGGGGTCACCTTCTGAGGTCTCTTTGAGACTTGATGCGCGAAGATATGCAAACTACGCAGCTAGCGGTTCTCTTCAGTGAAACAGAGTATGGACTCGTCGACAATCACTGCACATGTATCCCAATTCTTGTTCGGGCTAACGTTCTCCTAACTTGATAGTGCAATAAAACAAATAAAATAAGTGTGCTATTCGGAGTTCGAATGAAATTTTAAACGCAGATGGGACAATATGCAAATGAATGTTTCCAATGCTAGCAAAATGCTACAACCTACAGAACACATACTGCCCACATATTTACCGGAAAAATATACGCCATATATTATCACAAAGTACTAGTTAAATTATATTCTATTAAAAATAGGAAGAAATGACCTTAACTCCAACGGATGAATCGTGATTAATCCCTCTTTCCAGACACGTGGCCAAAGCACACTGTGGCGTCGATGAAGAAGGTCAACGCGTATGCGCGAAGATTTTTTTTTCCTTCTCTGCGCATGCTCAGAAAGGATGTGGAAAGGGCTCTTTGGATTTAATTAAATGTGTTCAATAAATTGGAAATATCAATATTATTTAACATTAAAACGGTATAGAATTAATTAAATCAAATTTAAAAATATTAATTACACCCATAAGATTAACAATTTTAAGTATATTGAACATAAAACTAAGAATTAATTTTTAAAAAGCCCATGTTTCATTTCTTAGAGTGTGGAGCATGGATTTATACACTTCAGAACATTATTGGCTAAATCAAAAGAGCAGTAAACCTTGGAGCAGAAGCAGCAGGACAAGTCAGCTTACCACAGCATGTCTATAAAGAAAAAAAAAGAAAAACAAACAAAACACCTGGATCACCTGTATGGAGAAAAAAAACAGAAGAGAAAGCAAACAACAAAGAGCGACATAATAAAAAAAACAGCACCATCACAATAAACTAGCTAGCAGTAGATATCAGTAGATAGTAAATAATAAACGATATTGTGCAGCACACAAGATAGACAGCGCACAACGTGCTTTGAAGCAGCAGCCAAGAAAGCTGTAGTCCGCGTCTGTGAACACCCGTGTGTACACCTGTGTGCACACCTGTGTGGATCAGCATGCTTGTATTCCAAAGGTTTCTCCATGTAACGATCTGCTAGGGAGTGTGGGGAGCCATAGCCCCGTCCTCCAGGGTATGAAGCAGGTATGGAGGAGATCCAGGCCCCAGACATCCAGAGGCCCCAGAGTACGAGGACCCGAGGAGGACCACCAAAAGGGGGGGAACCGTGCCACCCTCCTGGGAAGAGCTGAGTAGATCCCCACGGAGCAGATGCCAGAGGGGGTTGCAGTGGCATGCCCACGGGCTCTGCCGGCAGGCAGCTGTGCCAGAGAGGACCGAGCTTCAGGCCCAGAGGCCTGAGGGCATCCCACCCCCGGAAGGAGCCCAGCCGGGCCACAGGCGCCCGGCCCCGCCAATCGGCCACCAGGAGTGAGCCGGTACATACATGAGCGCCCAGCTCATGTATGTACCGGCTCAGTGATTTATTTCTAAGTGGGTCATTTCCCTGCACTGTATTGCTATAATGGGACTGCCAACCACCTGCCAAATCCCACAGCCCAGTTACCATTATTTTGGATGTATGTGGGAAATATGTGGGCACCAATTCTGAGCCTAAACCTATGTTCTTGCTGTGATTTGTATAAAACTTCAAAGAAACTGCTTTACATATGCATTATTCAGCTGGTGCTCCCTGTCCATTTTTGTCAAATACTCTCCTTTTCAATCCAAATTTTCAAAATTTAAGGTTTGCTTTTATATTTTATCCATAAATTCATAAGACACACCTACACTGCCAAAAGCAAGATTGATATAATCTCTTTTGGTAATCACACATTTTTATAGACACGATTCATCTACTGCTATTCCTGAGGATGAAAGTACAAGCAATGCAGGAGATTAGAGACACTGTAATTTCATGAAATATACTAATTTATTCATAGTGCAGCTATGGTGGTTTATGGGTTTGTTTGTTGTTGTTGTTTTCATTTTTCTTGCAAGAAAATAGATAGATATACTTACAGTGCATTTAGTGATGTTTCTAAAACAGAATATCTGTTTTATGTTTATTTCTCTTAAACAAAAACACAGCTCTTGGCAGCAACTTTGTTGATCAACGGGTCTCTTAAGGACTTCTTTAGCATTTCATGGAAGGCATTGTGAGCCAATTTTTAGAGTTTAGTCTTTTCTTCTTAACAAAGACAGAATGAAGCAAAAGGAAAATCGTGGACATTTTTCAAACACTGGCATCAAGGAGACCAGAACATTCATAGTATATCACTATACTATGAATTAGCCTTGGCAAGTCAGTGTTTTGTCAGTAAAAGTTAGACTGAGGTAAAATGTCTCTATCTGACCTCACAGTCATGGAACAAGGATATTGCAACCAGTGAATTTAAAACATTATCAAATGCCAAAACATTGAGATAAATTTAATGGAAACCATTTCGTTTCTCATGCTGAGCTTATTACAAATTGGGAATATGTGCAAAAATGGGAATATGTGCAAATCAATACACCAAATGGGCGAAAGTACTGGACAACATATCCATTGCACAATTATGAATCACTTAATATGATAAGGAGATTCTGCAGGTCATTAATGTATAAAATTAAAATAAAATGTATTTTTAGTGACACAAGATACAAATATTGAAGCAAGATGTATAATTAGAATTATTTATAATAAATATGAATAAATCATTGCAATTTCTTTAACCATAAAGAATAACTAAATCCTTCAGGACAATGTCACATCAATGCACTGAACTCACTATGTTATCCACCTAACAGCCTCCACATGTTCTCACTGTAATTTCCCCCCTTAGGAATGAATTTATGCTGCACCAACCTGAATGTTTGCAGGGAAATCAAACACATTTCACTCGCAGTACTCGAGCTGACTTGAATGACGACTTGTACGCGCTGACTCAGCGCCCTCACAACAACCAACACATCATCCTCCACGGCCGTATTTCGTACAGGTCCACAAGTACCGCTGCTTCGCCTCTGAACGAAATCGGTCTCTATACAGTCCATTCTCTTTTGAGCTGCTTTTAGCATCTTGTAATCGTCGTCCCAACACAGTGTGTTTGTTTTGATTCGTAGACCCCGAAAATGGTGCCGCGCTCCCACAATGCATTGCGGCGTGACGTCAACTCCAAAGCCCTCTTAGAGCTGCTTGCTCTGTAACCTTATGTCATCTACCACTCATTCAATGATTTACAGCATTTCCCAATCACTTCCCTTTTTTTCTAAAAGATCACTTACAGCTGATTGTGGAATATCATGAATTTTATGAAGTGACTTGTTGCAAGTTGATAATCTCAAGTTCAATGACCTCTTTAGAACAACTCATCCATGCTTTTTGTTCCACTTATTTGGGTTCGGGTCATGGGGGCAGCAGTCTGGGTAGAGAAGTACAGACTTTCCTCACTCTGGGGACCTCTTGGGGAGGGGGGCATCCTAGTCACATGACTGAACCACCTCTGCTATATCTCCTTTCAATGTGGAGGAGCAGCTGCTCTACTCTGAGTCTGTTTCGAATGACTGAGCTCCTCACATGATCTCCAAGTGAATAATTACGCACACCCCACTTTTCAGTTATTTATTTGTAAAAAGTGTTTGGAATCATGTATGATTTTCGTTCCACTTCTCACGTGTACACCACTTTGTATCGGTCTTTCACGTGGAATTCCAATAAAATTGATTCATGTTTGTGGCTGTAATGTGACAAAATGTGGAAAGGTTCAAGGGGGCCGAATACTTTTGCAAGCCACTGTAAACTGGAATCAGCTGTAGCAAGTGCAGGAAAAAAAAAAAAAACATGTTTGTTTGATTGTCTTTTTTTTTTCTGTCCACCCCAACTGCAGATCACTGAAAAACCTTTGTAACCCAAATAATTACATAATTGTTTTTGAACTGTAATTGCGGAATGTACAGTAATAAATTGCTTTATTGCATTATTGAAAATGTATTGTAATTACAGCAGAGTAATATGTTACTTCCAGCACTGCTCTACGGTAGCCCCTAGAGACAAAGCACATACAAACTCCAAAACAATTGCAAATTCCAAAACACATGCAAACTCCAAAACACAACGGAAGTGCTCCAGGACGCTAGGGGCAGTGTTGAGCTTTTGTTACCAAGTAACTACACAAGCCAGGAAGTACCAATGACCGGATTTGGGCTGTATCCCAATTCAGGGTCTGCAGCCTTTGTCACTACCCGATCCGTACCGGAAACCCGATCGGTACCCCGCATGCGCGAAAGGTTTCTACTTCCGGTCGTAGCGTTTTACGATAGTTATGGGTCAGAGTATCTGTTAAGATGTTAAGAATAACAAGTATATCTTAAAATGTTTGCAATAATGAAGCATTTCAGTACAATGTAGACAAAAACGAAAAATAAAAAGAAAGTTACGGATCAGGACTCTCCGATCCTTACTGCGCATGTGTAAAGTCTGACCGTACAAATCGTGTCTACCCGATCCGTACCGCGCATGTGCAGATGTTTTTTTTCTTCTTCTGTTCGTTTAATGGCAGTTTACTCCCCAGTGTACGAGGATAGCGCCACCTGCTGACCGAGCAAATAAACCCTATTATAAACTGAATTATCGTCATTACAAACGTGTGTTAAATTTGATTTAGTGATAGTCGAGTGTGTTTATGCTTGTCTGTGAGGAAAGGATTGTTGGAATAGTGATGATGATGTGCGCTATCACTGTCAATTGTCAGTAAACACTTCATCTGGCTGATGAATCTACACGTGAGATATTACAAAGTCTGCATTATTAACTCTGTAATTAGGCGCCATTCTTCTTATTTTACAGCACTGTTGCTCAATCGGGGGACGCTCTCTGTTGAGGAGAAAAGCATGAATTTCTTTGTATACGGATTATCCATTGTTTAAATGTCACGGTAGTCGAAAAGGAGGGAGAGCTGTTGAGAAATGCTAGGAGCTAACTGGGCGCTAACCGTATCATTCAAATATATTGAATGTCGCAATGTTGGCAAAGAGAGGAAGTGACGTAAGATTTGCGCATGCGGGGTACCGATCGGGTTTCCGGTACGGATCGGGTAGTGACAGCCTTAAAGGCCGCATTTTAAGGCCGATTACGTCACAGCGACACGATGAAGGCTGTCCAAATTCAAAGGCTGCTCTAAATGCGGCCCTCAAATGCGTCCTTAATTTCCCTGAATTTTAAGGATGGGTCAGTGTAGCCTTCATGGCCCAACATATCCCAGATTTCATAGCGCGGCGGTGGTGTGGATAATTTTGCCGAAAAAAACGGCGGAAGCGGAGACGCCAAAGAATAAACTTTCAGAAGTAAGTACTGAATATTATGTCACTTATTTATGCGCAAATGTTTTTATAATGAAGAACATTAAAACATTACTGTTGGCAACATGTCGGGAAAGTTATGTGACATTAGCGATGTTTGTACTAACTTGGTTTTAAAGCCTTTACTTCAAAATATACGCCGTTCAATAGTTGACTTTAATCTTACAGAGAGTGTGATGATTTTATGGATAATTAAAGTCAGTCATATATCCACAAACACAACAAGCTGAAAGTCAGTGATGCTGCTCGGTTTGCAGTCCTGAATATCACGGCACAAGCAGGATTCACTGCACTGTTAATGTTAGCTATGTTATATTGCTGCCTCTGTTCGGTGGTGTCGAGCCAAACGGACTTTAACGTGTGTTTGAACGAGCTGACGGTTCACTCGTTAAGCTGAAAGAAAGATGCTTTAATCACAGGAGTCACACATGTGTTCACTGTACCATCTGGGAACTCTTCTTGTTTCGTAATATCACAAACACTGAATCCTCCTTCTCTTGTGCTGTTTTGTAGCAGTGTATACACCCGAGACTGCCACCTGTCTGTCTGTCCTGCACTCTCTCTCTGTTTCTTTCTCTCTGATTGTGTAATAAAAGTATGAACATGTATTTATAACTTACACTTGTGTTTGAATCCTGCAGCTTATCACACATTTGATTTCCAAGTGTGACAACTGCAAGTGTCCAGAGTGAGGACAGACTGAGGGACCCACTGCTGCACATCATCTGTGAGGCTTTGCACCCCTGATGATCCACCAGGACAAACTCAGCAGTGTGTGAGGAAGAGGAGGAGGAAGAGCCAGCAGCAGCTGACAGATGGAGAGAATAGACAGACTGTTCCCTGTTTGTGAAGGACTGCTAGAAAAGTTTAAAATAACTAATTGTCTGTCCTGAATCAGTCTTATTAGGTAATGTTCAAATAATGTTATCATTCCAGTGTTTTCAGTGTGGGAGAAAGTACTCAGGGCCTTCAAGTTACACACTATGAAAGGCAGCAACAAGTGTAATATTCAGAAACCTAAAGTATGTATCAGCAGCAGAATGGAGCTAAAAATAAATGTTTGTTTCAGTTCTATGAAGCTTTGAGTATTTTGGATTAGTAGCACTGCTGTGTTTGTTGCATCATATTGCTGTAATTGTTTATATGCTTTATATATTCTGAGGTAAGTTGATCTATAGTGTTACATATTCTATAAGGATGTTATGTGTTTGTATACTTTCTGCCCAGTTTGACCCATTTAGCAGAAGTCAGCCTGTTTAAGGCTCTGATATCTATTCTGTATGACTTAAAGCAGTTATGACATGGTCTGATTTTCTCACCCAATAAAGGAATATTTCATATATCAGTCTACTCTTCATTTTATCAGAAACAGTTATCACAGCTCGTACATTTTCTTTTTATAAATATATGTAAGCAATGAGCCAAATTTAGTAATGCCAACATACTGAAGGAACAACATTTGTCTCTTATATATGATACACCTATATATGCACTGTCAAAGATACTTGTCTTTGAGTGAAGATTTAAGGTGATAAGACATATAAATAACTGCAACTTGAATCTGTACTGAAGCTCAGTATTTGACACAGAGTTCATGTTCACTACTGTAATAGCTAATAATGATTAATATAATAACTATACCTACCTTATCGTGGTGGAGGGGTTTGTGTGTCCCAGGGATCCCAGGGGCTATGTTGTCTGGGGGCTTTTGCCCCCTGGTAGGGTCTCCCATGGCAAGTTGGCCCTGGGTGAGGGACCAGACAAAGAGCGATTCATAAGACCCTTATGAAAAGGACACCGAGGGAACAGTTTACCCTGCCCGGGATAGGGTTACCGGGGCCCCGCCCTGGAGCCAGGCCCGGGGAGGGTGCCCGAGGGCGAGCGTCTGGTGGCAAGAAGAGTTCCCAGATGGTCCCACAGCCCGAAGAGGAGACATGGGCCCATCCTCCCGCAGGCCCACCACCCGCAGGAGGCGCCATAGGGGTCGGGTGCATTGTGTGCCGGGTGGCGGCCAGGAGCGGAGGCCCTGGCGGAATGACCCCCGGCTGCCAAGACTGGCAATAGGGACATGGAATGTCACCTCTCTGGTGGGGAAGGAGCCTGAGTTAGTGCGTGAGGTTGAGAGGTACCGGCTAGATATAGTCGGGCTCACCTCTACACATGGCTTGGGCTCTGGAACCAGTCTCCTGGAGAGGGGCTGGACTCTGTCTCAGTCTGGAGTTGCCCCTGGTGAGAGGCGGCGGGCTGGGGTGGGTATCCTAATATCCCCTCGGCTTGCTGCCGGTACGTTGGGGTTTTTCCCGGTGGACGAGAGGGTTTGTTCCCTGCGCCTTAGGGTCGGGGAACGGGTCCTGACTGTCATCTGCGCTTATGCGCCGAGTGGCAGTTCAGAGTACCCAGCCTTCTTAGAGTCCCTGGGGGGGGGGGGTGCTGGAGGGTGCTCCACCTGGAGACTCTGTTGTCCTGCTGGGAGACTTCAATGCTCACGTGGGTAACGACAGCGAGACCTGGAGGGGCGTGATTGGGAGGAACGGCCTCCCTGATCTGAACCCGAGCGGTGCTCTGTTATTGGACTTCTGTGCTAACCACAGTTTGGCCATAACGAACACCCTGTTCGAACATAAGAGTGTCCATAAGTGCACGTGGCACCAGGACGCTCTAGGCCGTAGGTCGATGATCGATTTTGTAATCGTATCACCAGACCTGCGACCATATGTTCTGGACACTCGGGTAAAGAGAGGGGCTGGGCTGTCAACTGATCACCACCTGGTGGTGAGTTGGATCAGGTGGCGGGGGAGGACGCTGGACAGACCTGGTGCACCTAAACGCGTAGTGAGGGTGTGCTGGGAACGTCTAGCAGAGGCCCCAGTCCGCGAGATCTTCAACGCACACCTCCGGCAGAGCTTCGACAGCATTCCGAGGGAGACTGGGGACATTGAGTCCGAATGGACCATGTTCAGAGTCTCCATTGCCGAAGCTGCTGCATTGAGCTGCGGCCGCAAGGTGGTGGGTGCCTGCCGTGGTGGTAATCCCCGAACCAAATGGTGGACACCAGAGGTGAAGGGAGCCACCAGGCTGAAGAAGGAGTCCTATCGGGCTTGGTTAGCCTGTGGGACTCCGGAGGCAGCCGACAGGTATCGACAGGCCAAGCGGAATGCGGCTCGGGCAGTGGCTGAAGCAAAAACTCGGGTGTGGGAGGAGTTCGGAGAGGCCATGGAAAAAGACTTTCGGACTGCCTCGAAGAGATTCTGGCAAACCGTCAGACGTCTCAGGAGGGGAAAGCGGTGCTCTACCTGCACTGTGTATAGTGCTGGCGGAGCGCTGCTGACGTCGACTGAGAAAATTGTCAGGCGGTGGAAGGAATACTTCGAGGACCTCCTTAATCCCACTGACACGTCTTCCGAGGAGGAAGCAGAGTCTGGGGATGAGGGGAATGGCCCGCCAATTTCCGGGGGTGAGGTCACTGAGGCAGTTAAACAACTCCTTGGTGGCAGAGCCCCTGGTGTTGATGAGGTCCGCCCCGAGTTCCTGAAGGCTCTGGACGTTGTAGGGCTGTCCTGGTTGACACGCCTCTGCAATGTTGCGTGGAGATCAGGGGCAGTACCTGTGGACTGGCAGACCGGGGTGGTGGTCCCCATCTTTAAGAAAGGGGACCGGAGGGTGTGTTCAACTACAGGGGGATCACACTCCTCAGCCTCCCTGGGAAAGTCTATGCCAGGGTGCTGGAAAGGAGAGTTCGTCCGTTAGTCGAACCTCGGATACAGGAGGAACAATGCGGTTTTCGTCCTGGTCGCGGAACACTGGACCAGCTCTTTATCCTCTCCAGGATACTTGAGGGTGCATGGGAGTTTGCCCAACCAGTCTACATGTGTTTTGTGGACTTGGAGAAGGCATTCGACCGTGTCCCTCGGGGTGTCCTGTGGGAGGTGTTGCGGGAATATGGGGTGTCTGGCCCATTGCTACGGGCCATTCGATCCCTATACAACCGTTGCAAGAGCTTGGTTCGCATTGCCGGCAATAAGTCGGACTCGTTCCCGGTGGGTGATGGGCTTCGCCAGGGCTGCCCTTTGTCTCCGGTTCTGTTCATAATTTTTATGGACAGGATTTCTAGGCGCAGCCAAGTGGCGGAGGGCTTTCGCTTTGGTGGCCTCAGAATCTCATCTCTGATTTTTGCAGATGATGTGGTTCTGTTGGCTTCATCGGGTGAAGGCCTCCAGCTCGCACTGGAACGGTTCGCAGCCGAGTGTGAAGCAGCGGGAATGAGGATCAGCACCTCCAAATCTGAGGCCATGGTTCTCAGCCGGAAAAAGGTGGAGTGCCCACTCCGGGTCGGGGATGAGTTCCTGCCACAAGTGGAGGAGTTCAAGTATCTCGGGGTCTTGTTCGCGAGTGATGGGAGAAGGGAGCCGGAGATCGACAGACGGATTGGGGCTGCAGCTGCAGTAATGCGGACGCTGCACCGGTCCGTCGTGGTGAAGAGGGAGCTGAGTGTAAAAGCGAAGCTCTCAATTTACCGGTCGATCTACGTCCCTACCCTCACCTATGGCCACGAGCTGTGGGTAGTGACCGAAAGAACGAGATCGCGGATACAAGCGGCGGAAATGAGCTTCCTCCGAAGGGTGGCTGGCCTCTCCCTTAGAGATAGGGTGAGAAGTTTGGCCATCCGGGAGGGGCTCAGAGTAGAGCAGCTGCTGCTCCACATCGAAAGGAGCCAGCTGAGGTGGTTCGGGCATCTGACAAGGATGCCCCCCGGGCGCCTCCTGGGTGAGGTGTTCCAGGCATGTCCCACCGGGAGGAGGCCCCGGGGCAGACCCAGGACACGCTGGAGAGATTATATCTCTCGGCTGGCCTGGGAACGCCTTGGTATTCCCCCGGACAAGCTGGAGGAGGTGGCTGGGGAGAGGGAGGTCTGGGCCTCTTTGCTTAGGCTGCTGCCCCCGCAACCCGGCCCCGGACAAAGCGGATGAAGATGGATGGATGGATGGATGGATGGATGGATGGATAATAACTATAATATTGGCCATATTATATTTGCATTACCAAAGTGATATGACTTTAGTCTCATGAACAACATCAGCTAATTCTTATTTACTAACTAATCTTGAAATAACTGTTCAGTACAGAAATGAAGCCCAAAAATCATGTTTTACTGTCCTGTGGTCTCAGCCTCAGATACTTATCAAATCACACAAAGCTCTTGTAGAAACAAACAAACAAATGAACAAAATATGTTCTCCTTCATTTCTGTCAAACCAAGTTGTATGACACATTTCCAGCGGTTAGTATCATGGTTGCTAGGCAACCTGGGAAGCGCGACGAAGACTAGACCGTCCCATACAGACAAACTTGTCGTTTATTTTGCAAATCGAGCTCAACACTGCCCCTAGCGTCCTGGAGCACTTCCGTTGTGTTTTGGGGTTTGCAAGTGTTTTGGAGTTTGTACGTGCTTTGTCTCTAGGGGCCACCGTACTGCTCTGAACAAAATTGACTTCACGACACAATCTTGCCAGTTACTGTAGCTATTTAGTTTTCCACTTTTTAAAAATGTTTGCAACCTTTGCATAAGAGCTGCTTCTGTTGCTTTAGTAGCATCCATAAGGTTTGTGCCTTTAACACATTTTTTGTTGCTTGTGTTTACTTTTACACTCTAAGACAAAAATAAAAAAACAAACAAACCCCCTCCCCACATGCTGTGCACTACTTCCAATGACCTACTGGTCAGAGGAGCTACAACCTCATTTTAGGATTGCTTGGGTGCCTTGCCCCCCCCCCCCTGCTCACTCCTATGCCTACTTTCACCCATATTGTGTTTAACGACCTGGGCCCAAGCACACTTCAGTTTGTCTCGGCAGCTGAACTACTCTCTTTCATGCTCTCTCTTTTACACAGACAGACATAGCTCTCTTGTGGGCACAATGAGGTTCATGGTTGTATTTTGTGTGTGTGTGTGTGTGGGGGGGGGGGGGGGGGGGGGGCTATTGCTCATCTACTCGCATCTTTGATAGATTATTTAATACTTTAACATGGAAACCTTCACACGGGCAGCTGTCATTGAGGAAGAGTTGGACTTTTATGCCCGGGTATGAGAGATTCCACCTAAAGTCAGGCCCAGCTCTCCAAGCTTACTTGAGCAGGGCACACTTAATCATATTGTGCATACACGTTTTAATAGTATGGCTTTTATTCTTTCTTATTGAGTGATGCATACTTGTACTTACATAGAATTACAGACCAAACAAACAACACACAAACAAAGAAAAAATGGTTATTGGATAATCAAACTTGTCATAAGCTGAAGAAGTGTCATTGTAAGTCTCTGACCTCACTAATTTAATCTTTGATATCTAATATGAAATATGGGTATTTTTTTCTATACCTCACATATGTTTCTACCTTTTATCTATATTCAGATTTTTTTGTATGGGTTTTTTTTTGTGATTATCTATAAATGTGATCAACTGCAGAGACTGCAGATGAAAATTAGTCTGTATGGCAAAATCTGGCATATTTGCACGAGTAATTCAAATGCTGATGTTGAATAATATTACTCTATTTTTAACAAATAGAAACTTAAGGATCTCGGGAAGATGTGTAGCGATCACTCTACTTAAACAAATTACACTTTAGAAGTCAGAGTGCTTGGTATGGATCACCTAGTGTGACCCCACCTTTAAACAACAATCAGCAGAACACAAAGACATGGTACACACTCCTGCTCTTTATTTTGCGTCTCCTCCTAGGGGCATGACTTCCAGTACACCACAGCTAATAAAGAAAAGTGAGTACTCAAGCAACATAAAACACCTGTGCCCATTTAACTCCCTCTGTCTGGCCTAGTTGCCTGAATTACTCCCTCTACATCTCCCTCTTTAACTGAGTTCCAACCATACGCTGCTTCCATGTATACATTCTTCATAATGCCCATACTGCATCAGTGATTCATTATTATTCACAGCATTAAATATTGAATACAGTATGCATATTACTATGGAATACTACTGGTGAATAAATAATCCTAATGTTATCACTGTTGATTACAGCACTGCTTATATGGGCTCAAAGAGATAACTTACCTTTGCAAAGTTTTAATTCTTTGTGAAAGCAGCACTGGTGATTATACTGGGAGTATAAACGTTATGCAAAAAATAAACACTATGTGTCATTACCGATCCCTAGCGCTCCAAGCAGGTTAAGATAAAGACATGAATGCTGATGGTATTCAAGTGATTGCCTTCGGATCTGAACACATCAGAAGACTAGTGGCTTGATTTCTAATTAAATGTTTTAGTTGAGCAGCTTCCACCACTGCATCTCGGGATACACACTGACATATTTACCATGCCATGAAGGAATATTTGTGTCCCTGGCAGCTTGGCTTTTCAGCAGCAGTGTTGTATAGAGGATGCTGCCTGCTTGGTGGGGGTATTTATGCAGCTTCTAGTCACTACCATGTTTTACTTCTATTATATATATGACTCCCAAGAGAGCATGACCCTCCAGCCTTTACTCTATGTTCAGCTCAAAATGTAACTTTGATAACATAACCATTATGATCCCATATTCTAGTATTACTTTTCATAGTTTTCTAAAACTTGATTTTGAACTTTTAGTTTAGAAAATTAACTGCTTTCTCTATAAAGCTGATGGGGGGGGGGGGGAATTACATTGCGACATGACCATGTTCTTAAAAAATCTTATCTCTTCAAAAGCCTGGCTGCCTTGCAGTGTTGATAAGCTTGCATGTTTTTCCTGTTTCTCATTGCAGTACCCAAGTGTGTCTGAAAAGAACACACAAAAGGATTTTCATAATTTTGATATTCTGAAGATTTTTATCTCCTGCTCTGCCTATTATACAGTCTGAATAACAGCCTATAGCTGTTTAACAAAATTAGATATTTAAATCACTTTTTCATATCAGGGATATTCTTGGCTCTTACTGCTTCTAATTCTGATTATACATGCTTTCTGGTACTTCAGCGCTACTGTTTCAAAACACCACCAAGAAAACTATCCAAACAGTTTTGGTGATGTAAGTTTAATCTCTCAGCATTATTCATATACAACACTTTGACTCTATTTCTGTGTAAAACAATAAACAAATTATTCTTAGTGATTAGACTTCAAAACACATTTTAATTAAATGAAACCTTTCTTTGATATCATATGACATGTCTGTGTGACATTGTTACAAGTTATTAATTTTTTTGCTCCTTTTGCTGTTAAGTAAATTATCTTTCATCTGACAAGTGCAATTAAGGCAAAGTTATTGTAAAAGTCAGAAAATTTAGCAACCTTGCTGGTGAACTAAGACGACATTCATGTCAGCCCAGTTCTTCATAGCGAAAATGTGTTAGCGCAGATGTGACAAGTTTCATTAATAACTTTCTTACTACACCACATACGTTTCCATTGCATGCTCTAAACACCTAACAAAGCTCACTTATTTATCATAACTGTTAAAAACACTCAAATGCATGGTGTACTCTGGACAGCAACATTAGAAGGGAAATGCAATCTAAGTGCAGACTCGGGTCTTTCCAGTAACTTTGAAACAGAATTCCTTGTTAAAAAAATGAGAACAGAGACTAGTGGAGGAGTTTCCAAATCTTCACTGAATCAAAGTTACAAATTCATACATGACTTGAAGCATTTGAGATACAATGACAACATTCTCACATCATCTGGTACCCAATAAAAAGAAAAGTAGACGATTCAAACAGCTTGGTTAAGGTCAAGGAAAGACTGTGATTATGTTAAATGGCAACAGTTATTAAGCACAAGGATAAAGGTCTAAGGCTAAAGGCTCTGTCATGTCCTTACAGATTACAGACCCAATGAGCTAAATTTTCAAGTTTTGATTTTGGTCAATTTTTAAATGCCTGTCATGTACGGTATCATGAATTTCATTTTAGGGGTTCCACAATAGGTGTATATGCTTTAATGTTAATGTAATTTTGTCTCATGTGTGTTTATTAAGGCCCCAATCCTGGAAAGCTCAGCGTGCTCTGGTTGGTCGATCGGAATGCAAAATATGAGGCAGCACATTAATCTAAAAGGGCTTTGTTTGTTTTGTTTCATTTTTGCTCATTGTCTGACAAGATAAATAGAAAAAAATGTAAATGAGAACAGCGTTATGGGAATTACTCTGAATAAAATCTAGCACACATGAGCACTGAGAATACGTAAAGGTAAGTAATCCGCAGGGTCCTTCAGTTACTTAGATGCTGAGTGTGCGTGAAGACCCTTCAGTTCACTCTTAGCCAATAACAGCCAACAACAAAGCATTTGTGGTGCATTGCTCAGACCAGAGGCATTTTTACAGTGAGCAATGGTGGGCTGTGAGGCTGCATGTGGATTTAGTTGATGCAGCTTTTCCTTCCATTTTGAGGGTGTGCCAGCACTTTCTGTGAGAAATATAACTCCCAGTTGCCTGGAATTTGGCCTTATGTAACTCGACAAACCTTTAACATGGACATAATGGGGGTTCATATGATTATTGGGTTTTCTCTGTATGTATTATTGTAGGGTCTACCTAACAAAATAAAGCACCTTGAGGCGACTGTTGTTGTGATTTGGTGCTGTATAAATAACATTGATGAATTGACAAAATACACTGAAAACAAAAACAATCAAACTGAGATACTTTAGCCAATTACAAAACTAAACACCAGGATACGGTTAGATGCAGTCATGGTCAGACGTTTACATACACTCAACACTGGCATGAATGTCATGGTAATTTGGGACTTTTAATGATTTAGTTGAACTTTTGTTTTTTCAGGGTAGAACTGTTGTGATTATACTGCAGTCACATTTAATCAGTTCCAAAAACCTACAGGTAATTACAGCTGCCAAAGGGGCATTGCTTGGGATGGTTTCTCTCTGTTCCACATTATTCTTCCGCCAGGCACTCTCCTCCCATGTGGCCAGAGCCTTGGGACTTCTCGCTCTTTAACCAGACACACCTGATCATTGTCTCCTTCATCAGCATCAGTATAAAGGGACCAGCATAACCATCCAGCCTCCACCAGATAGCATGCCTGTCATCAGTGGAAACAGGCCAAAATCTGTTCTCTGTGAGCTTTGATGTGTTTCCCTGTGCTTACATGTTTTTCCTTTGTTCCTAGTTCTCCCCCTGTCGGCTGAAGAGCCTGAAGATGTTCGGTGCTAACTCTTCTCTAGTCTCAATGGTGGAACTCCATTTTTCAGGGAAGTGTCAGAAGAATCTTTAACAAAAGATTTAAGACCACAGAGTCTCAGAATCGTGTTTTCAATAAATGTACTTGCAGCAAGGAGTCATACAGAGTACTGCAGTGTATAGAGTAGGAGATATGGTTTAACAAAATTTCCCATCAGGAGCTTTCCCTTTTTGGCCCTGGAAGGAAACCTCCCTGAGTGGTCTTTCGCTCCTACTTTCGTTAACCTGCCCCTGCTGCAGTCAAACAAAGATTTAGAAACATTTATCCTGCGTCTTGTTTGGTTCTGCTTTGAGTCCATCTTAGTTATTTGGCCACACGACCGTCACAACGGGCTCAAATACACTGAGTTAAATCTTTTATAAGTGGGGCTGAAGGTTCTACAATGTATTTTAACTTGACAAGGCCAAGGCCTCTTAACTTCTTGTTGGTGATGATGATGATTACCTACAACTGGTAGTCTGTTTGCTAGCATAAAAAGGATTTGTTTGACAGTAGTCATTGGATTAACCAATACAGGGCATACGAATATTTGGGAAATCCAAGGAGCAAGATCTAACAAGGAAAACTGTAGATGTAACCAAAATGAAAAGACCTCTTGAAGCTCTTGAAGTTCTTAAAGAACTGCAGATTCCAAGATCATCAGTTCATACACTTGTATGTAAGTGCGTGTTACTCAGATGTGTCACCAATTTGCCAAGATCTGGAAGAACACCTAAACTGTCACTCTTAGATGAGAGGAAAGTAGGATGTTCAGAAAACCACCAAGGAAAAATGACCTGAAAAATGCTGGAACACCAGCATCACGGTGAAGAGAGTTTTTAATGGCTATGGACCAAAACAGTGCCAATGAAAACAGCTGCTCCATATTGAACATGTTCAAACCTTAGAGCTGAAATTTGCAGCTGTCCATATGGACAAGCCAAATATTTTTGGGGGAATTTTCTTTGGTCAGATAAGACAAAGATTGAACTTTTTGGCCACAATGAAAATACATATGTTTGGAGGTGTAAAGTTGAGGCTTTCAGAGAACACTGTAATAACACTTTACCAACTGTCAAGCATGGTGGGGGTAGAATTATGCTTGTGTGGTGTTTTGCTGCCCATGGTATTAGTGCTTTAGTGAATGAAGTGAATGAAGAAGGAGAAGTAAATCTAACTAATTCAGTGGTTAGATAGTTGAAACTTGGTTGGGTGTTCCAACAGACAGTTTTCCCAAACAGACATCAACACTGGTTTGGAACCTTCCCAAAGCCAAAAATGTCAGCATTAGTGGGGGCGTACTTATCGCTTGCCACACTCATTTTGGATTAAAATCATCAAAATGTGTGCTGTGCAATAATTTCACTGTGGAAAAAGAATAGTTTAAAGAAATAATTAAAAGCCAGTTAGTTTTAATGTACAGCACTTTGTGTCAGCTGTGGTTGTTTTTGATGATGATGATGATGATGATGATGATGATGATGATGATGATGATGAAAAGCCCAAAACTACCATGGCGTTCATGCCCATAGTGAGTGTATTTAAGAAACCACAACTCTAAATATAAATACTATGGAGGTTATTGTTATTAAAAGGGCACAATTTATTCATTTTTCTGTATCTGAACTTAAGCATTATTCCTGTTTACAGAACTTAAATCATCCACCACTCTGACCTCCACACTCTTATTTTTTCATCTTCCCACACAGTAAATTACTACTTTCTGTATTTGCACAGAATGTTGGCAGTGCACTGCTCGCATGAAAATTGTGAGGTGAAAACTTTTCCGAAATGAACACAATGACCTCAACTAAAAGAAAAAAAACTGCATGCATCTTCTCATTTTATATACATTTGAATGAAATTATTGATTTACACTGGCAACTGGTATTCTTGAGAGCCACTAATATGCAATATTTCATATGTTTTATGAATGCACAACTTTTGAAAGCATGGTTAATTTTTTTAAAGCTCTATTTCAAAAATATAAAAGTAATCTCAAAAGTCAAAAATGACTTCGCAAAATTAAAAAGATTAGATTAGAAACCCACATAGCAGGCAGGTCTGGCCCGGATCTGGTGTCAAGCCGGCACTGCTGGCTGACTTCTGGCATGGTATGGTATGTAATCCAGGTATGGGCCAGGCCTGGCGTAGATGGCACTGTTTATGTGATGGCATGCCATATCTGGCCCGATTGTGGTTTGGTTTATGTGGCCTAGGCTCATAGAGAAGACTGGTGTCATGGCAGGGTGTATGTCAACCAGATGTGGGCCAAGTCTGGCAATGATGGCACTATTTATGTTCATATTTTCCTATTTTAGTTAGAACACCCATTGCCATGTTGCAATACTATACTGCTATGGTAGCCAACATTTCAAATGCAGGTTTGACAGATTTGTGAGTGTACACTTTCTCCAAAACCTAGTGAGGGTTTACTCATGTTTACCACTGGCTGGCTGTAGCTCAGGCGGTAGAGTGGGGCATCTACTGATCGGAAAATTAGTGGTTCGATCCCCGGCTCCTCCAGTCTGCATGTCAAGGGTGTGAATGTAGTTAGAAAGCACTCAGTTTAAAGAACGTTCGTGATTAGGTGGCATGTTGTATAGAGCATTTTGATTAATCTGCGCGAGTAGAAAAGTGCTATATAAGAATCAGTCCATTCACTGCCTGAACAGAGTTTTGTCATGTTACTTTTGCACTATTATGTTCCAGCACATGTTATTATTACATGGCTTGATTAGGGTACACATTAGGCTGACATCTGGGGCCAGAGCTGAAATTGTTCTGGGTCAGCACAGGGCCAGCAGTGCGTCTGCAACTGGCCTTGTGCTGGCCCATGTGTGGGCCACCTCTGGCAAACCAGATCTAGTCCACCAAAGGGCCGTCATTCTTTGTAGTATTTGGGCCATGTATAAGCACATTGTATGGGCCAGATATGGGCCATACCAATTTTGCTATGCGGGAGAAAGTCCTCCCTACGATTTATGAACAGAGCTGGAAAGAACTTCAGAAATATGGACAAATCAAAAGAAAATTAACTCGTAAGAATGTTAGTTATGCATATTTGTAAGTAAAATGTAAAACTGCAATGCAATAAATTAAAAGCAATGAAATTATAAATGTGTTATATCATATCTACTGAGTCATATCTACTGAAGTAACTGCTAACCAGTTATCACTTACCATACACGTGTGATGGATCATTTTGTAACCCAACGCTAGGATAATAAATTTGTTCAGCCTCTATTTTGCACTCAACATTGCCAGAGAGACGCTGCCCATGGAGTTTTTTTTAAATTCTGTCTGAATAAGGTTTCCTAAAGTTTTGATGACTGAGTGACAAGTTATCGAGCCAGTATATGATCACAGAATGCATGAATGAGAGGGAAACAGATGTAACAGTGAAAGTGGAAAGAGCAGAGGTTGTGAAGGTGGATGATTTTAAAAGCTTCAGGTAAACCATTGAATAGAATGAAGAGAGATGTGAAGAAGAGAGTGTAAGCAAGCTGGGGTGGGTGGAGACGATTGTCAGGGGTGATTTCTGACAGAAAGATAGCAGCAAGAGTGAAATGGAAGGTTTATATGACAGTAGTGAGACCTGCCATGTAGGTCTGGAAACAGTGACAAAGTCAGAGATAAGGCTGTGATGGTTTGGGCATAGTAAAAGGAGGGGCAATGGATACATTGCTGAATATGGAGCTGACAGGCAGGAGGAAAAGGGAACGATCACAGATAAGGTTCGTGGATATAGTGGAAGAGTACATGTGTGAAAGAGGACAGATGGGGACAGATGATCTGCTATAACAACCTCTGAATGGACCAGCCAAAAGAAGATGAAGAAGAATATCTGACTACAAACTGGATAAGGTGGAAGAGGTGGAAGAGCTGAAACTGAAAAGAAATTATGTACTGTATCAAATTCAGCTGCGGCATATCAAATTCAAATTATGACACAAATCATGAAATGATGAAATGAATTGTAATGCTTGTAATGCTTATGCACAGAATAAGATCTTTGCAAGGGTGTTCACTGATTCATAGCCCAACACAAAACCTAGATTTTGATTTTTACATGATTTTTATTATGTAGCAGCCAAAATAAATAATAGTGGGCTAAAAAAGTTCAAACTAGACCAGCAGTCTATAATAGCACAATAGTAAGCCCTGCTGGAGTAACATATTCTGCATAGTATGCCTTCAGAGGGATCCAGTGATCCAGCAGAAGAGAAATGTCTCATTTTCCAGGACCTTTTAAAGTAATATCTGGAAAACTATACCACAGCAGAGGTGAAAACAATATCTATAGAGGTTCTCTGCAATGGTTGGCCTTTACTTAGAAATGAGGTGAGGTGACATATTTGCTGCTTGTTTGCCTGAGAGGTCCAGTGACTCATATGTAAACTGTTCCCTGGAGGAATTCTGCATATAATCTCTTGGAGGGGTTAACCTTTTCACCCAAGTGTAACTGTTTATAAAAGGAAAATAATATTCAGTGCCCTGGAGTAGAGCAGAAGTTATATGAAATCCCATTCGGATGCAATAATGGTGTTTGTTTTTTTAAGTTAATGTAAATTTGTTACTCCTGAGGTTTTAATGCCTTCATTAATCTAAGTCACTTCAGTCACTGAATTTACTTTTCAAAGGCCACATCTATCTTTTATGTCGTGTCTATGCTCAAAACTGCATTCTCTTTGATGGCTAATAAGGAGCAAGAGTCTGACTATACAGGCTTCCTTTCAGAAAGTGAACTGACTGATCACTTTGTCTATGACCTCAGTAAAAACTTTCCCCAGCTAATCTACTGAATCAATTGAATGCTGAATTCATATTATTTATATTATTTATTTATCTATATAGATAAATATAATAACAACAAAATGTTGGCCAAAGTGCTGTACAAAGAAGAGAAAAAAAAGAAAGAAAATTACACAGTAACAAATAACATCAATAACAAATACCTGATAAAAGATGACTACATCGACAGATAGGTAACTCTCATGTGGTGTTGAAAGCCAATGACAATAAATGTGTTTTAAGATGGGATTTGAAAAGACTGATGGTCAGGGCCTTTCTAATGTAGAGAGGTAAATCATTCCACATTTTCGGCGCCACAACTACAAATGCCTGGTTACCTCTGTGGATTTAGAAGTGGCCAAGAGCGAGAGATCACTTGATCTCTAGGGGGTATTTATGGCTGCAGTAAATCAGACAGATATTCTGGAGGCATTTCAGTGCTTTTTAAGTCAACAACAAAATTTTGTATTTAATTCTAAAGCGGACTGGGAGGCAGTGAAGTGAGGTGAGCACCGGGGAAATATCCTCGTGTCTCTTTGAACGTGTCAGGAGACGAGCTGCAGCATTCTGGACCAGCTGGAGCCGTGCTAGACAAGCCTGGCTAACACCGACATATAGAGAATTACAGTAGTCCAGCTGAGATAAGATAAAATCGTGAATTGCCTGTTCTAGGTTTTTAAGAGATAAAAAGGATTTCACCTTGGATAAGAGCCTCAATTTTAAAAAAGGGCCGCTGTACAACAGAGTTAATTTGTTTCTCAAAGGTAAACTTACTATCTAGTATAACCCCCCAATTTTTTGCATGCGGTTTAACAAAAGGTGCTAAACTGCGCAGTTCAAGATCTGGGGTACTAGGATTGCAGCTTGGTCCATAGATGCTCACTTCAGTTTTTTCCTCATTAAAATTAAGAAAATTTGAGGCCATCCAGGTCTTAACTTCGCAGAGACACTTAAATAAGGATTCCAGCGAAGCGGAGGTGTTACTCTTTAGCCGGAGATATACAGATCCACACCGTCGTCTGGCTGAACGAGTGGCCTCATTTATCCATGGGTCTGTTTGTATTTTCTGTCTCATAGTTTTAAAGCGGGCAATCTCATCAAGAATAGTTTTACACTTATCATAAAAGTTCATAACCATCTTCCCGGTGCCGTTGCCAAGGGAGGGTGTCAACAGTTTTTTAAAGCAATAGAGAATTGTTCTGTTGAAGTTGGTTTAAAAACGCGACAGCAGCGTTTTGGAATAGTAGACTTAAAATGGCAGTGAGATAAAAGTATGTCAAACACAAGAGGACAGTGGTCAGAAAAAAACGCGTCACATATTTCCAGGTTGGAGATTGGTAGTCCTAAAGACAGCACAAGATCCAACATGTGGCCCTGTTTATGGGTTGGATCCATGCTGGGTGAAGCTGAAGGAATCAAACAAACTAAAAACTCACAGACGTGGGGTTGTTTTAATTATCCCAACGACAGGTGTCAGGCAGGTGTAAGTCGAGCCCAGGAAGGGCTCGCAGTTGACATGGTCGAATCCAGTCGCAGTAAGATGGGGTTCTTTTCCAATATGTGTAAAGGCTGCCTTCATTCTCACCAGTAGACCACTGCCCTTTCCGTGGCGTCTGCGACGTCTCCTCAATTGGGGAAGCGCCGAGGCACAACAGAGGCAGGCTGAAACAGGAACGCCAGGCAGGAACGGTGGAGAGAAAGATCTCTGGTTTCCATAATTACAATAAAAAAAATTTGGAATAAGAGGATCTTATGGCCAGAAGCGTTTTGCGATCATATACACGCAGAGAGTTAGCATCCTTTAAATCAGGTAGAGCAAACAACATCACCAGTAGTAGCGGAGTTAGACGGCAGGCCGTGCACACTGGCGCCATCTTAACTCTTACTAGATGTCATTAAAAAAACAGTCAAATAGATGCTAAATCAGGGCATACATTAGGGTGGACACATTTTGTAACTCACAAGTTACAAATATATATTTCCCTCTATGTTTCTTAGTCAGATGCACTAATTTTTTGTTAAACAAAGTTTCAAAACACTAAGACAGAGCTTGGCAAAATGTTCATCTCAGTGCTTTAAAAAGAGGCTTCACTCATCAATAAGTGATGTCTGTGGCTATAGCCATCATTTATATACAGTTTGTGTTTGTTAATTGTGAAAAATTATCAGCATATAAGATCAATTTTGGTAAAATAAAATAGGAGAGTGTTGGCAAGTTCAGTGACTCTAGTTGGTGTTATATGTCCCTGCGCTGGCCTAGAGATAAGAAAGTAACGGTGCACAGGGTGGAGAATTATGAGGAACTGTTTGGTTCTGATTGAATTGTATTTCAAACTGAATCAAACAGTTGTTTTGTGGGAAGCATCAATTAACATCAGGGAGAGTTAAGGCCAACAAAACAGTTTTAACTTAAAACAAAAACACCCACCACCAGTTGCAAACATGTAACTCAACTTTTTACCATCTCAAGGAAAATCAGCAAAAAATATCAATGTAAAACGGTAGATCTCCAATGGAAGTTTTCTCAAACAAAAGTAACACCAAAAAAATAAAACAAAGGATGACTAAAACTAAAGGCAAAACAAGAAGACAACATATCATGAACCAAAACCTAACAGAGAGGTCTTGAAAAAGTAAATTAAAATGGTTAAAGGCAAAACTTCAAACAGTTTGTATTAGCTCTGGAGGATTCTCATTGGTCTGCAAAGGCTCAAAGAAGAAATACAGTGGCCTAGACCCTTAAGCAGCACAGTACATATTAACCCTTTCCATTTTTTAGACTGTGACATATGCAAAGAAGGCTAACTTAAGCAATGGTACACTCATAGAGCATATATTATGGTAAATGGCCTGCATTTGTATAGCGCTTTTCTAGTCCATAGGACCCCAAAGCGCTTTACACTACATTCAGTCATTCACCCATTCACACACACATTCACACACTGGTGATGGCAAGCTACATTGCAGCCACAGCTGCCCAGGGGTGCACTGACAGAGGCGAGGCTGCCGGACACTGGTGCTACCGGGCCCTCTGACCACCACCAGTAGGCAAACATGGGGTTAGTATCAGGATGCAGCCAGGATGCAGCCTGGGATCGAACCACCGACCTTCTGATTAGTGGCTGACCTGCTCTGCCACCTGAGCTACAGCCACCAAGAATTATAATATATATTAGTGGAATATCTTGCAGCTTGGCTGCTTGCTTTGGAAGATTCTGAAAATGAATTGTTTTGTATTTAATTCATAGATAGATAGATATATAGATAGAATCTGTGTTTAGCATCATTTCTGTGAGAATTTTTTACAATTGCCTTTCTGTTTATCATCCACAATAGCTGTAATTCTGAACTATTTGACAGATTTTTGGTTTATTTCTGTAGGAAAGCACCAGGAAATGCTATTAATTGATTTTTTAAGAATCATTACTTCTTCAGTCACTACAAAACACATTACAGGAGCTATCAAATTTTTTTAGAAAAGAATGAAACAATTAAAGTTGTCTGCCTCATTGTGATTCACTTAGAATTGTTCACGCAGGTGTCTTCATTAACACATTGTGACTACAGCACTCTCACAGTGTAAAAAGCAGATCAATTACCCATCTAAACTGCAGAACAAAGGTGGTGGCGACAGCGGAGGTGGTAGTGGCGACAAAAACGACAATGATAACGACAATAACGACACCAAAGCTGTTTTGTACTTTTCAGAACATACTTACAAAATCCTTTACAGAGTGCTACAAAAGATCAAAATCTAAATTCAAAAAGAGAAGTACACACAGTTAAAATACCAACAAGAAATAAAAATGAGGCATACTGTAAAACTAAAACAGTGAAAATAATATCACAGGTGAGACAAATAAATAAAATAGAAATAAATAGATTTGTTAATAATGAAGATAAATAAATAAATAAATAAATAAATAGTAGAAGTGGAATGAAAACTGTTTTATTGCAAAAAGTTAGGTGAGAGCAGATTGTGAGTCCCCTATTCTTCACATCTGTGAGGCTCTAACAGAATACCCCCACTTTCCTTTATAATGATGCAGGTTGGTACTACTACTACTACTAACATTACTACTACTACTACTACTACTACTACTAATAATAATAATAATAATAATAACAATAATAATGATAATAACACAGAAGATAATCTATTAATTTGCTATATAGGTTAAAGCAAAGCTTGGAATCTCAGATACTTCTCCACCCCCCCCCTCTCCCCCCAATGGTTTTCTCAGGTTAGGGGGCTGAATAGAAGAACCTGCATCCATCTATCCTTTTCTACTCATCCTTGGCGGAGGGCAGGGCTAGAATATGGCAGGGTACACCCTGGAGAGATCACCAGCCTATCGTAGGGTTAACAAAGACAATCTTTCACACCTATAAACAATTTAGAATTACCAATTAACCAAACCCCACTAACTGCATGTCTTTGAATTGTGGGAAGCCAGAGTACCCAGAGAGAACCCATGCAAACACAGGCAGAGTATGCAAACTCCACACAGAAAGGCTGCGGCCACTTTGAACTCAGGACCTTCTTGCTGTGAGGTACGACAGCCAGCATTTGATATAAGAGAGATAAGACACAAGATTTGACTTTGCATTTATGTTACAATCTGTCAGTGGAACATAAAGTTACATATCATCTGCATAACTGTGGAAAATAACTCTGATCCAATTGAAGACAGAGAGAAAAATAAACTGACCTGATCATCAGAGAATGATTATGTTAAAACATTTGCTGAGACCCAGGCTTCCAAAAATGTTTTCTTCCAATGTTTACAATGTAGTATAGGTGCAACAAGCCATGGCTTGGACTCTTTATAGAATACTGCAGCCAGTGCAACAGATAATTTTTTTTTGTTGTTTTTTTATTTTACAAATGCAACACTGATAAAATTATATGCTGAAATTGTCATTACTATTATTTTTCATGACATTTCCCTCACAACAGCAAGGCTGTGTGCTTTCTCTTCCATGTGCCTCCAGCAATTTGCCATGCAGTTTTATGCTAACAGTATTTCTTAAATAAAAGGCCAATTCTTTCAACACTAGAACTGGCCTGAACAATAGAGAGCTCTGAGCACCACAAGCAGCTAAGAAAATACACTGTTGTGTGCCCTTAAGAGAAAATAAAATTAGCAAATTTTTTGATACCATACTTACTCTGCATTCAAATTAATAGAAATAAATTTGAATTTGGTCTCAGTGTTGAAAAAAAAAAGCCAGGTTTTATTCTCACCAATCAAACCTGACTTGAACATAATTTATTTGGCCTTTATTGCAAATGAGCATGGTCCCAATGAGCACTACTCAGAGGTCCTTCAGAAGGCCATTAAAACTCTGTGCTCATTTATACTACATAATGATTGAAAGTGCGATAGGTACTACATCAGAAATGTTTGCCATATTTCCAGGATTCTCAGGTAGCCTGAATATTGTTATCAATCATGGATGACATTTTCTGTTGTATATTAATGCACTGAAGTTTCATTACTGGGTTCCCCGCGGTGATTGATGCTGCACATTGTGCCCATATCCCCCTCATCGCAGTCCTACAGAGCACTACATGAATAAGAGATCTTCTTCCAGACTCACTGTGACACTGCATTGTATTGGTGGGTAGTTTTTCCACCTAACGAGCGATAAGCCTGTTTACACATTTAAATGCTTGATATTTTTTATCTATTTTTCCCTTATGCTTGCATCTCAGCTGGAGCTGCAGTAACAGTTTTGTGTTGCTTTGCTGCTGAGTCATTACATACTTATTACATACTTACTCATCACGTTCTCCTATATCTGCTCATGCAATCTACATAGTCTCCTGAAACTGTATGCGGCATGTGTTACCACAACACCACAAATATTTAGTATACAGCTCTCATTGCTTCATTACGTCCACATTTTTCTTATGCATACCAGATCTGTAATATTATGGCAAAATTTCTTTCTACAGAGATGCAGTCATTACTGTTTTTGTTAGATATTTTTTTATTGTTTAGTAATTTTTTGTTGATTTTTTTTTAATCAGCAGAAACTGTTATTTTAAAATGCTTGTTTTGTGCAGCCAACAGTTCAAGATACAAAGTTATTTAAACCAAAAAAAGGGCAATGGCAGCAAATGAACACATTTCAAAATGTTCAAAATGTTTAAATGATTAATTTCCTGTGAAACAGCTAATCAAATTATAATTTGATGAGCCTCAGCATTCTGCTTTCAATCTGTCAATGCTCGATTAAATTGTTTACTACCACCTGTGAGTCCTGCTAGTGAGCTTGCCATTGTTTACTTTTTTCAAGACAACTATAGATGATGGCCTGATATTCAACTTGTCTGCTGAGACAGATCCCTGGGCCATTGGTCTGATAAAAAATTCACTTTCAAAGTGCAAACAGGAAATCTAGTGAACAGCTGCACAGATACGGGGCCAGCTCTCCTACAGTTGGGTAACAGAAGGTGGTGGAGATTTTTTCTACCCCCATTTCTTTTTTATTCTCATCCTACTGACAACGCAGACTCACAACACATTTGTGTCATCAACATTTCACTCTTTAAATAAGACTTTTTGTAAACATAGCACGGGAGTTGTTAAATTTTATTCTGTTGTGCTGTAAAAAGAAAAAAGAGATCCAACTATAAAGACAACATCCTGTCCCTCCATTGTCTGTGTTGTGACCTTGCTGTCTTGTTCACGTATTCAAGCCCAAACTTTATTTCTTTTGTTCATTTTTTGTTCTTCTAGTGTTTTTTGTGAATTCTTCTGAAAATTATTGGACATTTATTCATGTTTCTAGTATTACACGAGATCTATTGCAGATAAAATACACTGTAGCACCCTGTTGATTGGGAAAAGATATACACCTTTTTACCTTTGTAGAGCTTACTAACTGCCAAGCTTCAAAGCCCAGCATTAATCTTTCTATAACTTTAATACTTTTAGTAATAAAGGTACAACAGTTAGCATCAAATGCCTCAAAACAATTTTGTTTGTAGAGGGTTGTGCATGAACAGTATGTGCGTTTGCTGTCACTGCATTTCCCTGAGGATCTTCTTTCCTTGCCAAATCAGCATTTATTCCCTGCCTGCACCTCCTTGCCCTTCATGCACTTCACAACCTTATGTATTTGTGTCTTCTGGTAATAAAAAGAATAGAAGAGAAGAAACAGCGCGTGAGTAATGTTCACCAAAGTAAAGGTTCTGGAATGCATTATTATGGATTTCTGTTCAGCATATATGCACACTTAAAAAATAAATAAATAAATAAAATAATCCAGCAATTATCAAACAACCCGCAGGGTCTGAGTAGCTGTAATAATTTAATGATGCTCACAGGTTTCTCTACTCTGTCATCAAACTGAAATTAAATTTGTTTGTTTCTGAAACAGATATTCAGATATATAATCTTATCTGACCACCCATAATAATAAAATAAAATAAAAAACCCATTAAAATTACATATTTCCAAATGTGGACTTCTTTGTGAAGCATAACATTAAGCCACTACAGGTATTTCTTTCTGTTCAGAAATCCAAATAATGCACTTCAGTATGTAATAAAATAAATATAATAATGTGTTTTCTGTTTTTTTTTTTTTTTTCAGATTTTAACAAAACAATACATTTTAAAATTGGTATTAGCAATAATTACACTGTAGTGTGAAAAATATCATTTTGATTAAAGAGCTTGTGCATACAATGAGATTTACCATTACAGAAACAATAGAAATATATATTTTGGTAATTACCAATAATGTTAATTAATGGGAGCTGTGGAATAAACCTTATATTGGGAGGTGGTCTAAGCAGTTTGTTTTTCTTTTTTCTTGATGATTTTTTCACCTTTACAGCATGGATAATGCTTAGGGCTGATCTTATGATCTGAGTACGAAACTTCAAGTCATTTAAAGTCCATCTACTATCATGTGACTAAAGCTGTTGCTTTCCTCTGCCCATCTATGCAGCCATGACACACTGCATTTAAAACTGTATTAGCATAAAAGAGGAACAGTCACAATCCTACCATCTGCGACATTGTTTGTGATCTGAAAAACTGAGCAGATTGTGAATGGCAGCTACATTAGCTTTTCAAAATTCTTGAAAATGTCTCGTCAAATCAAAGATGACTTATAGTGACGACTGTTGCTACCAGTAAATGAAATGCAGATATCAGCGCCAGTTAGCTCGATCAGTTACTGATCATATTTGTTATCTCAAACAAAATTGTTCAGATTCTGTGCCCTTTTGATTGGTCTATATATCTCATGAAATATCTCTGTGACTATTGAATGGATTACTGTGACCTTTAATAAAAACATTTATTGTTTCCAGACCTTCCTTTGAGTACCATAGTGAGGTCAATATTGGTTGTTTTGAGGGGATTATCCCAAAAACTATTGAGTGGATTGCTGCAAAATTTAGTGCAGACCTTCAACAATCCTGTTTCATATTTGTTTGTTTTTTTCATTTAGTGGCACTATCAGTGGTCAGTTATTTACATGTATTTATTTGACGAACCTTTTTGCAAAACTAATGATATCCATCTAAGATGTTTTCTGCATCTCTCACCAAGATGGAAATCACAGCAAGTGCTATAATTATCTTATTAGCATTGCCATTATGAGCATGATAGTGTGCTGATGCTGCTGAGTGTGTGTAGTCGCAAAATACTGCTAGCATGGCTGAAGACTGAAAGTGCTGTTTTTTTTAATTCTTTTGCTAATAAAATTACATTTGTCTCCAACTTTTAAGGTTAAAGGCTTTTTCAGGTTTGGTAAAAAACTGCTGAGTTTTACCCTGCTGGACAAAGCCATCATTGTTAAATGGGAGGATTTTAATCTGAGTCTGCATTAATATTTGTAAAATGTATCAGAGAGCTGCCACATACTCCTATAAATATTTTATTACTCCAATTATTATTTCACAACTGACACCAGTTTATGCAGAATACGTGATCTCCATTTTCAGTCTTTGAGAGGACTTTCTCCATGTGTTGGTGTTTCCCCCTTAATTTGCTTTCTCTTGTTCCCTCTGGATCTCAGAAACGTATGTTCTACCTCACCATAAACCCAAGAAGCATTAAAGTGAAATAACCACATAAATAAGTGAAAATACGCCGCTTGATTCCAGACTATGTAGTCGTGTTCACACTCTTTGATGCACTCACACTCTTTTTACCGTTTGCTGAAGAGAATGAATGTGTTTGCTTTGTTTTTCTGTCAGCACCTCACAATACAAGCATACATATATATATACATATTTAATATATTCCACCTATTATTAAATATGTCAGAAATGAAATTTAAAAAAACAGGTAAATTATGTTTCCGATTATTTTTCTCTAACGTCACCTAAAGAAATTGTCAAAATAGGAGCAGAAGAAAGCTTTAGAAGAGGCTGAGATTTACAGTCGAAACAGATTTGATTTCCTGTGCTTGCAGAAATGAAAATGTCAATGAAATGCAGGAGGTAAAAAATATTTTGTTCATTGTTGAGATAAAATCTCTTCACACATTTAGCACAAAAGCATCGATATATTTTTCACTAGTTGCTTTACATCTGATTTTGAAACACATTGAGTCTAGAAGCTTATCACAAACGTCAAACTGTGAAAAAACATTTAAATTTCAGTTATTAACATTTCTCGGAGATAGAACCAACATATGTCACCCCACACCATACACACAGACACTGATCAAATCATAGCATACATGTTACTGGCACAAGTTCAGGGGTTTCATCTCATTAATGTGTGATAATGATATGTCAGTGGTGTCCAACCTTTCATCCGATGTCTAAGAATAGTATGTGCAATGGGGCTGAGAGAAAGCATGGGGGTGAGAGTGACAGAGCTGTTCTCATTCCACCTAATGAGACAGGAGATCAACCTGCCATTGATAATACAGCAGTTGGAAACACTGATCCAGTCGCACACAAACTTCAAAGGATTCCCTAAGGCCTTTAGAAAAAAGGTTGTGGATGCTTATGAGTCTGGTAAGGGATTTAAAAAGATCTATGAATTCATTTAAACTAGCACAGTGCCCACTGTCAAGCATGTTAGCGTCACTAAAGTTAAAGTCACAGGAAGTGAAAGTTTATATTATCTGAACTAGTGACATGAGGTCCCACGTCATGTCAGAGTGCCTTGTTCATGTGGCCAATCAAAAGAAAGAAAACACACACATAGAAGGCACAAAACATGGGAGCACCTTTAACTGAGGTCTGATGTAAATAAGATGAACAGTTTTTAAGTTGACAAAGAATAGACATACATGCAGATTCCCTGAATTTAATTCAGTTTTATTTTATTCCTATAATGCCAAATCACAGTTGCCCAAGGTACTTTTCTATTGTAACGACCATGTAAAGACCCTGACCCAGAGAAAACCCCAACAATCAGATGTCCCACTATGAGCAAGCTTGGCAACCGTAGAAAGAAGAAAAAAAAAACCTTTTAAAAGGAAGAAACCTCTCCGGCAGATATAGGCAGAGATTATGAATAACTAATGATTAAATGCAGAGTTGTGTATGAACACAGTGAGTGAAAAAAGGTGGGTGATGAAGAAACACTCACCGCATCATGGGAAGCTCCCGAGCAGCCTAGGCCTATTGCAGCTTACCTAGGGGAAGGTTCAGGGTCACCTGATTCAACTCTTTATCAAAAAACGTTTTAAGTCTAATCTTAAAAGTAAAGGGGGTGTCTTTCTCCTGAATTCAATGTGGGAGCTGCTTCCACAGAAGAGGGGCTTGAAAGCTGAAGGCTCCTCCTCCCATTCTATTTTAAATACCCAACGAATCACAAGTAAGCGCACAGTCTGAGAGTGAAATGCTCTATTGATATGGTACTGAGTTCTTTAAGATAAGATGGGGACTGGTTATAATGACCTTGTACGAAAAGGATTTTAAATTTGATTCTGGATTTAACAGAGAGCCAATAAAGAAAATCCAATATGGGATAAATATGCTTTCTTTTTCTACTCCTTGTCAGTACTCTCCCTGCAGCACTTTGAATCAACTAAAGGCTTTTCAGGGAGTCTTTACAATAATCAAACAATAATGAATTATAGTAGTTCATCCTAGGCATAATAAATGAATGAACTAGTTTTTCAGCATCACTCTGAGCAGGATGTTTTCTCATTTTTAGAAATATTGCTGAAATGCAAGAAAGTAGTACTTATTTATTTAATGTGCACCTTGAAGGACATACCCTGTTCAAAAACAAGTCCAAGATTCCTTGCAGTGGTACTAGAGACCAAGGTAATGTCACCCAGATTAAGTGTCTGGTTAGACAACATGTTTCTACTGCAGGCCAAGTGCAATAATCCTTTTTTATCTGAATTCATAAGCAGGAAAGGAGAGGTTGTCCAGGTCTTTATGTCTTTAGAACATTGTTTCAGTTTAACTAATTGGGGTGTGCTATCAGGTTTCATGGACAGGTAAAGGTGTCATCTGTGTAGCAGATAACGCGTATACCATATTATTACGCTAAGGAGAGCATGTACAATGTAAACAAAATTGGTCCAAGCACATGAGTCCACTATCAGAAGTCATACAGTGATCATTTGTAGCTGTTACTAATGCTGTTTCTGTACTGTGATAAATCCTGAATCCTGACTGAGACTTTTCAAATAAACCATTCCTCTGCAGGTGATCAGTTAGCTGTTTTACAAATACTCTTTCAAGAATTCAGTCAAGGGGTTGCTTTTTAAGTAATGGTTTAAATCCTACCACTTTAAATGGACTTGGTCTTTTAGGAATCAAGTCTAATATACAAGTTGATGGTCTGGAGGAAGTAATTATTAAAGTTAACTCAAAAAGATCAATCAGAGAGAAAGAGTCCAAAATAAATATCAATAATACTGAAAGTAGCTGTACATAATGATACTTCTGAGGGTGGTTATGAGTATTTGTTTCTCTAATGGTTTTTATTGTTAACCTATCCAACACTGGCTGCCAAATTAAGAGCTAAAGTAGGCTGTTTGAGTGCATCTACATCAGAAATAAACTGCACAAACTTAAACTGGAAAACAACAGTTTGACAGTGAACATTTTGACTAATGTGCTCTGGACAGATGACTCAAAGATCATAGAGCTGTTAGTAACAGCAGATATGTTTCGTGCAGACCAGTGGCAGCTTTTGAGACAGTCCTCATTCGTGCTGGTTGACTGCCTCAGGGAGTGGGTAGCTTGCAGTCTTAAATCCACTGTGAAATCTGAATTATATTAGAAAGTGTTTGAGGATCTGTACAAAAACAAAAGTTGAACCAGAACTTTAATTTTCAACAGGCCAATGATCCCAAGTAAATCCACCAAGCAAGATGAAGAAGATAAGATAAGAGACGCTTTATTTATCCTGAAAGCTGGGGAACCACTGTGTTACATAATAAATGGCTTTGAAAAACTGAGGACTATTGAATGGTCTTTACAAAGCATAGATCTAAATCCTAAATCTAAAATGTAGTGCATTGAATGAATCCATTATAACACTTGATTAAAAGTCAGTTATGTTTTTGTCTGTTTTACCTAGACTACCTTCCAACATGGACTGTCTGTTCTTTAAGTGGGAATGCCTGCTAAAGGGTTTTACAGATGGTAGAAAACACCAACAGGACTGTATTTAGAGGACGTAGAAAATTCTTTTTTGATTGAATTCCAAAACCCATTTTAAGGAAATTTCATAATCTTTAACAACTTATTAGAACTGCCAAACATCTGCATCAATTGCAATTGTCAGCATCTTAACATGTTACCATTTAGGCATTGCTGTTTACCAAGGTACCCTGTGAACCTTTTGACCAATTGTTGCTCTACAGAAAAATGTGTTTATGAGTGAACACAGTGAACAACCTGGCAACACTATATACATTTCATCAGCAATTTTATAGTCTGCCAATTGACAGTTGTTGGCAGTTTTGACATTATAGGTCTGAAATGGGGACGTTATCTCCCAGAAAGCCAATATGACTGTGGCCCATGTATCAAGGCGCCAATGCAAAAGGACAGCAGGTGCTATCTAAAACAAAAAAACAAAATAAAAAAAAAAAACATAATTTTGTTGTGCCTTCGGACAAGAACAAATATGTTGTGGTACAGAAGATGGAACTTCCCATGGGTGTGTTATGTTCTTTATCAATTTCTTAGTTACATACTTATATTTCAATTCTTTTTCTATACAAGAAAAGAATTGGTTGGTTAGTTCCGTTTTAACCAGCAACTCGCATCCTAGTGAGTGTCATTTTATTGTAATGCAGAGCAACACAGTATGAATGTAGTTTTGTTTTGTATATTTTGTATTTTTGTTTTGTTTTTCTGCTTCTTGATTTCTTCATTATATTGTATTATGCTCATCTGTTGTCTGTGTTCTTTTTGAAAATGTGGAGCTGAGGATGGATGACCCACCTGCTGCAGACCAAATCTACTTATAGGTACAAATAACAAAACGTGAGCCTGAACTGCCAGTATGTCAGCTGACGTGCATGTTTACTGGCTCAAACACCTTTTCAAGAATCGGAAAACTTTCCTTATGTTTTGAAACAAGGGGCTCACCTCATCCCCCTTCCTTTTTTTGTTTCTCTGTGCTTTGTCTCTTTGTATCTTCTTGTTTCATGTTTCTGCTTTTAATTCTCCCACTGTTGTTGCGAGTGATGGCAATCACCCTTCCACTCGCTTTCCCGCTGCAGAGGTACACGCAAAGTCATCACTGTCACCACTGTTTTCCCTCCACACCAGGCTGCTTGTGACTTTTAGTGAACAGTGTGCTATATTCACCACTTCAATTTAATTCACACTGCAGCTCAAACTCCACAATGGCACTTTTTGTGTGGGGAGGGCACGTAGGAGGGTGATTGTTTGCCTGTGGGTGTATGTGCGCTTACATGCATTAATTTCCCATATTTCTGAGGGCTGAGGAGATGTCCTCAATCCAGATTCATCCAAACGCCAACACACACATGCACGCACAACCACACATACGTGCAAACACAAAGAAACAACATCCACATTAAGAGGCTAAGCTGGTGAAAGCCACTGACAGGCAGCGTGTCAGTGCAGCGTCTTTTTTTGTTTTGGCAATGCTGTATTTCAGGCTGTTGCTGCTGTGCATCAGCCAAATGCTACAGAATGCAGCCATGGAAACTCTATCGATACCAAATTTTTTCTTTGGCAGGTAAGAGAACATGCAGCCTTGAAAGATTTTTTTTCCAAACTCAATTTGTTGAGTTCTATGAAGGTTAGATGGGATGCCATAGTAACAGCAAAGCAAGTAAGTTAATGGCTTTGATAAGGATGTATGTACCTATATAGAATGAAAGCCTCAAACCTACAACTTGTATAGTGGATAAAAGAATGGTTGCATGATGCTTAAGTAAGGGGAAAAGAGAGGGGAAAAAAGACATAGCACAAACAGATCTACCTGCAAAGCGCATGCATGTTTGATAAATTCAAGTGTTTCAGTTATTCTGTGTGATTCTGTGCTCAAGCACAAAACCTTTTGGTTAAACTGTTGCTCTGCATACTGTATGCCGCTGAGCTGCTCTCAGTCATCCCTCTGCACCCATGAATATCCTAATGAATACTGCTGTCTGTTCTCTGGAGAAAGCACCCAGTGTTTCTAACCATTTCAGAGGAGGAGGCAAGGTGCTGCTGCTGGCTCTCAAATACCCACCACTGAATATAGAGCACTAAAAAGCTATCTCTGAGGAATTAATGTACTTCAAACCCAATTAATGGGAGGTACAAGTTAAAAATGTGGAAAACAAATAGCCAAAGGGTAGACAAGATACAAATTCGGGCTCATTCATTGTACCACCCATTAATTAAATCGTGTATTTTAAGGAAAGATTAATACAGCACTTAAGGGTCAAAAAAATGGCTATCATAAGTAGGAAAACATGCATTGTGAGGTGGAGGCTGTGTGCAGATGTGTTAAAAAAGTGTGAGATAAAAGAAAGTGATGCACAAATATCTTGCTCCAAGTAAGGTGTCCTGTGGTCTTGTTAACCAGTGAGAACATGATGGAGTTTGAACTCAATGGGTTGATTGGATCTGCAGTCAAGATGTAGAGCTAAACAAGAAGCTCTGGCTGGAGATCCTAATTAATTAGTGCATCCCTGATCCCAGCCCTCAATTACCGATTTACAATTTAGTTAGTGGCCAGCAAAAACAAGCAATACTTGCAGAAAGCATTCATATTGGTAGCTGGCTCAGCAGCAAGAGGGTCCTGGGTTCAAACCTGGTTCTGCTTTGATGGAACAAATTAGAGCTTTTTTTGGGGAGCTCTTCTTTGTTCCATCATTGAAAAACATGTCAAGTAAATTCAGTTTTATTTGGCATTTAATTATAGTTTTATTAACAATATATAGCACCAATTCACAGCAACAGTCATCGCAAACTGCTTAAAACTGTGAGGCTGAGACCCTCACAGGGTTTGGAGAAAACCCCAAACAAATTTCATATAAGAAAGCACTTGGTGACAATAGGAATGAATAAAATCCTTTTAACAGGAAGAGACATCCGGCAGAACCAGACTCAGAGTGGGACATCGATGTGCAGTGGTTGGAGATGAGGGAAAAGTGAGAGAAATACAGATGTAAAACTTAATGCTGCCTAGGTTTGCCCAGGACACTCTTGCCACATAGATTTTTAGCTTAATCTAACTAGTATAACATAATTAAAGTAAAAAATAAATAAGCAAAAAATTACACTTGGCTGGAATTAGGTTTTGAAGGTGTCTGGGTATCTGGAAACAAAGATGAAGAATCACAAGGTAGAATTTCTGCTACTTTTAAGTTTTGCATTTAAGTCTTCAGCTAATTTGTTGCAGTTCTCCTTTATGTTGTGTGCATGTGTATATTCTAAAGAAAAAATTGAATAGCATGTGGAATTTTGATGAGAACATGTTTCTTCAGTGCAAAGAATACTTCTGACGACTCAGCATTATTTTTCTGTGATCTGCCCGGTACCAATGGGATAGAATAGATAGCCCTTTATTGTCATTGTACATGTACAACAAAATTATGGAAATTATACCAATGACAGGGCAACCCAACATATTTAGAAGTCATTTATAAATCAGTCTGAGGGTATGCATCCTCTGTGAGCATTTTTGTTCTTTAGACAAATATTATGTTTACTCCTTCGTTCAGATGAGGCACTCCTATTTACAGCTCAGCTTTCTGAACCTCACTTAGCTGAAGACACAAGTAAGCATAATAAGACAAACACTAGAGAACAATATCAAAGCCGCCAAGGGAGACAAGCACCAGAGAAAGCCTTCAAGGCCAGTACTCATGTCACAGAGCTGAGGTCTGACTCATTTGGGACCTTACCAAGAGAAAATGAGTATTGTATAAAAATTCTCATCACAATAGAGCAAAAACCCCTACTGCTTTGAACAAATCTATTGGGTGACTTGACATCACTTGGATGCCTTTCTGTTATGTTTTTTTCCTATAGTTTAATCTATTGACAACTCCTTAATAAGCATTGATTTTGTAACAAATGAACTTTGCCTACAAAAAGCTCAGACTCCTTTTTAAATGAGCACTTTTTAAAAGATTCCAGTCAGGAATCAATCGCAGCAACAAAAGACGTTCTTAGGAAGATTATACTGTTTTATTATTTTTAGACCTTTTAGCTGCTTCTAATCATGTTGTTCATTTCCCAAAGTATCAATTAACTAGAAAAATGGGTGAATTTGACAGAAACTTCTCGAGTCATTCAAGTCTTACCAAAAGGACAGAACTTTCTATTTTTGTAAGGAATGTGAAGGGTTAGCATGAAATGTAATGTCTGCAAGAGGTATTCTTGGCCTGTTATTGTTTAATTGCTGCTTTTCTACTTCTTTTCGCTATTATGGCCATCTTATATTGAGATATTATTCAGAGATTCCAGTAAATAAATCCATCAGATCTCTCTGTCACATCTTTCACACTGGCTCAGTGCACAGTAACTATTAATAATGCAGACAAAATTTAAATGATAGTCTCTGGCCACAGGGAGTGCATAAAGGAGGCTTCTGTCACTTTGAACTTGGACTCTGAGAATAAAGGTCCATGCGTGGTTTTTGATTCTGACCTAAACTTCTCCTTTAAACTTTCATTACACTCTCTCCACTCCAACCCAGGCCTTGGAGTCTGCTTATCATTTGTTGACCCTTCCTTAGTGTAAGGTTTGATGGTCGATGGTAACTTTATTATCCCCAACGGGAAATGGATTTGCAGATTGTCCACACATCAAACAACACATACATTAAAAAAGATAAAAAGAATAGCCCAAGTTTTATCAAGCTTAATCTCTTGGTCTTCACTGCAGGCATTTTACACCGATGACCTGAGGGAAGCAGCTGAAAATCTCTAAAAAGAGGATGGTCTGAACATAACATGACAGAGGTTGCCTTTCTCAGCACCTGCCTGTTATGAAAGTCCACAAGCTGGACCTGAAATCCTGCCTGAAATCTGTTGCTGATCTGCTTCCATTGGAGACAGAGGCAGGTCAGCATTTGTGTTCTTGAGTTTGAAACTCTGCCTCCAAAAGTAAGTCAGTTCTCATAGATTTCCATGTTAAAATCTCCAGCGTCTGCTTTGAGAATAAACATGTGTACAGCCAGATCCTGTAAAAGACTTATAGTCTCTATAGGTAATTTCCAACCTCTAACTACTGCACTTTATGGTTTATAGTTCTTCACCCACGGCCGTTACAGTTGCAGCTTGCCAATGAAGTATATTGGTGGGATTGAGATGGTTTTATGAAAATATTACGAACGTTATGAAAATAATTTGCATACCACAGTTGGCTTATACAGACTCCTAAGCATTTATGAAAAAGTATGACGTTTATTAATTTGGAGCATAAATACTAAATCCGGAGAAATATTGCAATCCATTTTCTAGAATTTAAATAATCAACTAGTGCAATAAGTATTTTCATTTTCATGCCTTGCCCTTCTGCTGACATACAGCAATATAACTAACAAAAGAACAGGTTAAATGTTAAGCTAACATGCCAGTGAATGAAATAGTTTACATGGCCAAACAAATTCCTTGTTTCTAAATTTGCAAATTAACCACACAATTTCATCAGGCAACATGTCAATATAGAAATACACAGACTGCACTATATGTCTACTTGTCAGGCGAAGAAAAGACTTTCATGATGTACTTCTGACTTCTTTTACTGCTTTCATTTCAAGATATCATCCATGGCATACTGCCACGCTTTCACCCACATCTCTGAAAATCTCCGGCAACGAAGGAGGCAACCCCTGGTCCATTTAGTGAGATTAACAGCAGACTGTTCAGCATGGAGATGTGCATTCTGTTTCTGCCATCTGTGAGAATATGGCTCGTGGCACTGAATCCTCTTTTGTACTTGGCTGCTGACACAGAGAGCATGGAGACAGTGGTGAGCACATTGTGCTGATTCCCCCCTGTAACACTGTAACACACTGTGGGATTGGCTGCAGCATCAATAACGTCTTGTGTATGGTGAGAGGTTTGTCATCTGCTTATAGGATGTGCTCATCTTTATCAGATGGCCTTTCTAATGGATTTAGTGGCTGCAGCAGAAATAATTCTGCTGTCATCCAGCCTGTGCCGGTGTCGTCAGCCATGGAAATGAAAATCATTCATGGAAAACGTCTGCCTTCTGATGGTGCCGGTCACTTGACTTGGACCAATTCAGCCATTTACCGTGTGAAAAAGTTAAGTGCTTCCATTGGTTATCTTGTGGATATATTATTAGCATAGTAAACTGTTTTAACTTTACAAAGTTTTCTCTCTGTGTTTTATATGTACATAGCATGGTTTTAAAAAAAACAAAATAAATACTTTAAAATAACCAAAAATTATCTGACTTCAAAAATACAGAAATGTTCCCTAATGTTCCCTAAAAAAAGTGTGTAAATTTAATGTTACAGTGTATGATAGTATAGCTGGGGGGATATGTTAAATAACATTTGTATGTGTAAAGACTAGGTAGATGAAATTATCTACCTACAAATGTTGCTGTAAAACAAATAGGCAGGCTTAAAATTGCAGAAGATTGTACTTATTATTTAGTTGTTATCATGTAATTCTATTAACATTTAATATGAAATAATATGAAAAATGATATGCTGCCCATAAGAAAAGCCCTTGTTAAAAATCTGGTTTACAGTTACTAATCATTTTTAATCATATCAACTGTAATATGGCTTTTTAGGCAGAACTTGACATAGAAATCCGTTATATTTAATAGATCCCCCCCAAGATGACCTGATCCAAGAATAACTCATGCAGCTGAAGACAGATGGTAGTGAGGAACAGGAAGATAAACTATGTACGACCAAACCACTGACAGATAAAGGAAGAAGCAGACATCAAGAAATCCTATCAGTGGCTAGCGACAGTCAGCCTAACGGACAGCACAGAGGCTCTGATCACAGCAGCACAAGAACAAGCCTTAATGGTCAAATCCACTGTGACCAAATCCACTACGACAGCCAACAAGCCCCGAGTTGCATACTGTGCGAAGGAGCTCCCCTGAGAATCTCTAACACATAGTAACAGGATGTAAGATGTACGCTGGGGCTGCATACAATAGAGTCACAACCAAGTGGCTGGGATAGTGTAAACGAACATCTGTGTCGCATATGGACTCAAAGTTCCCAAGTCCCAATGGGAGATGCCACCAAAGGCAGTTGTGAACAGCAGGGCTAAGATCCTGTCAAACTTCAAGTTCCAAACAGACAAACAGCTGCTGACCAACCAACGACACATAGTGGTGGATGACAAAGAGCAGAAGACTGCAGCTGTGAGAGATGTCGTTTGAGAAGGCAAGGCAAGGCAAGGCAAGTTTATTTGTATAGGTGATTCAAAGTGCTTTACAGAGACATTAGAAACAAGAACAAATAAAAAGCATGATTTAAAATTGATTAAAACAAGCAAATAAACTAACTAACTAATTAACAAACAAACAAACAAACAAACAAACAACAGTATATAAAATCAAAACAGATAAAATTAGAACAGTAGATATAATCAGTAGTTAAATGTAAGTTTTGAAATTTAAGCTTAAAGTGTGGATTTGGTGCTTTATTCAAATGCAGCTGAGAACAGGTGAGTCTTCAACCTGGATTTAAATAAACTGAGTGTTTCAGCTGATCTGAGGCTTTCTGGGAGTTTGTTCCAGATATAAGGAGCATAAAAGCTGAATGCAGCTTCTCCGTGTCTGGTTCTGACTCTGGGAACTGATAAAAGACCGGATCCAGATGACCTGAGGGATCTGGAAGGTTCATACTGGGTCAGGAGGTCACTGATGTATTTTGGTCCTAAACCATTCAGAGCTTTATAGGCCAGCATCAGAACTTTAAAGTCTATCCTCTGACGGACAGGCAGCCAGTGTAAGAACCTCAGAGCTGGACTGATGTGGTCCACTTTTTTGGTCTTAGTGAGGACTCGAGCAGCAGAGTTCTGAATGAGCTGTAGTTGTCTGACTGATTTTTTAGGTAGACCTGTAAAGATGCTGTTACAGTAATCAAGCCTACTAAAGATGAATGCATGGACTAGTTTTTCCAGGTCCTGTTGAGACATCAGATCTTTTATCCTTGATATATTCTTGAGGTGATAGTAAGCTGACTTTGTTATTGTCTTAATGTATTTTTCTAAGTTTAGGTCTGCATCCATCACTACACCCAAATTTCTCGCCTGGTTTGTGGTTTTTAGATGTATAGATTGAAGGTTGAGATTGAGATTGAGAAGATTGAGAAGCACACACAGAGCGATTTAAAATAACACACGTACTTGTAAGGTTAAATGAAGTTGATAAAACAAATAAGATAATAAATAACATTAAGAACTCAGAACTATTTGTGCTGAAGTCTGTGTTTACAAGTCTGTACAAAACCAACCTGGAGCTGTGCTCTCACAGACTCTGAGATCAATTTCTCTATATTTCTACAGGGGTAGGCACTGAATTCACTATTAACTCTTGTCATCTTTAGAATTGCTTCCAGTATGATGAAAACAGCCATGTAATAAACAAATTAATGCTTCTCCATGGTAGATGTTGAGAAAGAATGTATCAGACGAGGTTTTGATGGTTCATTAGCTCAGCTATCATTTTATCTCCAACAAACACATATTCTGCATATTCTGAAAGAATGCATCAAACATCTTAGGTTTTACACCAGTGGGTTGTTGCATTTCCACCAGCTGTGGAACTCAACCAGGTGTCAGTGTTAGCATCACTGTGCGTAAGCATCAGTAGGTTCAAGGGTTGGTTTAGAATTTGTGGTTAAGATCAATTAAACATTTGCTTGCTTGTTTCTTTAACTAATTTTTGTGTTTGTAATTGCAGAAATTCCAACTGACGTTTCAGGTCGATCCGTAGTCATTTATGACTTTAAAGAAAATGCTCACCAAACGGCTGCTGTGACACCAGGAGCCAATTGTTTATTGAATGTTTATGTGTTGCAGCTTACTGTTGCTTAATCTTTTTTGGTTCACTGGACCAGTCAGCTACACAATCTGTTTTAACAGGAACCTCGTGGAGATGCAATGGTCTGAATCTGTGTATGTGTTTTCTTGTTTAAAACCACCCGAGTTGGAGCAGTTAAGAAGTCTTATTAATCTTGACAGCGTGCTTCATATTCTCTGGTATTATATGTGTTTGCTTGTTACATGAATGGGGTAATAGTATTAACTCAATGCCTGATTTTTGGGTGACATGAGAAGGCTGTGCAAAAAGATACTCTAGTTTAATGGAATTATATGGCATGTTCATAATGCATAAGGCCTTTTTTGGGAGAGTAGTTCACTGTACACTGCATGCAGCTGATTTTCACTGATTTAATGGTGGAATTGAGTCACTGATCTGAAATCACTACGGTTTGGAGGTAAATATTTGGTGGATAATTGCCAATCTAACAGAAAATGTGTAAAGAAATGTTCAGAAACGATAAAGAAATGTTCCGAAAATAAGGAGAATGAAAAAAAAATCCCACGATAATACCGTGTGTTCAAAATATACAATTTCTTTTGATTTAAATTAATCAAGACACGATAGAAACAGCATGCAAAGCGTGCATTGTGTACAGTATTTGATGGGAAGGAGGCATATGAAAATGAAAGCATCATATTTGTTTGTAGGAGGAATGCATTTTTAACATTGTTCATGTTTTCACCCTCATTTAACATGAGTAATTATAGCACAGGATGAAGTCACAAACAATTTGTCTATGAGATACTTCATCTTCAAATTCAATTAGCATTACCCAAAGCCTGTGAGCTTGTTTCAACACTTGCCTTGTTGCATTATGCATGACGATTAGCTGTTTGCATAAATTAAATGTGAAAGCATGATGCTGTTTTCTTACGCCTAACTTGCAGGGGAATTGAAATCTGGGACTTCATTTTTAAACTTTGTATAAGCAAAACCAGAGACTTAAACATGTGGCGTCCCATGCAAAATTTTGCATGCAAGATTTTATTGTGTCTTTTTGTGTGTTTTTTCTCAGAAATCTTGGAGTAAAACAATTATATCAAGAAAGTCCTAGTTGGGATCTGCAAAGGCAAACCTAACCAAGGTCTTTTTTCTAGACCTGCTAAGCTGTTTTTCCATGTCTACACGTAACCATAGCTTATTGTACTTAAACCTATGAAATTTGTTTTTTATATTGTAACCCTACCCAGTTTTTAAAGCCCAAACTGAAATCATGTTATTGATAGTCTTTACAGTGTTTTAAAAGAATTATGTATTAAATGTAATAGAAATTAAGTGTAAAAATCTGTCAAATGCACAACTTAAACTGTGGTCTCTGTTGTAAGTGATGAAATCATTCACTCCACCATCACACCTCCAGCCTCAAATTTAAAATTTGGCTCAGCAGTCTCACCATCACATTCACTATGCAAAAATTAGGGGGGGGGGGGGGGGGGGGGGGGGGGGACTGCATGCCACTGATACTCGTAGTTTGATGTGTAGTGCACTCTGGCTGTTAAAATGCAGGATGATGCCAGAAGGTTTGGCTTTTCCTTTCCCCTCATATATCCCCTCAGAATATATTTTTTTAACCTCAGCCATGTCAATTAGGCAAACTGATAAAATTATCATCATTGGTTTGAAAAATCCAACATAATATAAAAAAGCTTTAGCAGTTTTCAGTAATATCCACTAATTCTGTGCGTTTATCACCAAGAAGGATTTTAGTTTTCATAATTTAAATGTGCACCTTCAGGCACTCAGAGCGAGCTGCAGACATCACAGAAGCTACCACGCACACCAAGCACGTCTTCAGAACCTGCATATAAGGGCTGTACAAATTTGCAGCCTGAAAATAAAGGCAGAGACAGCTCTTGCTGAGGCAATGCTCTTCATACACTCATAATGATAATTCAAGCCAGGTTTATGAATGCTAAACCTGGCTTGCTAAACACTTTGCCACAACTGAATACAGTTGTGGCAAAGTGTAAATCAATCAGTCTAACCACTGTAAACATATACTAGTACTTAAATGATACTTGTGGATAGATAATTTTGCCTCTGTACAACACAACACTGAATTCTAAATCAAGCAAACCAAATGTAATTGAAGTACAGACTTTCAGCTTTTGTTGAAAGCCCTGTCCTGAAGCTGAAAATCTGCACTTCAATCACACCTTGATTATTTTGTTTTCAAATCCAATGTTGTGTCGTAGAAAAGCATAAAAAAGTGTCTCTGTCCAAATACTTATGGAGTTGGATTTGACTTCTGCATCTGAAGATTTTTTCCCTTGATCAGCAGCCTGCTTTCTATGCATTAACATTCATGAAGTGCTTTGCATTGGCCATTGAATGTGGGTGTGCAGAGGTCAGGATATAATCCCATGCGTGCACATTTCCAAGCTGACTGTGGGTTGTTTTTTTTTAAAACCCTAATTTCAGGCGTGTTTGTGCACACTTTTAGAAATCTCATTATCTTCTTGAACACTTTTAGCTTTTGTGGGTGTGTATATTTTTTGGACAGATCCTTCACACTGAAAAGCTGAATCATTACAACAAATGAGTAAAATGTTGCAAACCAAAAGACACAATCAAACAGTGATCATGTACATATACAAGAACATTTTTATGTTAGCATATATAGTGTCTGCACCATTCATGTGCTACTATACTAAAAATGTCATGGGCAAAAAAACTGTTTTGTTTAGTATTTGTTAGTTTCCAATTATTCATAGGATAATTTGTAACCCAGCGTGTCCAAGTGCTTTGTTCAGTCCCAGCAGTCAAAAACGTAGTGAAAACTGCTTCATTTCAAGCATATTAAAAGACAAAATCATTGTAACCATCATAATGTGACAACTGCAGCAAATAATGGGCTACTTAGCCAATAATCTTGTAAATATTGCTTATTTAATTGAGTTTTGTACCTTAATGGAACATAAAGCTCAGTCTACATATAAAGCAGTTTTTCTCAATGCCAACAGCTGACATTTGGGTGCTTTAGTAGACATGCCATCATTGTCTCATGGCAATTCCTGAAATAGTCTCTAATCTATTGATTTGGGTATCTGGAATTTGGCAACATTATTTTTGCTTTGCTGGATCTGAAATGGTAAGCTATTTTCAGGGATGAATTCTTTTGGTTAACAGGTTACTCACCGACTTATTGGAGCTATTCTTATTTAATATGTGGTGATCTTGGTAGGCTGCTATTGTCAAAATGAACTGGCTATGACTATATAAAGGAACTACTATGAGTAGATTATCTATAGTTTCCCACTTCTATTGGTGTTGTTTTGCAATTGCAGCATTAGAGCAGTAAATCTGGCCAATATTGTCCAGATGACATTTAATGGGGGTTGCGACGGCCTAACTTAATGGGAAAAGAAGTAATGAATTGCAAGGCCACTGACTATAATTCTCTGAATAAGGTGAATTAGGTGATTAGATTCAGCATAGAGAGTCGTGATCTTCTGCTTTGGCATATAATACAAAGATTTGGGTAGCTGGAACTTGCAAATATTTGAAAACTTTCTCTAAACTGATCATCTAAATTGATTCATAATCATTCATAACAACTAAGATGTTAGTTATAAATGTTCTATATATCTTGGAAAACAAGCCATATTATTCATTTCTTTCATTTTTACTTCTCCAAACATTCATCAGCTTCTCATGTACTGTTTTGAAATAAGGCTTTTTTGTACTGTATACTTTCGATGGTACTTTGATTGTAGGAAAAAGTTTCCTAAACAAAATATACTTCCTACTTGCTTATAACTAATCAACAAATGTCAGGAGATGCTTTGCTACACTTTATAGACTCTGCAGATTGTCTCTTTTGAATGCATCACCACTTCATTTCATTGTGCCTTCTTAATACCTACCTTCTCAGTTGCTGTAGTTGGACTTGGACCATGCCGGACTCATTCTCTGTGTCTGTAGGCTCACTACATTGAGAGATTATTTTTTAAAAGAAACATCCGCTGTTCTGTTTCTTTTCTGTTTGACTACCTGTCTATATGTGTTCAAGGTTCAAGGTTCTTTATTTGTCACATGCATAGTTATACAACTATAACACACAGTGAAATGTATGGAATCAGAACGATGCCACCTTGAAACGAAACCGAAAAATGGATTGAAACCGAAAAAAAATATTGTAACTGAAATAAATGTACTGAAAAATCTTGTATTGAAACCGAAAAAAAAATTGATAGTGAAAAACAATTAATTGAAACTGTAATTTTTTTGTTTTCGCTTACAATTTTTTTTTTCGGTTTCAATCCATTTTTTTTCGGTTTCAAACCATTTTTCAGTTTCAAACCATTTTTCGGTTTCAATCCATTTTCGGTTTCAGACCATTTTTCAGTTTCACTCTGCTGGCACTGTTTTGGCGTCCGGGGGCGCGCTGGGGGGGGGGGGGGGGTTTCCGGCCCGCATATATTTGCATATATTATAGAGGCCACTAGTGCTGACCAAGCTGCCATCTTTCTCTCTTCCCGTCTTTCAATGGCTGCTTCAATTTCAGCTTGAACCTCCAAACCGCAAGTAAGTAATCATTTTTTGTCATCTTTTCTTGCTGTCCCACTGGACTGGACATTAGTTTAGTTTTTTTAGCTACATCTGGTGAAGTTGTGGTAAAATGCTGGTATTAGCCTATTCGTCGTAGCAAGCTAGCCTGAAGCTAATATTTGCTAAATTTAGGGACACCCGTGTCTCTTCAGGAGTTGGAGGCCGGTGTTCTAGGAGCGGATCTCAGGATCTCAACAGGCAGTGTTGGGCAGTAACATAATACATGCACCGGCGTTACGTATTTAAAATACAAAATATGAGTAAATGTATCCGTTACAATTACTGTTCAATAGGTGATATTGAGAATACAGTTAGTTTGTTGAAATAAATGGATTACATGGCGGTATTTACCTGTTTCATATGTTAGGTTATGGTCTCTCTATTTTTTGGTAATTCCACGCCGGTGGAAACCCAAACAAAACACACAATAAGAGCCTCTAAAAATTATTATACAAAAATTATTTAATATGAAGGCAATAGCAGAGTGTTACAGGCATCGCCCTAAACAATGTAGCCTCATGGGCAGTGTAGTCCGTGCTGCAGGGAGAATGGACTGCCATACACGTTATGTGTCTGTGAGCGAGGAGGGAGAAAAAGGAAAAGTACAGCTGTCACGGAGCAGAAACAGGAGCTGGAAGCATGTAAATATAATAAAAACCACTAAAGCCAAAAAGAGTGCCTGACGAGCCCAGCTGTAAGTAAGCTGTTAAGACTCGACTGTACACTGTGTTCGTGTTTTCCTCCGAAACAATAAGCAGCCTTTCAACGCCTCTCTCTGTCTCTCGCTAGCAAACTTGACCCAGACAACAAAGTAAAGCTATTTTTCAGCTATGAGCCCGACACGAACCGGATGTATTAGCCAGAGGTCCCTTTACTACGGTTCGGAGCCGCTGACCTGTTTTATATACGTGCTGAATAGTTTTCTACACGAGATCGCTGCAGCCTTACCTAATGTCCACCTACTGTTACTCATTTATATTAAGATTTTAACATCTAGTTGGTGTTGGTATGGCGAGTAGCCTTCAGTAATAGTAATAAATAAGATAAGATAAGATAACCTTTATTAGTCCCACACGTGGGAAATTTGTTTTGTCACAGCAGGAAGTGGACAGTGCAAAAGTTATGAGGCAAAAATTAGAATACAATAAGAATAAATACAGTACACAACTGTACAGAATAGAATAAAATAAAATACTATATACAGTAGAATAAAATAAAATAAATATACAATAAGATAAAAATAGAATACAAATACAAATACTATATACAACTGAGTAAAAATACAACGATGACAGAAAGGATTATTGCACTTAGTATTATTGCATATGTATGGATGTGTGTGCTTGATCAGTTAAAGTCTTTATTATGGAGTCTGACAGCAGTGGGGAGGAAAGACCTGCGAAATCTCTCCGTCCCACACCGTGGGTGCCGCAGTCTCCCACTGAAGGAGCTGCTCAGTGCTGTCACAGTCTGCTGCATGGGGTGGGAGATGTTGTCCATCAGGGATGACAGCTTAGCCGCCGTTCTCCTGTCACTCACCACCTCCACTGGGTCCAGAGGGCATCCTAGAACAGAGCTGGCCCTTCGGATCACCCTGTTCAGTCTCTTCACACAATCACACAGCAATAGCACATTCATGTAGTTGTAAAGTATTCAGAATACATTACTTCTATAATCTTTGGTGGAATACATTTTAAAATTAACCTTCCCAACACTGTCAACAGGTTAGCACCTCATACCACAGTGCATCAAAGCAGTCTCATGAGCGCTGGGAAGGAGGAGCCCAGAGCCCAAAACAGACAGTGCAGGAGATGACAAGGTTAGTAATTGTATGGTGAAAATTATACTTTGTTATCTTGATTGGCAAAAGAAAAGTAAATACAAAATCTGCTTCTCACATATAGGGCATTTCCAAAACTTCAATTTCTTTCATTACAGCTGTCCTGTGCCAGAAGTTCTATTGACCCACAGTGAGAGGCATCATTTCAGAAACACCAGGAAGACTGAAACTCATCGCCGGGATCAAGCAGGGCTCGTGATCTTCACCAGCAGCTCCCTCACAAGAAGGATAAACCCAGCATTTCATGAACACTGATGGAGACCTTTGCTTTGTGTAATATTAGAAGTACTCAGATAATCCTCAGAGGGTCTGGACTTTTACATAATATAATAGAATAGAATTCAACTTTGTTGTCATTGCACAGGTACAGGGCAACGAAATGAAGTTTGCATCCATCCAGAAGTGCTTTAGCCATGATATAGATATATTACAATATATATTAGCAATAGTATAGATATGTAAGTATATTACAGAAATGGGTCTATTATGGTATGTTACAATGTACACGGTATGAAGTATGTTGTGAATATTCTATAACTATAAGTATGTTTACAAGTGATCCGCTGTCGTATACTATAAGACTAGAGGATTTTGGGATGTAAACCAGAGCAAAAAATAAGTAAAAAACAAGAAAAGTGGATAGTCGGAGCGGAGCGGTCAGGAAGGCGTCTGGACGTGGCCGCGCCATCTTGGTGTGAATCTTACATGTAGATAATTAGTCATTGTGTTCAAGAAGTTACTGATTTATAGCTAACACACAGTATTTACTGGGTTAAGAAAAGAGAGGCCGAGCTACAGACGCATTCAGTTCGAATCACAGTTGCTGGTGTCCAGAGTTTCAGTTGAGTTAACATCTTTCCAATGCAAGAAAATGTTTTTGGTGGGCGACAGCCCTGCCCCTCTGCACAGCTTACAACTGTGCAAGTCAAGCTAACTACTACATTTACACATATAGTGTTCCAGCACTTATGTCACTATAAATTGGCTATTAGGCATGTTGGTTCTTTATAACCATATAACCATGAATATATGAAAACCATCTAAAAAGTTGTGGCTCAAACTTTTTAAACTGCACAGTTCAGAATTAGCATGGACAAACAATTCTTTCTATGAATAATCAGTATAAAGTATCTTCCTCTCATCCATGACCCTGTAGGCTGGTTGTTGAGTCTCACCACCTGTGAATAAAAGCTCTTCCTACAGCGTGAGACACGATAGTGTGCTAAAAACCCTTACATGTTAGCAAAGTAGTAAGTAGATGATGACTTGGATGATAATCTTTGATAATGAAACTGTTCCTGCAGTATATCTTTGGACTATAATAGTGACTATGTTAGAATACTGAACAGATCACCAATCAAAAAAGAACCTTTTGTTTTTAAAGGATATGGTGGCACATGGAATTATTAAATATTTGGTAAACATTTCTGTCTGTTGTTGTGTCCTACAATATGAAAAATCCAAGATCTTTGTGGATTACTTATTCTCTAATAGACAAGAAGAGAAAAAGTAATCTCTTATTCTCTTCTTCCATACAAGAAGAGCTTTTGTTATGACTGCTGGTGGCATGTCAAATATATGAAGAAATCTTACAACATTCACAGATGCTGACAGTTTCAACAGCAATACTACTGATACGGTAGATAGTGAAGGTATAATAAAAGTTATGAAAATCTGTGATAGTTTTCTTGACAGACAAGCTATTTTCTAAAAGCTTCTAGTCTAGTCCCAGGTATAGACTCCTTGTTGATATCATGAATTAAATGAATCACTGTGTGCTCCCAGGATGTTGGCTACACAGTCAATGCCGGGCTTTTTTCTCAATGCTGTTTTGTTTTTTCATCCCGTCCTTTTGTGGCTTACTTGTGCACTGCAGCACATTGTTAACTAACAAAAACAGATTAATAAAAAATGTAAATATATATGCATATAATTTTGTATAAATTCTTCCCAAGTGACAACATGTTTGCACAGGACTCCGGTGGGTTTTTTCTTTTCATATTCTAGCACCTAGTTGGACCTCATCACCCTGCATGGCGATCATTTTGTCCACCTCCACAACAGTGTGTGAGATGTACTGTAGAAGAGCAAGAAGGCTCACCACCAAATGGCACTTTAACACTTTCCATTCACACTGCTTCAACACTGGTGTCATAGCACTCCAGAAATCTATGAATGACTCCTAGTAACCTTTTGAACCCAATGCTGTCTTTCACTCCCTTTATTTCTAGGGCCATGGTAATTTCATGTTTCACCCAAGCATACCATATTGTCATGGTCCTGGGCCATGTGGGCCCAGTATTCTTAGTTTTCATGTATTTTTGTATTTTGTTCTTTATTTAGGCCATGCTTCCTGGGTTGATCTGTTACGTTGTTCCTTATGTGTTTTCCCTTCGTGACTCTTACCCCCTGTGTGCCCCTCTGTGTATTTATGAGCCCTCGTCTCTCTTTGTGCTTTATTCTATGTTTTCCCCAGCCCGTTATGTCTGCGTTCTCCCCGTGCTCTCTCTCCTCCTGTTTGAACCTCTGTGTACTTCCTGCTTTACTTTGCCCATCTCCCATCAGTGTTACGTTCACTCCTGCCGTGTCTTGTTATGATTATCAGTGTCACCTGTGTTCCCCGTGTGCATCCACTTCCCCTGATCATCCCTCATGTGTATTTAGTCTCTGTGTTTCGTACAGTCTGTGTCGCGTCGTCTGTGTTCTCACCTCCATGTTTTCACGGTCAGTCCTTGCAGTGATCATCATAGTCTGAGTTTTCTTAGTTTGTCGCAGTATTAGTTTTCCCAGTTTAGTTATAGTCTAGTCACGCCATCCCTGCTTTGTTTGTGCACTTTGTCTTCAGCCATAATAAAGGCTCGCTTTCTGTTAAGTCCACTCCCGTCTACTAACTTGTGTATGCACCTGGGTCCATCACACACACCACCGCACGGCCTGTCTCTGCAGACCGTGACACATATATTGCTATTTTCCCAGAAATGGCCTAATTTGGCAGTTCACTGTGTTATTCATGCTCCTGGCCTATGTCGAGTTTAATTGTTCAAGTCTTTACACATAGCTTAATGCATAGAGGAAAAAAATGTTGAAAATGTAAAATAGCACTGCTATCTGGAGGGGACAAATGTGATATGGTGCAGCGCCTCAGTAAATGCATAAACCCATAGTATCACATATGCAAATCATCAGATAAAGTGGACCCAACTCCACTCAAACAGAGACAGACTGGCAGGGAGGTAAGAGAAAATAGTAGTTTAATTAATCTTAATAATATAACAAAAAGCACTGCTTGTTGGGCTAGGGGTGTCCAAAGATGAAGACAAACCCCAACAGCAAAGGGGAGAAGATATATAGAGAAGACACTGATGCAAGGAGCAAATTAAAGGAACACTAATAAGGAAACCAAAACTTAAGGATTACAGATCATCAAAATTTCTCTTTCTCTGTGTATGTATGTCTCTATCATCTTCAGCATATTTTTGACATTAAAAGATATTTGAAAAGTCTTTCTAATGTCTGAGCTGTTTGATCTGAACGTATCAGAAACTGATTGATTATCCTGACTGATACTAACTTTCTTATGTTCACGATGAAGCAGTTTAAATCACTTCAATTACAGTTCTAGAAAAGTGTTTTAGATCATGTTTTTTTTCTGCAGATATGTCAAATAGATAAATCAGCTTACATCTGCATGTTTAGAAGGCTTAGCTGCATTTATGGGCAGCTGCATTTCAAGCTGTGAGACAATGCAAACCCTTTCAAAGTCATTTAGTGTGGTACAAGAAAGACTTCGTTGTGGTTTTGTAGTGCATCCAGATCCATCCTCAAAGGAGGGCTGCCTCCTCCTTTGTTCTCCTTCTTCCATCCGATCCTAGCCAATTCCCGAAATTTGAAACAGCTCTTAAACCTCCAATCTGCATCTGGAAATGATCAATATGCCTCTCCCTACCCATCACCATGGTCCACTGGGCTTAATTTCCTTCCCTCTGGCTAAAATCTAAAAAAAAAACAAAAAAAAAAAAAACAAGTCAAATCCCACTTGTTGCTCTGACAAGGCCTTTTAATGTGAGCCTCTAGCTGCTGTGTCTTTTCAACATGTCAACTCTGTTCACCAGCAATATTCAGTCATTCTCAAACTTTAGATATAAGCCCAGGTAAATTTCCTAGTTGCCCCTGACCAACTGCTGACATCACAGTAGGTGCACAACTCACAACACAACCCGTGTTACTGCATTTGCAGTTTTTCTCAATCACAGTGAAGTCATTCTTATTATTCTTAATGCAGCTGGACATTTTCCCCTAACACTCCTAATGCAGTTCTCAAAGCAGTTAATGTCAGGGCTCTGTGTGCGGGCAGGTGGAAATGTGGATCCAAATGCAGGACTCCGAGACAAAATGTAACTAAAACCACAGCTATTCTTGCTGGCATGAAACAAAAACCCAAACCATGAAACCAAGCAGGAACACACACCGAGCACATGAAAACACAGGGCTAATATACACAGGGTGGTAATCAGCGAATGGGCAACAGGAGGGAGACACAGCTGGGAGAGATCAGGGTTAACGAGACGGGGGGAACCAAGCTGCACACACTAACATAAGACAAAGACCTTCACAATAAAACAGGAAACATGAATTACCAAACAAGCATGCAGACTTTACATTGAGAGACAGACAGAGAATGACACATGGAACTAGACATATACTAAGCAGACCCAACCGAAGAACAATCCTAAACACAGACATGAAACTCTAATAATAAACATCATAATCATCATCATCATCATTAACACAACAAGAGAACAAGAAAACAATCCCTGATGCAAAATTACACCAAAACATAATAAACTCAAAATACTGGGTCCAACGGACCCAGAACCGTGACAGTGAAGGTATTTCTCATAAAACAGACTCACCTATGGGAAAGACACTATAACAATTAAAACCTTTCACCACTATTTTTTAGAATTAGACTTGGGAAAGAATCCTGCAATAAATGTACACCTAATGAAAAGTAAAAAAACGTTACGAGAAAAAGGAAATCTGAAAAATGTATTTGAAACTTCAAACAATATAACTGCTGAAATTGATAAAAGCAACATACAAAATCATAAAAAATGCAGATAGTGTGACATAAAGTCACTGACCACTCGTTACCACCGAGGGATGCAGAAGACCATCTCTTTATGCACAACACATCGGACATCAAGGCAGTTGAGTTAAGGCAGCAGAAGACCACACTGTGTGTTCTTCCTATCAGCTAAAAACAGGAAACTAAGGCTACAGTTCACGAGGGCTTGCCAAAACTGAGGAACAGGATATTAGAAAAACTTTTCCTGGTTTGAGACATGATTTCGGCAAAATCCGCGACGATCGGCTCGTCGTGGGTGTGTAATGTCATGGGGAATGTTTTCTTGGCACCTTTTGGACCCCTTAATACCAACTGAGCATTGTTTAAACACCACACACTAACTGAGTATAGTTGCTGGCAATGTAAATCCCTTCTTGGCCACAGTGTACCCATGTTTTGATGGATGCTTCCAGCAGGATAATATACTATGTCACAAATCTCAAATCATCTCATCCTGGTTTCGTGAACATGATACTGTACTCAAACGACCTCCACAGTCGCCAGACCTCAAACCATAGAGCACCTTGGGGATGTGGTATAAGAGAAAATTCAGATGAATAGTTGACAAATCTGCAGCAACTGTCTGATGCTATCATGTCAATATGAACCAAAATCTCTGAGGAGTGTTTCCAGCACCATGTTGAATCTATGTCAAGAAGAATTAAGGCAGTCCGCAAGTCATAAAAAAGCCCAAACCAGTACTAGGAAGGCGTACTTAAAGACACGTACCTGTGACACAAGCCTAAGAGTATGTGTTTCTATCTGATTTCAACTGACAGTGTGTTACTGGCCTTGCTTTTTCATACATATTTGAAAAAATGATTTGAAATGATTTGAGTAAGAACTCTCAAGCAATACATGACAGTATTCAGGAAAGTTTGAGCTCTGTAGTTCGGATTAACAAAACTACTAACTGTTTTGATAAGTTGTGAGATTTAGATGAGAAATACAAAAAATGCAATGACAAAACATCTTTAGTTGTGAAGTATGTATGAAAACAATAGCAGTGTGTACAAACACAATTGGCAAGACTAATGTGGGGGTGAACAAATGCATTCCTGAATTGAGAACTGCATAAAGAGTGGTAAGCATGACATCCTTGATGTAAGAATTGCATCCAAGTAGTTGATGTAGTTATCAAAGATGCATTCATCAAAGATACATTTAGTGAGTCAAAATCTTGCTGTTAAATAAGGGTACTTTCACGGTTATTCTCGATTGTTTTGGTATAATTTTCACATCAGGAATGTCATTCTCACTACTTTTCAAGGAGTTCTTGAAACATTTAATTCATATCATACTTCACTTGTGCTAAAGACAATAAAACATTCAAAACCTTTTTCACATGTGTCAAAACATGCAAAGTCAGTCAATCACTTCAACTCTGTGACCAATAAATAAAACCCCTTCACCACCTTTCAGACACCAAATGGTTTTTACCCATCAGCCTTAAAAGGCTCGTGGCATATTGCTAACAGCCCACCAAGCGGGCAGTATGAACACCCAAATTTGTGAATGTGATAACTCAAGGACAAGGCAATTTTGAAACTGATACCATCGGTATCAGTACCATGTACTAAAAATCGCAGACTAGCTTGAATCCCAATCACCTTGATCTCAGGTTGAAGTCACCTAGAAGTTTGAAATTAATATGAAGCTTATTTATAAGTTCAGTAAGAAATATCTTTAATCTGCCATATATGGGATATATATAAAAAAAAAAAAAACACCCAGCACGCCCCTGCGGGCGGTTTATCCTTCAAGCTCGGGTCCTCTACCAGAGGCCTGGGAGCTTGAGGGTCCTGCGCAGTATCTTAGCTGTTCCCAGGACTGCGCTCTTCTGGACAGAGATCTCCGATGTTGTTCCCGGGATCTGCTGGAGCCACTCGCCTAGCTTGGGAGTCACCGCACCTAGTGCTCCGATTACAACGGGGACCACCGTTACCTTCACCCTCCACATCCTCTCGAGCTCTTCTCTGAGTAAGACATGTATCTGCGGCAAGCTGTGTAAGAACCAGCGTGGCCTAAAGGTCCATCAGGCTAGAATGAAAGGTTTGGAGCGGGAGAGTGAGGTGCAACGCACAGGTCCTGAACCTGGTGAGCCGCAGGAGGAGCCTGGCCAGGAGGCACCCCACAGAGCCCAGTCCCTCCATGCACTGGACTCTTCCAATCCAAGCAGTGTAGTTCCACAACAGCGGATTAAGTGGCCCCCAGCCAGCAGCCGGAGCGAGTGGCAGAAGTTTGATGAGGATGTCTCCAACATCATACAAGCTGTGGCCAAAAGAGATGCCGACAGCAGGCTTAAAACAATGACCACCATCATAGTCAGCTACGCCTCAGAAAGGTTCGGCCTGATCGAGAAGTGTAACAACAAGACCCCTTACACCATGAACCGCAGGGCCATGAAGATTCATCAACTGCGCCAGGAGCTCAGGAGCCTTAAGAAGCAGTTCAAGAACGCTGATGCGGAGGAGAAGCAAGCTTTAGAGGAACTGCATAACATCTTGCGGAAGAAGTTGATTACCCTCCGTAGAGCAGAATGGCACAGAAGGCGAGGAAGAGAGAGAGCCAGGAAACGTGCAGCTTTTATTGCTGATCCCTTTCGCTTTTCCAAACAATTGCTTGGGGTTAAGCGAAGTGGGCAGTTGGAGTGCTCAGCAGAGGAGGTGAATAACTTCCTTCATGAGACAATGAGTGACCCATTGAGGGAACAAGACTTGGGACCAAACAAAGCTCTCATCAACCCTGCCCCACCATCAGCAGAGTTCAAGTTGACGGAGCCAAGTTTGAAGGAGGTGTGTGAGGTCATCAAAGCAGCCCGCTCAGCATCCTCCCCAGGTCCCAGTGGCGTACCCTACCTTGTCTATAAGCGCTGCCCAGAGCTGCTTCGCCACCTGTGGAAGATCTTAAAGGTGATATGGCGGAGAGGGAGAGTTGCTGATCAGTGGAGGTGCGCAGAGGGAGTCTGGATTCCCAAAGAGGAGGATTCGAAAAACATAAACCAGTTTCGGAGCATCTCGCTATTGAGCGTGGAGGGGAAGGTGTTTTTTAGCGTTGTCTCCCGGAGATTGACCGAGTTTCTCCTTAGAAACAATTACATTGATTCATCAGTTCAGAAGGGGGGGATCCCAGGAGTTCCTGGTTGCCTAGAGCACACTGGTGTAGTTACACACCTTATAAGAGAAGCCCATGAGAACAGAGGCGACCTAGCTGTATTGTGGCTGGACCTGACTAATGCGTATGGGTCGATCCCACACAAACTGGTTGAGCATGCTTTACACCTCCACCATGTTCCCAGCAAGATCAAGGACCTGATCCTGGACTATTACGCCAATTTCAGGCTTAGGGTCACTTCTAGGGCAGTTACTTCAGACTGGCACCGACTCGGGAAAGGTATAATAACAGGCTGTACCATCTCAGTTACGCTCTTTGCCCTGGCAATGAACATGGTGGTAAAGGCTGCGGAGGTGGAGTGCAGAGGGCCGTTAACAAGGTCAGGTGTTCGTCAGCCCCCTATCAGAGCCTATATGGATGACCTCACCATTACAACATCATCAGTTCCCGGGTGTAGGTGGATCTTGCAAGGTCTTGAGAGACTCATCTCATGGGCAAGGATGAGTTTTAAACCTTCCAAGTCAAGATCGATGGTACTGAAGAAGGGCAAGGTGACGGACAAGTTCCGGTTCTCAATTTCAGGAACCATTATTCCATCCATAACGGAACAACCAGTTAAGAGCTTGGGGAAACTCTTTGACTCCAGCCTGAAAGACTCTACTGCTATTCAGAAGGCAAATGAGGAGCTGGGAGCGTGGCTTATTAAGGTGGATAAGTCCGGCCTGCCTGGAAGATTTAAAGCCTGGATCTACCAGCATTCAATCCTGCCCCGAATCCTGTGGCCCTTGCTTGTCTATACAATTCCAATAACTACTGTGGAATCCCTTGAAAGAAAGATCAGTGGCTTTCTTCGTAAGTGGCTGGGACTTCCCCGCAGTCTCACCAGCGCTGCCTTGTATGGGACAAGCAACAGCGTGCAGTTACCCTTCAGTGGTCTCACAGAAGAGTTCAAGGTGGCTCGCACACGAGAAGCCCTACAGTACAGAGATTCTAAAGACTGCAAGGTGGCATTAGCAGGTATTGAGGTAAGGACAGGAAGAAAGTGGAAGGCTGAGAAGGCAGTTGAGGTGGCGGAGTCACGCCTAAGGCAGAAAACACTGATGGGGGTCTTAGCAACAGGGGGAGCAGGCTTGGGGTATGTCCCAAAGGCCCAGGTCAGCAGGGCACAGGGAAAGGAGAGACGCCAGCTACTCCAGGAAGAGGTCCGAGCAGGTGTGGAGGAGGAGCGAGTAAGTAGAGCTGTAGGCCTTAAGCGGCAGGGAGCATGGACAAGGTGGGAGAGCACCTTGCAGCGCAAGGTCACCTGGGCAAACATCATGCAGGCAGACTTCCACCGGATCCGATTCCTAGTGCAGGCAGTATACGACACTCTGCCAAGCCCAGCAAACCTCCATCTGTGGGGAAAGAGCGAGACACCTGCCTGTCCCCTGTGCTCTGGAAGAGGGACCCTAGAACACCTCCTTAGCAGCTGCCCAAGGGCCCTGGCCGATGGTCGGTATCGTTGGCGGCACGACCAGGTGCTCAGAGTAGTTGCTGAAAAGATTGCCTCAGCAATCAGCACCAGCAAGCATCATCATGCTCTGAGGAAGGCAATCTCTTTTATTAAGGCTGGAGAGAAACCCCAGGTGCGCCCACATTTGACAACTGGCCTCCTCAACACAGCCTCTGATTGGCAGCTACAGGCTGACCTGGGTAAACAACTAAAGTTCCCTCAGAACATTGCAAAAACATCACTCCGGCCAGACATGATAATTATTTCTGAGGCCTCAAAACAGCTGATCATGCTGGAACTCACAGTGCCCTGGGAAGAGCGGATTGAGGAGGCCAATGAAAGGAAACGAGGAAAGTACCAGGAACTAGTGCAGGAGTGCAGGGGAAGGGGCTGGAAGACTTTCTATGAGCCCATAGAAGTGGGTTGTAGGGGCTTTGCAGGACGATCACTCTGCAAAGCCCTAGGGCGGCTGGGCGTGGCTGGGGCAGCCAAGAAGAGGGCCATCCAGGCTGTGAGTGAAGCGGCAGAGAAAGCCACAAGGTGGCTGTGGATCAAGAGGGCTGATCCGTGGGTAGCTACTGGTACGCAAGTCGGGGCTTGATCACCCCCGGCTGGGTCGCCTGGGCGAGGGTGTATGATGTTGTGAGACCCGAAACACCTGATGACCCTAGGATACATCACTGAAGATGCGTACCAGTGCATCCAGGAGATGTGTCTTTATAGCCCTTGGTATTTCTCCAGCTTCTCGTGTTCCTTCTTCCTGATATTGCTGTCATTCGGAACCGCTACATCGATCACTACGGCCGTCTTCTTCTGTTTGTCTACCACCACTATGTCCGGTTGGTTAGCCACCACCATTTTGTCCGTCTGTATCTGGAAGTCCCACAGGATCTTAGCTCGGTCATTCTCCACCACCCTTGGGGGCATCTCCCATTTTGACCTCGGGACTTCCAGGTTATACTCGGCACAGATGTTCCTGTACACTATGCCGGCCACTTGGTTATGGCGTTCCATGTATGCCTTGCCTGCTAGCATCTTGCACCCTGCTGTTATGTGCTGGATTGTCTCTGGGGCATCTTTACACAGCCTGCACCTGGGGTCTTGCCTGGTGTGATAGACCCCAGCCTCTATGGATCTTGTGCTCAGAGCTTGTTCTTGTGCTGCCATGATTAGTGCCTCTGTGCTGTCTTTCAGTCCAGCTTTGTCCAGCCACTGGTAGGATTTCTGGATATCAGCCACCTCCTCTATCTGCCGGTGGTACATACCGTGCAGGGGCCTGTCCTTCCATGATGGTTCCTCGTCTCCCTCCTCTTTCTTGGGTTTCTGCTGCCTGAGGTATTCACTGAGCACTCGGTCAGTTGGGGCCATCTTCCCAATGTATTCTTGGATGTTCGTTGTCTCATCCTGGACTGTGGTGCTGACACTCACCAGTCCCCGGCCCCCTTCCTTCCGCTTAGCGTACAGCCTCAGGGTGCTGGACTTGGGGTGAAACCCTCCATGCATGGTAAGGAGCTTTCTTGTCTTTATGTCAGTGGCTTCTATCTCCTCCTTTGGCCAGCCTATTACCCCAGCAGGGTACCTGATCACGGGCAGGGCGTACGTGTTGATGGCCCGGATCTTGTTCTTACCATTCAGCTGACTCCTCAGGACTTGCCTGACCCTCTGCAGGTACTTGGTGGTTGCAGCTTTTCTAGCGGCCTCTTCATGGTTCCCATTCGCCTGCGGGATCCCCAAGTACTTGTAACTGTCCTCTATGTCTGCAATGTTGCCTTCTGGTAGTTCAATCCCCTCAGTTCTGACTACCTTCCCTCTCTTTGTTACCATCCGACTACACTTCTCCAGTCCGAACGACATTCCAATGTCATTGCTGTATAACCTGGTAGTGTGGATCAGTGAATCGATGTCTCGTTCACTCTTGGCATACAGCTTGATGTCATCCATGTACAGGAGGTGGCTGACAACTGCTCCGTTCCGTAGTCGGTATCCGTAGCCAGTCTTGTTAATGATCTCACTGAGGGGGTTCAGGCCTATGCAGAACAGCAGTGGGGACAGAGCATCTCCTTGGTAGATCCCGCACTTGATGGTGACTTGTGCTATGGGCTTGGAGTTGGCCTCTAGTGTTGTACGCCACATCCCCATTGAGTTCCTGATGAAGGCTCTTAGGGTCCCATTGATCTTGTACAATTCTAGGCATTCCAGTATCCAGCTGTGGGGCATTGAGTCATAGGCCTTCTTGTAATCAATCCAGGCAGTGCACAGGTTGGTCAGTCTGGTCTTGCAGTCTCGGCTGATTGTTCTGTCTACCAGTAGCTGGTGTTTTGCGCCTCTGGTATTCTGGTATATATATATATATATATATATATATATATATATATATATATATATATATATATATACACAGTGGGGCAAAAAAGTATTTAGTCAGCCACCGATTGTGCAAGTTCCCCCACCTAAAATGATGACAGAGGTCAGTAATTTGCACCAGAGGTACACTTCAACTGTGAGAGACAGATTGTGAAAAAAAAAAAAATCCATGAATTCACATGGTAGGATTTGTAAAGAATTTATTCGTAAATTAGGGTGGAAAATAAGTATTTGGTCACCTCAAACAAGGAAAATCTCTGGCTCTCACAGACCTGTAACGTCTTCTGTAAGAAGCTTTTCTGTCCCCCACTCGTTACCTGTATGAATGGCACCTGTTTGAACTCATCATCTGTATAAAAGACACCTGTCCACAGCCTCAAACAGTCAGACTCCAAACTCCGCCATGGCCAAGACCAAAGAGCTTTCGAAGGACACCAGGAAAAGTATTGTAGACCTGCACCAGACTGGGAAGAGTGAATCTACAATAGGCAAGCAGCTTGGTGTGAAAAAAAATCAACTGTGGGAGCAATCATCAGAAAATGGAAGACATACAAGACCACTGATAATCTCCCTCGATCTGGGGCTCCACGCAAGATCTCATCCCGTGGGGTCAAAATGATCATGAGAACGGTGAGCAAAGATCCCAGAACCACACGGGGGGACCTGGTGAATGACCTGCAGAGAGCTGGGACCAAAGTAACAAAGGTCACCATCAGTAACACACTACAACGGCAGGGAATCAAATCCCGCAGTGCCAGACGTGTTCCGCTGCTGAAGCCAGTGCATGTCCAGGCCCGTCTGAAGTTTGCCAGAGAGCACATGGATGATACAGCAGAGGATTGGGAGAATGTCATGTGGTCAGACGAAACCAAAGTAGAACTTTTTGGTATAAACTCAACTCGTCGTGTTTGGAGGAAGAAGAATACTGAGTTGCATCCCAAGAACACCATACCTACTGTGAAGCATGGGGGTGGAAACATCATGCTATGGGGCTGTTTTTCTGCCAAGGGGACAGGACGACTGATCCGTGTTAAGGACAGAATGAATGGGGCCATGTATCGTGAGATTTTGAGCCAAAACCTCCTTCCATCAGTGAGAACTTTGAAGATGAAACCAGGCTGGGTCTTCCAACATGACAATGATCCAAAACACACCGCCCGGGCAACAAAGGAGTGGCTCCGTAAGAAGCATTTGAAAGTCCTGGAGTGGCCTAGCCAGTCTCCAGACCTCAACCCCATAGAAAATCTGTGGCGGGAGTTGAAAGTCCGTGTTGCTCGGCGACAGCCCCAAAACATCACTGCTCTCGAGAAGATCTGCATGGAGGAATGGGCCAAAATACCAGCTACTGTGTGTGCAAACCTGGTAAAGACCTATAGTAAACGTTTGACCTCTGTTATTGCCAACAAAGGTTATGTTACAAAGTATTGAGTTGTATTTTTGTTATTGACCAAATACTTATTTTCCACCCTGATTTACGAATAAATTCTTTACAAATCCTACCATGTGGATTCATGGATTTTTTTTTCACATTCTGTCTCTCACAGTTGAAGTGTACCTCTGGTGCAAATTACTGACCTCTGTCATCATTTTAGGTGGGGGAACTTGCACAATCGGTGGCTGACTAAATACTTTTTTGCCCCACTGTATATATATATATGGAGGGTGAAGGTGGTCCCCGTGGTAATCGGAGCACTAGGTGCGGTGACTCCCAAGCTAGGCGAGTGGCTCCAGCAGATCCCGGGAATAACATCGGAGATCTCTGTCCAGAAGAGCGCAGTCCTGGGAACAGCTAAGATACTGCGCAGGACCCTCAAGCTCCCAGGCCTCTGGTAGAGGACCTGAGCTTGAAGGATAAACAGCCCGCAGGGGCGTGCTGGGTGTTTTTTTTTTAATATATCCCATATATTAGGGGTGCAACGATATTCGTATCGATATTGAACCGTTCGATACAGTGCTTTCGGTTCGGTACGCATATATATCGAACAATACAACATTTGTCATTTATTTTATCAACTTTCCTTCTGACGGTGCTGTCTGTGTGGAGCGCTCAGTGAATCTGCGTTCGACTACTCCGCCTAGGCTGCACTGTCGAGCGCAGATCCACTGAGCGCTCCACACAGACAGCATAGTCAGAAGGAAGAGCGCAGGGCAAGCTAGCAAGACAGAAGTTAAGCTCTCCTTGCAACATGGACCTCCCCCACCCTCATTCAGATTTGGCGTTTGGAATTATTTTGGTTTTCATGTGAAGTATGACCCTGAAGGTAAGCGAGTCATGGACTAAAGTAAAACAGTATGTTGGATGTGCCATGCAATGCTCAATTACATGGGTGGGAGCTAGTGTGTTAGCGCAGTTAGCTCGTTAACGTGTTGGCCGTCTAGCCCCATGCACGGGGCGATCGGCGGTAGCTCGTTAACGGAGATTTGCCGTGTTGTGGCGTTAAGGTTATTTCAACGAGATTAACCTGAAAGCACTAGTGGGAACGCAACGAATATGACTGCACATTTACGCCGACATCATCCTAGTGCAAAGACAAAAACAACAAGCATGCTACTAACTTTAGCCGAGTCATTTAGACAGCTGTTAGCACATGATTCTCCTTATGGGGACCTGATATGTTTAATATGCTGCTGAGAATATAGCCCAGAAGAAGCGGATAGTATAGCTTTTATTTTGGAAAGAGACATTTCTCTGTAATAAACTCTCTTTTCCAAAGATGAGTGATTCCTCAATCAGATACAGGGCTTGCAATATCGCTAGCCCGACATCCTGGAGCTAGCGATAGCGGGCTACCAAAATCTATCTCTTCCCTGCCCGTCGGGCTATTGTAGGAAGGAAAAATATATGTCAATGCTTTTGCATTCTTTCGGAAAGGTAGCTGGGTAATTATGTCATTGGCATCGGTGAGCCACTGTCAATATGTGACATATTGAAATCGCGTTTGAATTTGCGCTTGTTTTTTTGCTTTCACTTTGCAAGCGTGCGAACTGTGTATAGAGAGCGACAGCACTGATCACCAATTCCTCTGACATCGTCTTATTAATCGTTAGCTTACTATGCAAACATGACAAGTGAAATCTCCCGCAGCAAGCTTAAACATGTGAGAGGTTGATCGCGCAGAGAATCGCTGAGCTTATGTGAGTCCGTGTGTAAAAGGAGCAGGATATTTATTTTAGTTCTGCTGAGCCAAATAAGACAGGTCAGGGTGAAGAAGTGACAGCCAAAGAAAAGCTTACCACAAAACGGAGAAGTTATGACAAATCAGACTATAAGGCAAAAAGAAAGTGCAGCTTTATGGTTTCATGGACAAAAGAATTTCTGTGGCTGCAATATGACGAGCTAAATAACCACGGCTGCACATAAGTGGTCTGCAGGTGCGCATTCACTGTCAAAATAAAAAACACACACAAGGGTTAGGGTTAAATTTAAAAACTGTACTTTTGAGTTAAAATATATATTTATAATTTTAATAAATGACAAATTAAAAAGGCATGAACATTTTTTTGTATCGAAAAAATATCGAACCGTGACACCAAAGTATCGAACCGAACCGTGAATTTTGTGTATCGTTGCACCCCTAATATATATATATATATATATATATATATATATATATATATATATATATATATATATATATACATAGCCACTTTATTAGGTATGCCTGTCCAATTACATCAACTCAAAGTATTTAGGCATGTAGACATGATCAAGAAATCCCGCTGAAGTTCAAACTGAGCATTTCAATGGGGACGAAAGGTGATATCAGTAACTTTGAACATGTTACAGTTATTAATGCTGCGGACTGGTGTGAATCTCTCAGAAAGTGTTGATCTACTGGAATTTTTCAACATAACTTTCTACAGTTTACAGAAAAATGGCCTGAAAAGGAGAAAATATCTAATGACTGGCAGTTCTCATGCACATTAATTGCACTTTAAAGAAGATGGGTTATAGTGTCAAAAAACAACACTGGATGGCACTCCCGTCAGCTAAAATCAGGAAACTAAAAATACAATTTGACTTACTAAAATTGGACAATGGATGATTGGAAAAGCACTGTACTCAAATGCCCTCAACAGTCATCAGACCTCAGTCCAGTAGAGCACCTTTGAGAGGTAATCTAAGGAGTTTGGAAGGAAAAGCGACTGGACTTCTTTAAGTTTCTTAAAGAGAGACGTTTTCACCTCTCATCTGAGAAGCTTCTTCAGTTCCAAGACTCTTGTAGTTGTAGTGAGAATGACGTTTGCTATGTGTGAATTGCACCAAAGTGATCGAGAAAAACCGTGAGTGAATCAAGGATACTAATTCAAAGCTGTGAGTGAATCTCTTGTTTAAGTTTATGATAAGATAAGATAAGATAAGATAGAACTTTATTAATCCCTCGGGTGGGTTCCTCTGGGAAATTCGATTTCCAAAAAAGCACAGCACCGACAGAAGTTACAGAGTTACAGAATATTATATATATATATATACACACACACACACACACACACACACACACACACACACACACACACACACACACACACACACACACATATATAAATACAGAGACAAATATAAATAAAATATACAAAGGGGATAAATAGAATAAATAGGAATAAAAATAAAAATACAAGTGAATTGCACATTTCAAGTATTGAGTCTATTGCACTGTTGACTATTTACAAAAAGTATTGCACAAGGTATTGTACAGTGAGGTGAAGAGGCACTACAGCTTAGTTGTTCCCCCCTCCTTTGTCCTCCTGTCTCCCCTCCCTCTCCCCTCCAGAGAAGAGTTAAACAGTTTGATGGCGTGTGGGACAAAGGAGTTTTTAAGTCTGTTAGTTCTTGTCTTGGGGAGAAGCAACCTGTCACTGAACAGACTCTTCTGGTTGTTTATGGCCGTGTGCAGAGGATGCCCAGCATTGTCCATAATGTCCAGCAGTTTCTTTAATGTCCTTTTCTCTGCCACTGTCACCAGAGTGTCCAGCTTCATGCCGACCACAGAGCTAGCCTTCCTGATCAGTTTCTCCAGCCTGGATGAGTCCTTCTTTGCTGTGCTGCTCCCCCAGCACACCACAGCATAGAAAAGTACTCCAGCAACCACTGACGGGTAAAACATCCTCACGAGCTTCCTGCAGATGTTAAAAGACCTCAGCCTCCTGAGGAAGTACAGTCGGCTTTGGGCTTTTTTATACAGGTGCTCTGTGTTGCATGACCAGTCCAGTTTATTGTCCACCCACAGCCCGAGGTACTTGTACTTGTTGACCACCTCCACCTCCTCCCCCTCTATCTGAACCGGCAGTGGACCTTCTCTGGACCTCCCGAAGTCCACAACCAGTTCCTTAGTCTTTGAGGCGTTGAGTTGCAGGTGGTTTGTGTGACTCCATGCAACAAAGTTCCTCAGACTTCTTTACTCCTCTTCCTGATCATCCCAGATACACCCCATGATGGCTGTGTCATCTGCAAACTTCTGAATGTGGCATAATTCAGAGTTGTAGCAGAAGTCAGAGGTGTACAGGGTGAAGAGAAGAGGGGACAGCACAGTTCCCTGTGGTGCTCCTGTGCTGCTGACCACAGTGTCAGACGTGATGTCCTTCAGCCTGACGTACTGTGGTCTGTCGGTGAGGTAGTCGGAGATCCAAGCCACCAGGCAGGGGTCCACCTCCATCCTGTTCAGTTTTTCCTGAAGCATACAGGGCCGGATGGTATTAAAGGCACTGGAAAAGTCAAGAAACAGGATCCTGACCATGCCTTTTCCCCCATCCAGGTGTGAGTGGGCTCTGTGTAGGAGGTACAGGATGGCATCCTCCACTCCGACACCCACCTTGTATGCAAACTGTAGTGGGTCCTGGGCATGTTGTACCTGTGGTCGGAGGAGGTTGAGGAAGAGCCGCTCTAGAGTCTTCATAAGATGTGACGTCAGTGCCACCGGTCGGAAGTCATTCAGCTCATTGGGCCGGTTCCTTTTGGGGACCGGGACGATGCAGGATGTCTTCCATAGGGCGGGCACTCTCCCCAGTCGCAGACTGAGGTTGAAGACTCGTTGTAGCGGCTCCCCAAGTTCAGCAGCACACGCCTGATTATAATCTTAGACATTATGTGGTACTGATTTACATTTAGCACGACACCTACTCTACTGTAATTTGTAGTCTGCCCATGTACTATGGCTGTACTGGCTTCTATGGCTGTTACAAATGCTTCACTAAAACAGCCAACTTCTTTCAACCAGTGACAAGACTTTTTTGCTGCTAAATTAGTATTCGTAAACAGTGTTTCATGGTCATCCTGCTATTTCAGGTAAAGGTTGTAAACTATCCTCTCAGTCCTATTATCAGTCCCAGGCCTCAAGCAAACACCTCAAACAAAAACATTTGCAGATTTCTGAAATGCAATTTTCTACTTGCTTGTATATTTTTTCAGAGACATCCACTTAAAGTATGTGTGTCCTTGCCATAGGCCTCATGTTTTGGTAAAGATAATTAATGAATCATCCTTTCCTGTACAGTTCCAAGACCTCTCTTAGACAATGAAGGACCCAGACTACTGTTCTGTATTTTATTTATCATCCTATTTAATAAAGGATATTTTTCCTGTTTTAGCCTTGCTTCTATGACTAAAGCAGCATCATATGGTTTTCCAAAAACCACATCATGCCTTAATTTAAAATCTGATCAACAAATTCTGATGCATGAGATAAGATCCTTCTGAGAGAGGTAGGAAAAAAGGGTAAAATATCTCTGCAACAAATCATTTAAGTTCCTCCTAAAAATTCTGCTTTTAGCCTTTGCTAAAAATTGGACTGCATTCCTTTCTTCTGAATCCATCCATGAAACTGCGGAGGTGAACCATGAAGATTAGTTAAGCCCTTGGTCACCGTGGCTTCACAGGCTTAGCAAACCCCAAATCTGTGATCTCTCTTGTAAGCTCTAAACAACTCCTCCTGTTACCATAGTGCTGCAACTACTGACTAATTTCATAGGCGTTAGGCTTAGGGGTTTGCATTTTTCAATAGTTCCCTTTTTTGGAACTCATAGTCATGGACCTGTAGTTGTCCAGAGCATTTGAGTAATATATGAATGTAAACTATGTCTTATGAATCCAAACAACCATGAGTACAACTACAGTATGAAATGTGTATGACTATGAATTGTTTAAACTAAGAAGATGTGTCATTTTAAAATCACAAACAGAATAATTTTAAATAGTTAAATCTGAGAAGAGTTAACTATTGTAAATATTAGACTCTTTTTGGGTGGCCTGTCAGGAGGGTATCAGTATTTGTATGTGTCTTGCTTGCCCAGAAGGCCCCAGAGCATAATGCAAGCAGAGACACACCAAAACCCAAATGTAGTGTGTCATTATTGAATAAATAGTTAAATCTGAATGTCCACTCAGAACAACATTACTCAGCTAGCAGTTTTATTTCCTGGATTGTATTTGTCAGTTTCTTTGATTCAGTAGAATTTGTCAAAGCATTATCTGAAATCGTTCACATTTGACATTTGTGATTCTTTGTTAGTGTTTAGAAATGTTTTAGCATATCTGGGCAATGATTCACCACAATTTTCTATAATTTGAACAATTATTGGTTGTACATGTCTTTGTGATCAAAACTGTTTGTTTCTTCTCAAGTGTCTAAGCATCCCGTGCAGAATATTCCATTTTGTTGTTTAAAATCTGCCTCTGCCATGGTTGTAAATCAGGAGTGTGCCTATTGTTAAAGCATTTTGAACTCGAGGGCAACAAAGTTACAACAATTTGTGAGCACGGAGGCTTCTGCTCAAATAAACACTGCTTGGGTTTTTGACAGGGGTAACAGCCTGCTCATGAAAGAGTGAATGAGTGAAATGAAAAAAGAGGGTTAAATAGCTTCTGCTCAAAAGCACAGTACTATGTAAATTATCATATTTCCCCATACACATTTTTTCTGTGATGATTGCAACTCACTTTTAGTTAATTGAAATAAAAACAATATTTTTTGAAAAAGAATCCAGATGAACTGAAAGGTTTTTCTGAACTTGGAAAACCAACTTTCATAATTATTTAAAAAAATAAATAAAATAAATAGTAAACATATTTGTAATCACAACTTGACTGACAAGGGTTTGACAGACCTGGCTATTAAGACTTTCAATGTCTGCATATCTTTAAGCCAGCTGTATTCAAAAAGTGTATTATGATTTTTCTTAATCTTACCTCTGACCAATGTCAGTGTCTGTTTGTTTATAACAACAAAAAGACAAAATTAACAAACTAAAAGAAGAAAAACAAACCCATACAAAACAAAACTGAAAAGGACAAAGATAGCTTCTGTTTAACATTTACATGCTCCCACTGGCACAGATTATAAAGAACAACAAAATAAACTATCATAGCTATGCAGATGACACACAAATATATATCACAATGTCACCAGGAGACCGAGGCCCTGTACAGGCTCTTGGTAAATGCATTGAGGAAATCAATGACTGGTTGTGCCACAATTTTCTCCAGCTAAACAAAAACAAAACTGAGGTAATAGTCTTTGGCGCCAAAGAAAAACGATTACAGGTCACCAGAGAACTTCAATCTATACATCTAAAAACCACAAACCAGGCGAGAAATTTGGGTGTAGTGATGGATGCAGACCTAAACTTAGAAAAACACATTAAGACAATAACAAAGTCAGCTTACTATCACCTCAAGAATATATCAAGGATAAAAGATCTGATGTCTCAACAGGACCTGGAAAAACTAGTCCATGCTATCATCTTTAGCAGGCTTGATTACTGTAACAGCATCTTTACAGGTCTACCTAAAAAATCAGTCAGACAACTACAGCTCATTCAGAACTCTGCTGCTCGAGTCCTCACTAAGACCAAAAAAGTGGACCACATCAGTCCAGCTCTGAGGTCTTTACACTGGCTGCCTGTCCGTCAGAGGATAGACTTTAAAGTTCTGATGCTGGTCTATAAAGCTCTGAATGGTTTAGGACCAAAATACATCAGTGACCTCCTGACCCAGTATGAACCTTCCAGATCCCTCAGGTCATCTGGATCCGGTCTTTTATCAGTTCCCAGAGTCAGAACCAGACACGGAGAAGCTGCATTCAGCTTTTATGCTCCTTATATCTGGAACAAACTCCCAGAAAGCCTCAGATCAGCTGAAACACTCAGTTTATTTAAATCCAGGTTGAAGACTCACCTGTTCTCAGCTGCATTTGAATAAAGCACCAAATCCACACTTTTAAGCTTAAATTTCAAAACTTACATTTAACTACTGATTTTATCTACTGTTCTGATTTTATCTGTTTTGATTTTATATACTGTTTTGTTTGTTTGTTAGTTAGTTTGTTTATTAATTACCAGTACCTCCTGTTCGACTCCCATCACCCTTTGGAACACAAACTTGGAGTAATTAGGACCCTACACCACCGGGCAGAACATGTTCCCTCTAAGCCTGAAGGAAAAAAGAAGGAACACACACATGTAAAGGAAGCACTCAAAACGTGCGGCTATCCTAAATGGGCGTTCTTAAAGTCAGCAAAGAGGCACAGAAAAGAAGATCAGACACCAGTGAGGGAGGATAAGAAGGACAGACGCAACAACATTGTCATCCCTTATGTAGCCGGTGTATCAGAAAAACTCAGGAGAGTTTTCTCCAAGCACGACATCCCAGTGTTTTTCAGACCCAGCAACATGCTCAGACAAAAACTGGTTCACCCGAAAGACAAAACGCCAAAACACAGACTTAACAATGTGGTGTATGCTGTACAGTGCAGCGAGGAATGCCCAGACCTCTACATTGGAGAGACCAAACAGCCACTTCACAAGCGCATGGCACAACACAGAAGAGCCACCTCCACAGGACAAGACTCAGCAGTCCATCTGCATCTTAAGGAGAAAGGACACTCTTTGGAGGATGCCAATGTTCACATTTTGGACAGAGAGGACAGATGGTTTGAAAGAGGAGTGAAAGAAGCCATCTATGTCCACTGTGAGCGACCATCTTTGAACAGAGGCGGGGGTTTACGACACCAACTCTCTGCCATCTATAATCCAGTTTTGAGATCCCTTCCCAGATGCCTTAACGCCCACTCACATCCTGGGCCATCTGACCTCAGGAATTCGCATGATAAGGTGGGGCCAGGTTTCACAATGAACACACCCGAAACCCTGGCTGATTGGGACCCACACCCAGTTTCACACCTTGGCTCAGGCGATTAGAGGATCATCAGGGGGTCATTTTGTCCCTCTGTGGGGGGAAACTCCCACTAGGTTTATATCTGGGACTCTCCACCATTTGACCTTAGAACTGAAGAAGCTTCTCGGATGAGAGGTGAAACGTCTTCAAGTAACTTAAAGAAGTCCAGACGCTTTTCTTTGCAAGCTCCTTTGACTGTTTGTTAATTAGTTAGTTTGTTTGTTTGTTTTAATAAATTTTAAATCATGCTTTTTATTTGTTTTTGTTTCTAATGTCTCTGTAAAGCACTTTGAATCACTTTGTTGTTGAATTGTGCTATACAAATAAACTTGCCTTGCCTTGAAAACTAATTGAAGCTAATGAAAGAAAATGAATAATTATAATAATTCTGGTGCAGAACAAAACAAATATTTCTCATTCTTTGTTAGCATTCTAATTATTATTATTATTATTATTATTGTTGTTGTTTTTGTTGTTGTTATAAACTTTTATTATAGCTTGTATCACAAACTTTGCTTTCATAATAATCCCTGTGTAAGTCATAACATGCAGACTTGTCCATCTAATTACACTGTTTCTCAGTCCCTGGTCATTCTCACCACTGTTAATGCATTTCTCAAATCAGAACACATTTCCCACCTACATTAGCCTTTCTCATTGTGTTTGAACACAGTGCTGTTTTTTATACATACTTTGCTACTAAAGACACTCAATGGGTTGGGTTTCTCATCTGATTCTAACAACTCATCAAAGCAATCTATACTTTTGTCACACAGAACTAAACATCTCTAACTATCCAAAATATGCTTTGGGATTGCCTTAGTGTTTTCAGTCAGTGGTAGCAGTTAAAGTTGCCCTCCATTTGAAAGCAAATAAAGACATATGTTTGTTTCAAAGGCGCACTACACATCACTGCTTTTTACACAAAAGAATATACTATTCTATGATGTAGTGTGATTTTACTGTATTTTACTGTAGTAGGTGTTTCGGGGGAAGAAACGTTTTTTTGTTTTGAGGGGGTGTTTGTGTTTTTCTTTTTGTAAATTATATAACTATGTAAATTATCAGTTTCCGAAGTTTAAATATTTTCTTGTTGTGGGCTTTCTGATTCACAAATTTTCAGGGGTGATTTGTGACAAAAGGATAGCAGCAAAAGTGAAAGGCAAGCGAACAAGAGAGTAGTGAGACCTGGTGTGATGTATGGTTTGGAAACGCTGGCATTGACAAAAAGACAAGCTGCAGAGCTAGAGGTAGGAAAGGATGCTAAGGTTTTCACTGAGATTGACCAGCAGGGACAGGATTACTAATGAGTTTGTCAGAGGGACAGCTCAGACTGAATTGTTTAAAGACAAAGGTAAGGAAGGCAAAGGAGGAGGAGGGATAATGGATCTATTGGACAAAGGATGTTGAAGATGAAGCTGTCAGCGAGAGGAAAACACAGAAAAGATTCATGGATGTTGTGATGGAAGCATTCAGACGGTTGGTGTGACAGAGGAGGATGTTAAGGGTGGAATGAAATGGAGGCACATGATCTGCTGTGGTGACCCCTAAAGGAAACAGCCACGTAAAGAAGATGGAAAAGAAAAAGATTTTAGTTTTCCTGACTTCAGTAATTAGATTTTGTAAAGTTTTTATTTTTTTAAAAAGAAACTTTCAGATTTCACCTTTGTGTCTAAATACTTTTTATTGTACATTAGGCCACACTTTTTGTGGTACTCTTACAAAATCAGTGAAGTTTAGCTAAAACCATTTTTTGTCTAATTATGAAGAATATGCGCAAGTTCAATAAGGAAGACCTGTACTTACTCATCAGTCTGCTTTTCTGTTCTTTTGTCAGTGCCACGTCTCCACGCTGTCAGTCTTAATACTGATATCCTCACTTTAGTCCAATCGTCTTCTTGCCCGCTTCGTTGCGCCAATCAGCCTCCACTCTGCGAGGTTTAAATCTGTGCTCACTGTCATTCTTCCTTTCAGACTCTCATTTCCTCTCCTCCCTCCATCTCACAGAAACCTCAGTCAAAGCTCTGTCTTCATTTTTACAACCACCAGCAACTAGACTAGATCAATGTCTCTATCTACACAAATCATGTTCAGTTCTTCCAAGCAATCTCTTCTTATTGACCTTAAAACACCGGTGAAAGGTTTTTATTCGTTGGTCACAAAGTTGAAGTGATTGAACTACATTAAGTTCTCAACTGTACAGATTTGAACATTTCCCAAAATTGTTCATACAATCTAGCAAAACCCCATAAATAATCTGCTTTTCCAAACCCAGTAATTAATGTGTCAAAATTATGTTTTTTGTGTCAATCAATGAATGACTGCCACTTTTTTAACTCCAAATAAAGTTTTCTGGTTAACCAAGAACAACACCAAGAGAATGACAGTCATTCACACTCATCATCCAAAACAGAGTTTTGATCAATTACCAAAGTAACATTTATGTCTTTGAATTGAACCTGGATTGCCTTGATTGATGATTTGCAAATATAATAAAGCTGTATTTTATTCACAATTGAACAAGATATGTAAATTTTTTATACTGCAAAAAATGTACAATTTTAAGAAAAATATTAGCTCCCAAATGTTGGGATGGGGGAACAAAACAATAATTTGCAACTATTTAGCTTCACTGGCAACAGGTCAGTAACACTACTGCAGAAAGAGAATTTACAGGTGGCAGAGTTTCTCAAAAATAAAAAATAAAAATCTGCATATACAAATTGTGGATCAGTTTCAGAATAATGTTGTTTAACACTTAAACTGTAAACTGTAAAACTGGAAAGACTTTCTTAATATCTAAAAGATTCAGCAAATCTGGAGAAATTACCATGTGCAAGACATGAATACTGGATGATCTTCAGGTGTTCAGGCAACACTGCACTGAAACAGACTGATTCTGTCATGGAAATCACTGCATGGGCACAGGAGCACTTCCTCAAATCATAATCTGTGAACACAGTTGACCGTGCCATAAATGCAGGTTAAAGCCAAATGTGAACATAATCTAGAAACACCGACCACCTTCTCTGGGCCAAAGCTCATTTTAAATGGACTGAGGGATAGCACAAAACTGTCCCGTGGTCACACAAACCAAAATTTGACATTCTCTTTTGGAAAACACAGACAGCGCATCCTCAGGACTAAAGACGACAGGGAACGTCCAGCTTGCAGTTCTGATTATATGACGGTGCACTTTTGCTTATTATTGAACCATCATCTTGTACATCTGAAAAGACTGTTGATGCCATCAAATTCCAAATGAGACATTATTTTTCTTAAATTTCTATATAAATAAGGGTTTATGAGATCAGCAAATAATTTCATTCTGTCTTTATTTACATTTTACACAGTATGCCAACATTTGTAGAACTGGATTAGTACGTCTTTTATTTTAAAAAGTTTTGTCCTGCATATTTTCTCTGACAGGGAATGTTTTCAGTATCCTACTATTATGAATTCTAACAATAACTTAGTGTGTATCATATTGGGAATCTTCTCTTGATGATGGTTTAAAGAGCACACAGCTTTATTCATTCTTTTTTTGCAACAAAAGGGGAAAAAATATTCTTTCTCTCACAACACATGCAAATGTTTTTCTTCGCAAATGTAAAATCTTGTGCTTAATTTGAATACACAATGAAAAACTGCAGTCAGTGCTACTTATCCGTTCAGCGTCGATGAGAGCTTGTAAGACAAGAATATTATGAATTTAGGAGATGGCGAATGTGCTTGTAGACACTCGCTGTTAATCTAAAAAAAGGAAAAAAGTGTTAGCACCTGTTTAAGGTCTGCTAGTATATTATTTTGTAGGACATATGCTATTTTGTGAAATGCATCTGCAAAGCTGAGAGCTTCAAAAATGTTGCAAGACATGCGCCAAGACCATTTAGAAGAATTAAAAAACTTTGATAAGATTATAAGACAGGCCTATAAAATAATAAGATTATGCCATAACTCAACATTTCTGTAGCTTTACAGCTATTAAATAGGCATCTTTTTTTTTTAATTCTAAAGAGATTAATACCTGATGTTGACAGCAATGATTGGTGATCCCCCCCTGAGCAGAGATGTGGGTGTTTTCATTCTAGTATCCCTTTGCCGGCTTTCTTGCCTCTGCAAAGCTGTCCAACTCCTGTCACACTGGAGTAGCAGCAACAAGAGAGGAACAGACTAGGGCAGGGATTTCTAAAAGCCTAATGCAGTGAACAGCATTGTGGCTTTGACCCCTGGTGTGACAGAAATGATGGAGTTGATAATCTGGGTGACAGTGGGCACAGACTCTTTTGATTCTCCTTTCCTTCAATTTACAGCTATGTGCGCTGTCAGTCGGCACTTTGCAGCTGCTCTTTCTGTGCTTTAGACCCTTTGTCAGCTAGCTTTAGCCTTGTCAGCATAAATTCTACTTATATTTAAAGACACATTTTCTGATGGAGGAATGTATGTAAGCGATACTGACATGCAAAGAAAATATTATACCAGCGTACATCCTTAGAAGATATTATCTGAATGACCCTTTCTCACCTCAAAAGACCTGTTGTGAAACTAATCCAAGGCTGTACTTAGTAGTCCGTTACTGGTCTGTTCCATTCCGATCCATTAATGGCTGAGTTGTTACATGGCTAAAAAGTAATGTGTGCAGTGAGTGATAAACAGCATCCATATGCAGATTATATTATACATTCTATATGAGTCTGTCAAATTAAAAAAGCAGAGCGCTGCTGTTATTTGAATTTTACTTGTATAACAATGTAAACAATACAGCCTCTCTGTTTTTACACCTTTGTATTTTAGTCAGGTAGAGCAGCAATGTTTAATTAACATCTAACCAGTCAGTACAGATGCTGCTAATCTCAGTGACTAAAGATCCATTACTAATCAAGCTTTATGAATGCTTAACTTCTCACCTTGCTCTAGCATTTCACATAGTTGTTGTCTGTTGAGAGGATACGGTACAATAAACCTTTGATGTAGTAATTGATCCTCTATAGTAAGAAATTAAGCAAGTCATCACTCGTAAAAACGTTTACATAACTTTCAATTTTCAATAAGTAATTTCTTCTATATAGATCGATTTTTGTCATCAGAAAAAGCAAGAACACATCTTTTGTTTTTACTGCTTTGATTCCTTATGTGTGTTTACATCAAAAGTCTCGAGTGTGATAGCAGGGTCTGGTGTCTCCCCTAACAGCAAAAACCCTCTGAAGTGCATAACTCTGCGTTCATGAGATCTCCTCTGGGTCCTGGCCAAGTCGAGGAGCTCATCAATCTTTTTTTGGTAGTGATCTCACTTTTCTCATCCAGATAAATGGAGGGTATGCTTTAAATCTCCTTTGGTTCTCCCCCTCTCCCTCCTTGCTGCTTTCACTCCTGCTCTCTTCTCTTACCATCAAACAAGCAGCTCAGTCAGTAGGCTCCTTGGGCCTGGCACCGCTGCCAACACCAATGTGATCAGTTGTTGCCAAATGCGAGGCGGAGTGGTAAACTTAGCTAGAATGTCCATTTTTCCAGAAAGTCCCTTGTAAGTCTTTTTATCAGTTGTTGTTGCTGTTCTGCTTTCTGCAAGGTCAGCTTTTGTTGAAATGAAATACTATAGAATGGGATTTATGATGATCCATTATGTCAAGTTGAATAAACTTTTATGCAGCTGCCACTATTCAGTGCCACAGGACATATTTGTTGGAAATGAAAAGGCTACATGAAATAAAATGCTTTTAAAGCTAGCAAAGGTTTGATTTAGATAAGAACCAAAAATTAAAAGAAATGAAAGACATAAAATCATTATCAGAATCAGATCAGATCAGAATCAGAAACTTTATTGTCATTGTCATGAGAACAACGAAATTAAGAATGGTCCCCGATCATTGCATCATCCCTAGCAATATCAAAATATAAATAAAACAATAAAATTCAATAAATAAAATAGATAGAATACTTAAAATACTAATAAGATATAACAGTAAAACATTCACATACATTCCCACACACATGCTTCAGACCGTGCATATATTAACACAAGAGTGGCGTGATGGACATTTTTTTGTAGTATTCAGATGTGTTATTGCAGTTGGATAACAGCTGTGTTTGAGTCTATTAGTCCTTGCTCTGATTGCCCTGTACCGTCTGCCTGAGGGCAACAGTTCGAACAGGGAGTGGCCAGGATGTGAGGTGTCTTTTATGATGTTTTGGGCCTTTTTAAAACAGTGGGCGTTGTGTAGAACTTCCAGTGTGGGGAGAGGGCAGCCAGTGATCTTTTGGGCGGTGTTAATGATCCCTTGGAGTGCATTAGATTCAAAAGATATGTAAAACTGCTAAATATTATATTTACTAGAGGAAACGTGCTTCCGTGAATATTGATGCACTTTACAGAACCAGATATAGGGTAACTTCTCCTCTGAACTGGGTCAAGCTGTGTGTTTTTTCAAACACCCAAACAAAAGTTTTATGAACTAAGTTTAGATGACTCAAGTCAGTTGTATTTATATGTCATATTTTCACACAGGATGCACCAAAGTGGGCAGCAGCACTGATAGAATTTTACATTACAGCTGGCAAAACAAATGAAACCAAAGGACATGAAATGATAAAAAGATATTGATATTACACTAAAGTTAAAGAAAATATAAATATTGAAAATACTAAAATGAAAAATAGGTGAGGAATAAAATTTTGCTTTGTCTGAATTGAAAAATGGTACTAAAGCCGTCAATAGCGTCGGTATATACTACTACTACACTACTACTATATACTACTACTATATTGCTTTCATTGAAGCACTACAACAATTAAGTCCATTATCCTTAACCATAGATGTAGCCCATACCCTGAAAAAAAACAAGAACTCACACACACCTCTGACCCCTGACCTTGAGGCCAAGATCACTGAGATTCAAATTTATCAGAGATTTCTAATAGATACACCTACAGTATCAGTTTGGGTAAAAAAAAATTAATTCAGTTGTCAGAATTATTATTTTTTCTTCAATAAGTATTTCATTGCCACCAAATGACAGATTCCTTTGACACTGTGAAAACCAGGGTGTTCACAATCTATCGATGCTTTGTCAGAGTAATAGTGATGTGTGGGTCGCAAACGAAATGGCTCTCAGTACCGCCTCTTTGAAGTGAACGACGCGAGCCATTTTTTTTTCTTCTTTCTCTCACCCTCTCTCTCTCTGTCTCTCTTGCACTTTTTTTCGCTTCACTCCGACAGAGCGGGAGGGAAAGAGAGAGAAAGAGAGCCAGAGACAACAACAAGAGACATCATCACATTAGAAAGGAATAGTAATCATCCACAACTATTTGCAGTTGCAGATAATAAAGGATTCAGAAAGTTTATTCATGCAGTTAATCCTATGTATGCAATTCCAAGCAGGAAAATACTCTCCCAAAAAATCCTCCCAGGCCTATATGACAGAGAATGAGCATCTTCCTTTTGTTTTGCATATTTTAAGTTATATTTTATTGTGTTGTGGATTCTAGTGTTTTGTGTTGTTTCACTTTAAATTTGTTTAAAAGGAAAAAGCAGAAAATGTAAATAGTTTAAAGTTGAAATGTAAATAGTTGTTTTTTGTATTTTATAATTTATTTATTACATTTTATGTGGCGTGAATAAATAAAAGTTTATTTACGGTGGCCACTAGAGACAAAACACGTACAAACTGCAAAACACGTACAAATTCCAAAGCACGTGAAACCTCCAAAACACAATGGAAGTGCTCCAGGATGTTAGGGGCAATGTTGAGCTTTTGTTACCTGGTGGCTACACAAGGCAGGAAGTACCAACGCCATAAAGTAAGAACAAAAAGAGAGTTCTTAGTTAAAGCTGTGTCCCAGATGTCACACAGGCACTTTTATTAACACAGATGCACATAAAAAATTACTCAAAAATAAATTATGAGCATTCATTAAATAATAATGCTCCATAAATAAAAGAAAACAATGTTGTTTTTGTGCATAACATAGAGCTCACAATTGTGCAGTCAAAATGTAAACTAAAAGACACTGAGCATAGTAACAAAGAGACAGATGTCACAGCAGCTCTATTCCCAAGTTTTACTGCGTGACTGACAGCCTGGAGTTTGAAATCCGCTTCATAACCACGTCTCTTAACAGGTGCCATTTATGGTCCTTATACACACACACAATACGGTAATATTACGTTGAAGCACAGTACGTATCACTCCGCGAGGCTCCTCGGTAGCCGTAATGCGCCGACAATCTATCAAGCGGTGCAGCTCCGTAGCTGACCAAAGTCGTACTCCAACATTTTTGACAGATTGCTGAGCGCCGTGTTCCACATAAAAGCGGTTCACGGCCATCAAGCACAACCAGAATTCATACATAAGGCGCGCTGTCAACATTTGAGAGAATGAAAGGATTTTAGGCTGTGCAGCCCCTCCGGGCTGCATAGCGTTAGCGCGGTTAGCTCGTTAACACGTTGACGCCGTCCAGCCCCACGCACGGGGCGATGCGCAGTAACTCGTTAACGGAGATTTGCTGTGTCCATCTTGTTGCTGCCTGCAGGTGAAGCGATGCGGGAGGAGGGGGAGTTGTGTTCAGTGAAGGAGAGAGGCGAGGCGGAGTAACGTTACGTAGAGACAAAAGTGGATGAAAAAAAAGGCAAACTTGTGGCTCCACAACTATAATTGTAACGTAACATAGACTAAGATAAGATAAGATAACCTTTATTAGTCCCACACGTGGGAAATTTGTTTTGTCACAGCAGGAAGTGGACAGTGCAAAAGTTATGACGCAAAAATTAGAATACAATAAGAATAAATACAGTACACAGCTGTACAGAATAGAATAAAATAATATACTATATACAGTAGAATAAAATAGAATAAAAATATACAATAAGATAAAAATAGAATACGAATGCTATATACAACTGAGTAAAAATACAACGATGCCAGAAAGGATTATTGCACTTAGTGTTATTGCACATGTGTGGATGTGTGTGTTTGTTCAGTTAAAGTCTTTGTTGTGGAGTCTGACAGCAGTGGGGAGGAAAGACCTGCGAAATCTCTCCGTCCCACACCGTGGGTGCCCCAGTCTCCCACTGAAGGAGCTGCTCAGTGCTGTCACAGTCTGCTGCATGGGGTGGGAGACGTTGTCCAACAGGGATGACAGCTTAGCCACCATTCTCCTGTCACTCACCACCTCCACTGGGTCCAGAGGGCATCCTAGAACAGAGCTGGCCCTTCAGATCACCCTGTTCAGTCTCTTCCTGTCCCCAGCAGAGATGCTGCCGCCCCAGCAGACCACACCATAAAAGATAGCAGAAGCCACAACAGAGTCATAGAAGGTCTTCAGGAGTGGGCCCTCCACTCCAAACGACCTGAGTCTCCGCAGCAGGTACAACCTGCTCTGCCCTTTCCTGTAGAGGGCGTCTGAGTTATGAGTCCAGTCCAGTCTGTTGTTCAGATGAACACCAAGGTACCTGTAGCTGTCCACAGCCTCAATGTCCATACCCTGGATGTTCAGTGGTTGCAGTGGAGAATGCTTGTGCCTGCGGAAGTCTACCACCAGCTCCTTGGTTTTACTGGCGTTGATCTGGAGGTAGTTCAGCTGGCACCAGTCCACAAAGTCTTGAGTCAGTCCTCTGTACTCCTTGTCGTCCCCATCAGTGATGAGGCCGACTATTGCAGAGTCATCAGAGAACTTCTGCAGGAAGCACTGGGTGGAATTGTGGGAGAAGTCTGCAGTGTAGATGGTGAAGAGGAACGGAGCCAGAACCGTTCCCTGTGGGGCCCCCGTACTGCAGACGACCCTGTCCGACACACAGCCCTGAGTCCTCACATACTGTGGTCGGTCGGTGAGGTAGTCCAAAATCCAGGTAGTGAGGTGATGGTCCACTCCAGAGTTCTCCAGCTTGTCCTTCAGAACCGAGGGAAGAATAGTGTTGAAGGCACTGGAGAAATCAAAGAACATGATTCTCACAGTGCTTCCAGCGGTCTCCAGGTGAGCGAGGGAACGATGTAGGAGGTGAATGACGGCATCATCCGCTCCAATGCCAGGCTGGTAGGCAAACTGAAGTGGGTCCAGTGATGAGCTTGTTAGGCGCCGAAGCTGAGCCAGGACCAACCGCTCCAGGGTTTTCATCAGGTGGGATGTCAGAGCCACCGGCCTGTAGCTGTTGAGGTCCTTGGGGCGTGAAGTCTTTGGCACTGGTACAACACAGGAGGTTTTCCAGAGCTGTGGGACTCTTCCCAACCTCAGGCTCAGGTTGAAGAGGTGCTCCATCACCCCACACAGTTGGTCCGCGCAGGACCTGACGACCCTCGAGCTGATGCCATCTGGGCCCGCTGCCTTCTTGCCATTAATCCTCCTCAGTTCCCTCCTAACCTGGGTGGTTGAGAGAGACAGGCTGGAGCCTTGTGTTGAGTGTGTATTGGATGCTGTTGTTGGGGGTGGGGAGGAGTGAGCAGGGTGAATAGAGGAGGTGTGAAGTGTCTGAGGTGGAACAGCAGCAGTGGGGGTGGGTGAGTCTGCAGCCGATGTTGTAGACTGTCTCATGGTTGAATCAAATCTGTTGAAGAAATGATTCAGTTCATTTGCCCACCTCACATCCCTCCCAGGCAGAGAGTTCTGATGTTTGTGGCCTGAGATGGTTCTGAGGCCTCTCCAGACTTCACCAACGTTGTTTTGCTGAAGCTGGTTCTCCATCTTCTGCCTGTAGCTGTCCTTCCCATTCCTTATCAGTCCCCTCAACTCTCTCTGCACCCTTTTCAACTCCTCTTTGTCTTTGGATTTGAAGGCCCTCCTCTTCTGCTTGAGGACAGCTTTAATTTCTGGGGTAATCCAAGGTTTGTTGTTGGAGAAACACCGTACAGTCCTGGTAGGTACAGTGTTATCCACACAGAAATTAATATAGTCAGTAATGCATGTAGTAAGGCTGTCGATGTCCTCTCCATGGTCGTCACAGATCACCTCCCACACAGTCGACTCCAAACAGTCCTTAAGAGCCTCCTCGCTCTCCTCTGACCATCTCTGCACTGTGCGGGTGGCTGGTGGCACCCTGCGCACTAAGGGCTCATACACAGGAACAAGGTGCACCAGGTTGTGGTCAGATTTGCCCAGTGGAGGGAGAGGTGATGAAATGTATGCCTCTTCAGCATTGGCATACAGTAAGTCCAGTGTTTTATTGTCTCTGGTTGAGCAGGTCACATACTGGGTGAAGGTGGGCAGTGTGGAGTCCAAAGAGGCATGATTGAAGTCCCCTGATATTATGAGAAGGGCTCTCGGAGATTGTGTTTGCAGTCTGCTGACCACTGAGTGGAGAGTGTCACAGGCTGCATCCGCGTTGGCCGAGGGGGGGGACATACGCTGTTATTGCGATAACATGCGAGAATTCCCGGGGCAGATAGTACGGACGCATGCTAACGGCTAACAGCTCAATGTCTCTGCTGCAGAGTTGTTCTTTCACAGTGATGTGCCCAGGGTTACACCATCTGTCGTTCACAAAAACTGCCAGTCCCCCTCCTTTCCTCTTACCGCTCTCTCTCGTCCTGTCCGCTCGCAGCATCTGAAATCCCGGTAATGTCACGCTTGTGTCCGGAGTTAGCGGTGTTAGCCACGACTCCGTTAGCATCATGATGCTACATTGCCGGTACTCCCTCTGTGACCAGGTTAGCGACTAGAGATGGCACGATACCACTTTTTTATGTCCGATACCGATACCGATATCATAAATTTGGATATCTGCCGATACCGATATGAATCCGATATAGTGTTTTTTAATCAACAAAACTGTTTTTTAAAATATCTTGCTGCATTTTGCAAGTCTGCAAGTTCATACTCAAGTTTAAAACAACAACTACGCTAAAGCTATTCTGTTATACCTGTATACAAAAAAAACATTTCATAGTTCAGCAATACTGATCAATCTAATAAACTTAAACCTACACCATCCTCCCTATTCTGGTATTTTAAAGAGTACTTAGCGTAAATATTAAGCAACCTAACTAATAGGGTTCCAACTCCCAGCAACAACAAAAATAAATAAATAAAAAATAGGGAACCACCCCTCACGCTCCACCTCATGATGCTTAATCAACGTAATCAACCTTAATTTGATGCAGTGTGAAAAAAAATGCACAGAAATCAATTATTTTTCAAGAAATATTAAATAGATTCAACATCTTTCTTCAACAAAATTGCAGACTGCACAGATGGTACCTTCCCAAAGGAAAATGTACTATAGCTTACTAGGGTATATATATATTAGACTTAATAGTTACTATATACAGTAATTGACTTCTATTCATTTTACATCAAATTAAAACTTTGGGTGTCAGATAATTATTTATTAAAAGCTCGACATTTTAAATGAGAATAAGAAAGAAAAGTATGTCTTTGTGCCCCCTTTTCCCAGTTAATGCCCTATCGGCCCCCCTGGCTAAACTTTGCTAGATCCGCCCCTGCACAGTTACCAGCCGTCAGCTACGTAGAAAAAGATCCTGGTGTAGAAAGTAATATTAAATAAATTGTAACAACAGCTGATCAAGCTTAAACGTGCTGCTGTTGTTCAGCCGCTGGTTTGCTCTTTCTGGCGCAAAGTGGACCAAAAACAAACAAGAGAGACAGACTCGCCACAGAAAAGCCGATCAGCTGATCATTAGCAGTTTCACGATTGAAGTAGCAGCCGGAGAGCCAGAGGCAGTCGCTCGTTAAGCTTAACGTGGGAATGCTTTACAAACATTCAGAGATGGACTTACACACTTGCTTTACTTCTCTCGGGGATAACTTTGTCGGAGATGAAATGCCAGGTTGCTAGCCAAGCTCCAAATGCTATCCAGACCACCGACAGGTCCCGCATGCCACAGCTGCTCTATCACGTGATGCATACTGCTCCGACGTTCTGAGGCGAGTTACGGCGTGTTGCAAGTTTTGTGAGGTGCTTTCGTGATATTTAATGGATCGGATTACATTTTTTATTTTTCTCCGATATCCGATCCAGTAATTTAGGTCAGTATCGGACCGATACCGATACGTAATATCGGATCGGTCCATCTCTATTAGCGACGTGAGCTCATCCATCTTATTGGGCAAAGATCTTACGTTTCCAATGATTACAGAAGGAAGAGATGGTCGATAACGTCTCCTTCTCGGGCGACGGCGCTCCTTCCCAGCACGACACCCCCGTCTTTTCCTCCTCAGCTCGCTGGGAATGTCGGGTCTGTCCGCCGGCAGTACCGCTGCGGGACGCAGCGCTAACAGCTGATCCTTACTGTAAACAAAGGATCCCTGCTCTGGGTCCCCAGACACGCGTGAAAAAAGTAGAAATAAACTAAGAAAAACGACCAGAACTAGCACAAAACGGTAGAACATGGTTGCAGAGTCTAATTACTGATACGTTAGTTATAAAAAATTACGAGAAGAAAAGATAAGAAAGAAAGAAACTCAGAATGAGCAGAGCTGCTGTAACAGGCTGCCGCACACGGGGGGCGCCGGAAGAAGAATCTATATCGATATAAAGGATATTGTCACATCTTATATCTCGTATAAAAATATATCGATATGTTTTAAAAACTCGATATATCACCCAGCCCTAGGAAAAGGAAAAGAAAACGTAAAAGGAAAAGGAAAGGAAAACGTAAAACCTTCTGCTGCAGAAAGTTTTACGGTTTTCCTTTCTGAAAAACAAAAAAAAAAAGGTTATTATTGAATAAGTTTTGAGGGGTGGAGAGAGGGGTGGGGGAGGGGGAGATTTTTCATACTGTGGTTACCCAGTATATTGAAGTTCTGTTACAGTAATTGAAAAAGAATATTCTAAAAATGACAAAGAAAACAAGATGAGACATCAGTACCAAACTATCTGTGTGTGATAACATGATAACATATCATAGAGATTAAACTGGAAATCACTGAACCTTGTGTTGAACCTGTTCCTTCTCACTAACCTCATAACTCATGTCGCTTCAATCCTTTGTCCATAATCAGACTGACTATTATACGTGTAAAGACTCAGAAAATAATATATAAATCTAGAATATTTTAAGAGCTCAGTTCATAAAAAAATATATTTTGATCACAAAGACATGTGAAACCAACATTTACTCAAACTATCAGGAGTCACGCATAAGTCTTCAGTCTAAATGCCCTAATGAGAAATGGTATTTCTGAAATGTAGATTTAAGAGATCATTTGGAAAGATTTTACATGTTATTTTTTAAATTTCACTTAGCATTCCAAAAGCAGAAAAACTGCAAGTAAAGATAATGATCTCAAACCCTCATCATCATGATGTCTCGATTGTGTGACTTCAAGCTTGCTTGTCATCTGTTTACTTCTCTGCCAGGGTGGTATTTTTTATTGATTTTATTTTATTTTGGGGGATTTTTTTTCTTTTGTTTTCCTTTTCCTTCTTTTTTTTGTCAGTTTGTTTGTGTGTCTGTCAGCAAGAGTACACAAAAGCCACAAAATCACAAGATTTCACAAGATTTGGTGAAAAAGTGGAGCACGAGCAAAGAAAATCCTGGTGATGATCCAGATCATGTTCTATAAGAAACAGAGCAGTGGCCTTGGCAGAAGACTAGTCAAAATTTGATATTTATGAAAATATAAAGAGAGGAAAATAACAGAAGTGCATGTATGCATTGTGTGTGTTTGTGGGGATGAGTGTGTTGAGAGTAGGGGAATGAGGATTTTACAGTCACAATCTGAGAGAAATTGTGACATATGGTTGTAATTTTATGGTTTGATCATGCTTCTTAGGAGAACCCGTTGACAGAACCAAAGTGAATAATCTTCCCACAGTGCCATCTAAACAATCTCTATTGACTCACAATTTGGGAGCAAATTCAGTTAGTCTGAGTAATATGACAAGATGGATAAGTGGATGGCGGCTGTAGTCAGAGTCGCGTGAATACTGCAGTCCCCGAACAGGAGTGTGCTTTGAAGTGACAGGATTTTGGGAAGAAGAATCCAGTGCTGCTGTCAGTAGCAGTTTATCAAACCCTGCTACTACTGTAGTCAGATAAACCAAATATGCTGTCAGGTCCTGCAGCCAAGGCACACATAAAGATTTAGAGCTCGAATAATGCAGTTAGTCCTTATTAATGTCTTTTGGTAAAAGCAGCCATCAAAGAATGGCACACAGTAGGGTCCTTCTGAATTAACCTCAGCAGCAGAAAATAGATTTGAGGTTCATTAAAAAAAAAAAAAAAATTGTATAACATTCAGAATATGACAAATTTGTACCATTAATATGTATATTAATAGCTTTTGATCACACTTGACATTTTCTTTCTTATTGCCTCCAAAATAGGGTTACAGTAATGAGCAGAGATGGGCAGTAACTTTTTTCAAGTAACGAGTAAAGTAAGGGATTACTATTGTAAAAAAGGTAATTAGATTACTGTTACTTTCCCGTAAGCACGCTGCGTTACTGCGTTACTAAAACCGTGATTTTTTTGCGAGAGTGTCTCATGACAATGACGTAAGCGAGTGCGACGTTCGTGGCAACAGCTGTGTGCAGATACTGGCTGTGTCCCAATTCAGGGTCTGCACGCTTGAAGTACGCATTTTAAGTGCGATTACGTCACTGCCACGCGACGATGGCTGTCCCAATTCGAAGTGTACTTCAAATGCGTACTCCAAATGCGCCGTCGATTTCCCCAAATATCAAGCGTGGTCCGGTGCACGCTTCGTGGTCCCATATATCCCACAATTCATAGTGCGGCGGTGGGAGTGGATAATTTTGCCGCAAAATACGGCAGAAGGGAGCGGCCAAAGAGTGAACTGTCAAAAGTAAGTACTGAATATGATGTCACTTATTTATGTGCGAATGTTTAATAACGAAGAACATTAAAACATTGCTGTTGGCCACATGTCGGCAAAACTGTGTGACATTAGTGATGTTTGTTGTTTCAGAGCCTCTACATACAGTGGGGCAAAAAAGTATTTAGTCAGCCACCGATTGTCATCATTTTAAGTGGGGGAACTTGCACAGAGGTCAGTAATTTGCACCAGAGGTACACTTCAACTGTGAGAGACAGAATGTGAAAAAAAAAAATCCATGAATTCACATGGTAGGATTTGTAAAGAATTTATTCGTAATTAGGGTGGAAAATAAGTATTTGGTCACCTCAAACAAGGAAAATCTCTGGCTCTCACAGACCTGTAACGTCTTCTGGAAGAAGCTTTTCTGTCCCCCACTCGTTACCTGTATGAATGGCACCTGTTTGAACTCATCATCTGTATAAAAGACACCTGTCCACAGCCTCAAACAGTCAGACTCCAAACTCCGCCATGGCCAAGACCAAAGAGCTTTCGAAGGACACCAGGAAAAGTATTGTAGACCTGCACCAGACTGGGAAGAGTGAATCTACAATAGGCAAGCAGCTTGGTGTGAAAAAATCAACTGTGGGAGCAATCATCAGAAAATGGAAGACATACAAGACCACTGATAATCTCCCTCGATCTGGGGCTCCACGCAAGATCTCATCCCGTGGGGTCAAAATGATCATGAGAACGGTGAGCAAAGATCCCAGAACCACACGGGGGGACCTGGTGAATGACCTGCAGAGAGCTGGGACCAAAGTAACAAAGGTCACCATCAGTAACACACTACAACGGCAGGGAATCAAATCCCGCAGTGCCAGACGTGTACCGCTGCTGAAGCCAGTGCATGTCCAGGCCCGTCTGAAGTTTGCCAGAGAGCACATGGATGATACAGCAGAGGATTGGGAGAATGTCATGTGGTCAGATGAAACCAAAGTAGAACTTTTTGGTATAAACTCAACTCGTCGTGTTTGGAGGAAGAAGAATACTGAGTTGCATCCCAAGAACACCATACCTACTGTGAAGCATGGGGGTGGAAACATCATGCTATGGGGCTGTTTTTCTGCCAAGGGGACAGGACGACTGATCCGTGTTAAGGACAGAATGAATGGGGCCATGTATCGTGAGATTTTGAGCCAAAACCTCCTTCCATCAGTGAGAACTTTGAAGATGAAACGAGGCTGGGTCTTCCAACATGACAATGATCCAAAACACACCGCCCGGGCAACAAAGGAGTGGCTCCGTAAGAAGCATTTGAAAGTCCTGGAGTGGCCTAGCCAGTCTCCAGACCTCAACCCCATAGAAAATCTGTGGCGGGAGTTGAAAGTCTGTGTTGCTCGGCGACAGCCCCAAAACATCACTGCTCTCGAGAAGATCTGCATGGAGGAATGGGCCAAAATACCAGCTACTGTGTGTGCAAACCTGGGCCCTATTTCAGGAAGCCGGTTTAGTGCAAACTCTAAGTAAGTATACCCTGAGTTAACGAAAACTCTGGGTTTTCGGTTTCACAAAGCGAGTTTAGATTAATTCTGAGTGAGTTACTATGACGACACACTCCGTGAAGCTAACCTGCCCCCTAGCAGGTTTACTTCAACTAACCCTGACGTTCTCCGCCTCTTTGTCGGAAACCTGACTGTAGGAAGTGTCAGACATGGCGTGTCCCTTCCTTGAAGAGCCAGTAGATGTTGAAGCCCAAATTCTCCGCAGAGCTCTTCGCCGGGAGAGAGTGATTAGAGCGCGTTTGGACATTTTATCATTTCCTGATGATTTCCTGTGTGAACGTTACCGTTTTTCAGCACAATCTATAATTTATTTGAATAACATCCTCAGGCCTGATATTGCTCATGTGACACATCGCGGACATTCTCTCAGTTCTGTACATATTATTTGTATTGCACTTCGGTTTTTTGCAAACGGGAGCTTTCTGTATAATATTGATGACGCTGAGCACGTTTCCAAGGCTACCGTCTGTCGGGCAGTCAGGAATGTTACAGTTGCACTGAAACGTCTCCTGTACTCGTTTGTGGTGTTCCCCGGTCATAGACCCACAAGATTTATCAAAGAGGGATTCCACAAAATTGCAGGTATCAGGATGAACAAAACTTAATTCATGATGTGGTGATACTTGAACTACTACTTAAATCTTACATTTATATTCACGGTTCCCAGGCGTGATTGGCTGTATAGATGGCACTCACATTCCAATCATTGCTCCTTCAGTAAATGAAGGAGACTATGTGAACAGGAAGTCTTTCCACAGCATTAACGTACAGGTACATGGTTCCCTGTAGCATTTCAAACTAACAAATTATTTCATTATAGTAATGGATGCTAATTTGTGTTCTCTGCACTGTGAAGATCATATGTGATGCTGCCAACATTATCACAAATGTGGAAGCCAACTGCTCAGCCTCTGTGAGTGGTGGTGGTGGAGGACCCCCACCTGTTTTTCGGGCCTTTTTTTTCTGTTGGCTATAACGGGTCACATTTGAGCATACACAGTAAGCAAATATGTACTTGTAATGTGCTCAGATAATTTCAATAAGTGCTTACAGAAAGAAAATTAATGTAGCCTCTAACTGCAATTGATTTACATCGGACAAACAGACCAAGCACTATGGCTCATGATACAATTACACCTTACCTGTTTGGACTATATTTTTATATTTCATTTTTACTTGCTGCCAGGAACGTTTGGGGCCTGTTGGGTTGCACCTGCGCTCACATCACATCACGAAATAAAATGTATGAAATACAAAATAAAATAAAATAAAATAACGCGTTAAATGGGTGGAAATCCCTAGATCAATGTTTAAATTAACACTCACGCATTGACTCTGTCGGCTTTGTTTTGCCATGCATGCTCCCTTTCTTTTGCAGCTGAGGCTGTGTTACTTTTTTTTCCGCGCAATTTGCATGTTATCGGCATATGCTGCCATCAGAATTTCGGCCTCAAGCGCTGTAAAATACATTGACCGCGCCTTCTTTCCCTCCGTCTCCATGGTGACTCGCTTAATCTGTGCTCCACTAATCAGGGCTTTATGTATCCTCGTGCGCGCGCTTAACTTGGTGTTAAAGCAACTCCGCGTTGACTGAGCTAATTGTTATCAGCCTTTCTGAAACCGAATATTCCGAGTTGGACAGTTCGGGGTTACTCAACCCTGAGTATCGTTTTTCACTCTGAGTTTTCTAAACCGGCTTCCTGAAATAGGGCCCTGGTAAAGACCTATAGTAAACGTTTGACCTCTGTTATTGCCAACAAAGGTTATGTTACAAAGTATTGAGTTGTATTTTTGTTATTGACCAAATACTTATGTTCCACCCTGATTTACGAATAAATTCTTTACAAATCCTACCATGTGGATTCATGGATTTTTTTTTTTCCACATTCTGTCTCTCACAGTTGAAGTGTACCTCTGGTGCAAATTACTGACCTCTGTCATCATTTTAGGTGGGGGAACTTGCACAATCGGTGGCTGACTAAATACTTTTTTGCCCCACTGTAAACACACTCGATTATCACTAAATCAAATTTAACACACGTTTGTAATGACGCTAATTCAGTTTACAATAGGGTTCATTCGCTCAGTCAGCAGGTGGCGGTATCCTCGTACACTGGGGAGTACACTGCCATTAAACGAACAGAAGAAGAAGAAAACCCTTGCACATGCGCGGTACGGATCAGGTAGGCCCGATTTGTACGGTCCGACTTTGCACATGCGCAGTAAGGATCGGGAGTCCCGATCTGTCACTATCTTTTTATTTTTTTGTTTTTGTCTACATTATATTAAATGTTTCATTATCGGAAACATTTTAAGAGATACTTGTTATTCTTAACATCTTAACAGATACCTGTAGCTATCGTAAAATGCTTTGACCGGAAGTAGACACCTTTCGCGTATGCGGAGTGCCGATCGGGTTTCCGGTACGGATCGGGTAGTGACAGGCTGCTCGAAATGCGGCCCTCAAATGCCTCCTTCATTTCCCTGAATTTTAAGGCTGTGGCGGTGTCACTACCCAAGAGTCTGTTTCTTAGACCATGCACTACTGAGATGCACTGCCTTCCACCAATGTTCATTAGGACATTCTGAATGACTTCAAAGATGCCCTTAAGTTCCTTTGGATAGTCTATGTTGAGGGCAAAAAGAAGGCCCATCAGCATGGAAATGGCACTTGAGACATCCCTCAGATTAGACAGGATTACTGCTGCCTCAAGGACAACCAACACATCGAAGATGTCTTCTTCTTTCACCATAACAATGCCAACTTTCATCCTTTTAGAAAACGTGTCTTCAATAACTGTCGGCTATAAAAGGGTTCAAAGACAAAAAATAAAATAAAATTACACAATTACAATTACACAATATCCCTTGTGCTTAAGAATTCATGTCTTTCCAAAGAAGAGCCATACTGATGCCTTGGATGATGGTGATTGGCTTTGGGTAACACTTATTAGTTGTTTTGGTTAATTATTAGTTTTTTCAGAATGAGATATGCACCCCCATGTTACAGATCAATTTCTTGCTTTAAACAAAGACCATGTTCATAAATAACTGAGCATGTCTTCAAACAAAATCCAAAGCACTTTACACATTCAGTCATTCACACACATGGGTGGATGACTGAATCATGGCTCAAGAGTTGACAGTTCGTCTTATAATCGGAAGGTTGTCGGTTCGAGCCCCGGCTCCGACAGTTTCAGTCATTGTGTCCTTGGGCAAGACACTTCACCCGTTGCCTACTGGTGGTGGTCAGAGGTGGCGGTGGCGCCAGTGTCTGGCAGCCTCGCCTCTGTCAGTGCGCCCCAGGGTGGCTGTGGCTACAATGTAGCTTGCCATCACCAGTGTGTGAATGTGTGTGTGAATTGGTGGATGACTGGATATGTAAAGCGCTTTGGGGTCCTTAGGGACTAGTAAAGCGCTATATAAATACAGGCCATTTACCATTTACAATGTGAGAAATCAAACGTAAAGCTGAAGTGAACAGTACAGCAGCGAAATGTCAAAGACCCTGGTGAAGACATGAATAAACACAAGACAGTAATAATATCAATGCTAGTTTGCCAGTTAGTTTCTCTGAAACCCAGACCATCTCCAGTGTCAAAGATCTTGTAATAATACATTTGGTGAGGAAGAAGTACACATGTTATCATGTGGCATCTATTGTTTTATAGATGCCACGTGTTTAATTTAAAATCCACTGTGGTGCTGTCATTATTAAATTTACTAAAAGAAACAATGCTAACCTTCACAGTCTTGAAAGTGTGTGAGGGATCTTCCTTTAGAAAATGAGGTCCTCTGTCCTCTTCCTTTGTGTAGGGCTCTGGTCAAAGTCAAAAAGAAAACAAAAACACTTTTTAAACAGTGTTTATGAAGCATGTAGACAGCTCCAAATTCACAGCTTTTTGATACATAATTCCATCAATATATGATTATCATTGGAGATTTTGAATCAGGCTTATCAGGACATTCAAGTAGAATATGATATCCAACCTACCACCAATACACACAGATTCTGTAAAAGTTACCACACTAAATGTCCAGTTGTGAAATATGATGACAGACTTTACTTATCAGCTTTCTTTCAATGAGTTCATCAGTTGAACTGGATAACCTAAAACTTAAACAAAGGATTAGATTTCGCAGTTGAACACTTACATCATCACCGAAGCATTTTATGAGCCTATAGCCCTCCTATGCCACTCTTGATTTTGTACAGCTCCACGAACCTCTCCATAATGGTCAAGCACAGCAAAAAGGAACCCTTTCAGGTCAACAGATGTAAGACGGGCAAATTCTGCTTCAACCTGAGCAATAGAAGAAGAGGGGTGGGGAGTACAGACAGAAAAGATTCTTTGAGACCCAAATTTAAGCAAACCGTCATCTGAGGTCCATTAGAGAAAACACAAACACACAAAAGCAAACAAACAAAAAGATGCACTTTACCTGCCGTTCAGCAAACAAGGAAGTTCAGAGAACAATAAGCTCTGTCTTGAAATCTTTTAAAGTAGAATGATTGTGAAAATTACTTATGTGATGTAAAACCTTAGTAAACGTGCAATTAAAAGAACACTATTTAGTTTATGCCACCTGCATGCGATCATCAATAGTGCAATATTATGTAGCCCTCATTTACTCAATACCATTAAATAAATGGGCTTTGGGTTCTTTTTCTAGTGTACTCTCGTACGATATTTTTAAGTTAACTTCTCTTTTGTTTCTGGGATCAATGAAGCTTATTCCTTAACAGTAGCACTACACGCAAAAATTAACACTAGTGTCTATAGTGCAGTAAATCATGTCATACACCATGTAAAGTAGAGCATTGCAACCCTCCTTTAATTTACCAAACAATGAAAACAAGAAAATAATAAAATGGCAGATTTCAGTATTCAGGCAAACCAACAAACACACACAGCAATTTACCCACTGTACACAGAATCTCCACACATACAGTGTAAACCACCAGTGATAAAACAATTATAGTCCCCAAACTAAACCTAAAGCCGGCAGAGATAAACCCTACGTTGCAGGCCTGTATTGATCCAGTATAAATCCAAAACGATCTCCCAACCGGAAGTTCTTCACTCAACGAGCAAAAAATAAATAAATAAACTCAGTACCTTGTGAAACGTGCAATCCCCACCAGCTTAATCCAGGCAACAAGTTGTCCTCAGCTCCTTCAGAAACACTCCGCTCTGAATGCAGTAGCACAAAGATGAGGAAGGTCCGTGATCTCCACGTGCTCCACAAGCTACCTGTTTTAGCTTCCCACGTTGCCAGAGGTACTCTGAGTGACGCGGGCACTCAGAGTGACTATCTGGGGTGTGTCCGTCGTTATCCAGTTCGGTAACGATCCTCTGCAGCTTGTTACGTTCCACAACTATAGCGAAACGGCAGCCTACAGTAGTCCTTATTAGCGAACGCCTGGGTTAGCCTCACTTTAACTTAATGCGTGCACAGCCACAAGAAACAAAGCACACAGTCCAGCAGACTCACGCTGAAACTTTACGTGTTATGTCACTAGCTTACCGACACTGTGACTTATCTCTCCGAAAAGTCAAAACACACTTACTCTTAGTACATAAAAACAAGCTAACTTCTCCGGATGCTCCGTGTAACTCACGCACCACCGCCCTCTCTTCTCGCGCTCTCGTCTCTTTTTCCCTTTTCCTTCTCCACCCTGTGTTACCTTCACAGACCTTATCCCCGTAGGAAATTACAGTTCTCACAAACAATTCACAAGAAAAGAAAGAACTTGTTTTAAACAATGCAAACATGTTTTTAATCATTTTACATGAACTTTTACCTTTTTAAATATACAAGAAAATTTAAATAAATGAACTCTTTGATATTTATATTCTCAGATTTCACTTATCTTTTACTATTTATGCATCTTTTTAACCCGGGTTACAATTACTTCTTAAGAAGTACCCTGACACTACAATCTTTATATCATTTGTTCTACAGAGCTATTAAGTTACAATATAATCTGTGGTGTTTCCAGTCAGTGGCATGTCCAGCGGGGTGGCCTGGGGGGGCACAGGCCACCCCCCCAACCAGACTGGCCACCCCAGGTGCCACCCCAAAGGCAAAACAATAAAATTCAATCAAATATCAAATGTACAATTATGTTTTAACGGTGAAGCTCAGATATCCGAGTGTAAGTGAATGTAGCATCGGCTTCTGCGCTATGTGCATCACGTTAGCAAAGGTAGGAGAGCCAAGCACGAAAGATGGCACTGCAGGAAACAATTTTTCGGTGAAAGAAAATGAGGACAGAATAAATGTCCCGGTAAGTAATATTAAGTTTGTTGAGTTTAGTAAACTTCGGTGAAATTAGAATACCAAGGAAAAAATAACACTTAAAGAATTATTGCAGCCGTGGAATATATCAGACAGTATGCTACTGAGGGGAGCTAACATAAGAGTTATGAGTTATAAGATATAATCTAAGTCGTAACATTGCTGTATGGAGCTGCAGATTTGGTTGCAGGTTAACATAGCTGGACTGGCCATCGGGCATACTGGGCATATGCCCGGTGACTTATTTTTTATTTTTTTTGTAATGGCATGAACAATGAGAGGTGGTGGATTGGCCAGATGCAGGTCGAGGTGTAAAAATAACTCAGTTGTTTGGTGGTGGCTATGGCAGAGCTTCCACAGAGGCCAGCAGGTGGATGAGGGAAGGGGAGGCAGGAGGAGAGAGGCAGCCGCCGGTCCGAGTGTCAGGTGAACTGAACTTCAGGTAAGAAGTTATGACCTGCAGTCTATCTGGGTCAGATATAAACCAAGTTTAGGTGGAGTTTATTTTCGTTGTGCTGACTTTTTACCGTCAGTTGCAATAACTCGTACTGCGTTCTAGCCAGCTTGACGGAGTTTCTATACAGCTGGGTGGGTGCTATGATGTTACTGATAGTGAACTTTATTTTATTCATAAGGTTAGTTAGTAGAGTTGCCAACGGCTCCTTAAAAAAATGGAATGGTCCCTCATTCTTAGTTAGCGTATTGTCTGTCTTGTCTTAATGTTGGTTTAAAATGGAGCACTGTAACAAAAAATAATTTCCCCCAGGGATCAATAAAGTATTCTGATTCTGATTCTGATTCATTCAGAGAAAATATTACACGTTTCGTATTGAGCTGAGAAGAGACGCAGTTTGTCCCGAACTTTAGCTAGAATGAAAAAAAGACACAAAGCTGGAGTTATTCTATCGTTACGCTGCACAGCTGCCTCTTCTTCTCTCATTCTCTCCTGTTGCTACTTCAATCATGAAACTGATCAATGATCAGCTGATCGGCTTTTCTCTCTTGTTTGTTTATCGCCCACTTTGCGCCAGAAAGAGGAAACCAGCAGATGTCGCGCTAAACAACAGCTGCACGTTTAAGCTTGATCAGCTGTTGTTAGAATTTATTTAATATTAATTTCTAGTATCAGCTGATGTTTGCTGGAGCCACAGCTGTAAAGCTGCTGGTCATGATGTCGGTTTGGATATGTGGTGAGAGGGAAACATGAAGATGAAACCAGGAGATGTCCTTACTGAATCATCAGAGCTGTGATGGAGAAACAAGTTTACCTTTTAGGTGACATGGATAAGTTGAAGGGAAGTTATGAACTGTTTCTGAGAGACAAATAACACCAGGATCCTTTTCTAAGTAGCTGACAGCTGATAGCTGTGCAGGGGCGGGTCTAGCAAAGTTTTGCCAGGGGGGCAGGTAGGGCATTAACAGGGAGAGGGGGGCACAAAGAAATACTTTTTTTTATTCTCAATTCAAATATTTAGCTTTTATTAAATAATTATCTGAATCTTGCGAACAAAGTTTTTATCTGACGTAAAATGTATAGAAATCATACATATACCAACAAGACTGTACATCACTGTCACAACAGGGTTTGTTTTCATTCAAAGGCTTTATGGCTTTAATACCTGGTGGGCCGGTCTGTAGTCAAAATGCCCGATTTTCTGTCCCAGTCCAGCCCTGCAGGTTAATACTGGCAGTGTCACCATGCCAGCTGACTGGATTTCATCATCAGCCAGTGTTGTTCTTTATACATCAATATTACCAAAGTTTACGATAAGGCAGCATAGAAAGTATTTACTTGCTTTCAGGTTTCATTCAAATGTTAGTCTTTTCATTTGTTTCCCCACTTTTTTCCTGTTTCAAAATCAAACACCAGTTTGTGAGAAGATTATCTTCTTTTTTTTAACAGGCAGATAAAGTTTTACATTGGAATTGGCTAATTTGTCAATTGTTTGTTACAAATGTTCGTATTTTAATATTCAAAAATGTTTTTGCCCAAAACATATGTGCACTACATGTCAGTAAAAATACTATGCAAATATTGATGTCCTTGACTGCTGAATAAACACTGACTGATTGTATCTCTTGTACTTTATCAACACAGTATCTAAAAACTTTGCACCGTAGTGGTTAAAATCTCATTCTAATAAGAGTTAAAAGTGCATTCGGTTGTTAGGTTTATAGGGTTATTGAATTATGGTTAACGGTTGGTAGAATTTTTTAAAATATTATCTGCCAATTATCTGCCAATACGCGTTTCGTATTGAGCTGAGAAGAGATGCAGTTTGTCCCGTACTATAATGAAAAAAAGACACAAAGCTGGATTTATTCTGTCGTTACGCTGCACAGCTGCCTCTTCTTCTCTCTCCCTCCCTCTCCTGTTGCTACTTCAATCATGAAACTGAAAAATTTTCTAGACACGCCACTGTTTCCAGTATGACAAAATGCACAAATTGTGACTTACCATTTGACTCCACTGACAAAAATAAATCCCCAGCATCAAGTTTGGCTTCACAGACCTAAAACAAGTAAAATAAAAATATATATTTTATAATTATTTTGTTTTGGCCATTTATTCATGTTTGCTAAATTTCTGACATATGAACAATGTTAGTTTTGTTACAATACAGGGAATTCAGTTTAATTAAAAGGTAAATTATGAAAAAAAAACAAAACAAACAAACAAACTTCTGCAGTATACCATGCCAAAAATCAGTGTCTCTTATGCCAATTATTTTATCACTACAGCTCTTTTAGTATGGAAACTCACACAATCTAGTCATACTGATCACAAGAGTTCAAAAATAAGTTACAATAGTGAGCTGTTGTTAAGCATAAAGCATTTCAGGGTAACAAATAACTGCACAATATAATTAAAGCAAAAAATAAACACACTGGAGGACTATCTGATAAAAACTAATATAATGCTGGTTTGTAGACCATATTTTTTCTCAATCCTCAGTGCACTCTTGCAGCTTAGCATGCAGCAGTAAATAACAACTTAAGTGATTACATAGGGGTAAACAGATGACAAGCATCGGAGTCCTGCCAAAAAGTTCTTTTTGAACCCAGCCAGTTATTGGAAATATTGCCAAAATGAACTTCCACCAAAATACAACAGCCTCTGAACTTGAAAGAAATTTACAAGTACAGAGACAATATGAAATAAGCTTTATTAATTAGCTGAGTTAGCTTGCTAATATCGCAACAGTGGTTGAGTGCACAACCTTAAACCTAGCAGCACAATACTTGTGATTTGGTCAGTGCCACATTAAACCCATAAAAAAGACCATATGTCAGTTTATTAGGTCAAATTTGGTCATGACACACAAGCTGGACCTTGTCAGCAAAAGTTACATTAGCTAAAGCAAACATTTCGGTAAAAGAGAAAACCCACGTCATGCCATAAATTCAAAACATGTTCCAACTTTTGTAGCTCTCTTTCCTTATAGTTATAACCAATGTTACTCACCTTGAAAGCATATTCCAAAGAAGACAATTAAAAAACGTCCAAGTAAAGTGAGCATGTTGTTAACCGCCAATTCCCCATGATGCACTTCGATAGCAGTCACGTGGGACAGTTTTGAATCCTGCTGTGCTCAACTTCCCCACATTGTCAAGTTCACATAAGTTGCTGATTTAGCTGGACATGAGTTTTCAAGTTAGCTTTTTTTGGTGTAATTGGGACATTTTTAACTTGTAATTTTATGTTTTAACAACAACTTCAGTCATCTATCGTCAAACTGATCTAGAATAATATGTTGAAATAACAAACATCTAGAATTACATTTTACAGTGTACTTGGTTTTAAAGCCTCTAAAGCTGACCTTAATCTTACAGGGAATGTGATGATTTTATGGATAATTAAAGTCAGTCATATATCCACAAACACAACAAGCTGAAAGTCAGTGATGCTGCTCGGTTTGCAGTCCTGAATATCACGGCACAAGCAGGATTCACTGCACTGTTAATGTTAGCTATGTTATATTGCTGCCTCTGTTCGGTGGTGTCGAGCCAAACGGACTTTAACATGTGTTTGAACGAGCTGACGGTTAACTCGTTAAGCTGAAAGAAAGATGCTTTAATCACATGAGTCACACATGTGCTCACTGTACCATCTGGGAACTCTTCTTGTTTCGTAATATCACAAACACAAAATCGTCCTCCTCTTGTGCTGTTTTGTAGCAGTGTATACACCTGAGACTGCCACCTGTCTGTCTGTCCTGCACTCTCTCTCTGTTTCTTTCTCTCTGATTGTGTATGTGGTAGGACTCGACTTAAGCGGTCAAAGAAGTGCAGGAGACTGATGCTGTCCAGTGTAGCAAGTGATTTATTCACCATTCTGTGGCCCAAGAATATTTACAAAGAAACAAATAAGAAACTCAACTCTATAATAAACTCAATTCAAATAAACATAACTGAACTTAAATCAACGGAAATTAAGGTCAAACTGCACACAGCTACACTGACCTGAACCCTTCTTCTGAAACACCTGAGTTCGTCTGCTTAAATAGTCCCCTTAATCAAACACTTTCTCCTCTGGACTATTCCATTCAGTAGGTAGGTGAGATGAACATGATTATATTCATCCTCTACTACTCCTCTTGACTGGCAACATAAACTCTGGTGTAATCAATACATATCACAACATTAAATCTATTTCTTTATAAACCCTTTAAAATCAACTTTATTAAATCATAAGAATTCTTCCCCTCCTGCCCTTGGTCTCTTCCTGTGACCTCAGATGAACCCAGAAGGTATAAAGCAGGAAGTAGAACTACATTTCCTCCTTTTGCTTCTGGAAGACAGGTAGGTAAAGGTAAGTTCAAACAATACAAATTAACAGTTGAAATAAATAACATGTTAACTTAACAAACTTGTATGAATTGATTTAAACCAAGATGTTATATTATATAATCTGTAAAAGTGCAGAACATAAACAAACCCGGGATAGTAGATGTTTGCCTATTGCAGATTACATGTGAAATATGGTTAAATCAAAACAAGAATGTTAACTAAGAATGTAGACAAATGGTCTTCTCACCCACTTTGTCACAGTGTAATAAAAGTATGAACATGTATTTATAAGTTACACTTGTGTTTGAATCCTGCAGCTTATCACACATTTGATTTCCATGTGTGACAACTGCAAGTGTCCAGAGTGAGGACAGACTGAGGGACCCACTGCTGCACATCATCTGTGAGGCTTTGCACCCCTGATGATCCACCAGGACAAACTCAGCAGTGTGTGAGGAAGAGGAGGAGGAAGAGCCAGCAGCAGCTGACAGATGGAGAGAATAGACAGACTGTTCCCTGTTTGTGAAGGACTGCTAGGAAAGTTTAACATAACTAATTGTCTGTCCTGAATCAGTCTTATTAGGTAATGTTCAAATAATTTGATCATTCCAGTGTTTTCAGTGTGGGAGAAAGTACTCAGGGCCTTCAAGTTACACACTATGAAAGGCAGCAACAAGTTTAACATTCAGAAACCTAAAGTACGTATCAGCAGCAGAATGGAACTAAAAATAAATGTTTGTTTCAGTTCTATGAAGCTTTGAGTATTTTGGATTAGTAGCACTGCTGTGTTTGTTGCATCATATTGCTGTAATTGTTTATATGCTTTATATATTCTGAGGTAAGTTGATCTATAGTGTTTCCAGCTATCATGGTTGCTAGGCAACCCGGGCAGCGCGACAGAGGCTAGACTGTCCCATTTCACAAGCCTCGCACTTCCGGCCTTAGCGGTCTTTGAGTACGCGGCCCTTGAGGACCATTGAGGCTGCGTACTTTCAGGCTGCAGACCCTGAATTGGGATACAGCCCAACATCGAGTGCGGCAGAGAGTATGAGCGTGCAGCGTTTAAAGCATGGAAGTATTGACCTTACTTTGAGTTTGATTCCATAAAAAGTGACAAAAACATTAGTGTCCGCTGTTCACTGCGTGGGAAGAAAACTTCTTTTTACAGCGAAAAAAACCCCTAAACTTCCGAGCAAGCACCGACAGTACACTGCCACGGCAATGTGAAACTCCCAGATCCTTGCACTGACCTACGACACACCTGCACCAGGGCAAACCTCCGCCTGCCCCACTCCTGCTATACAGGTGAAAATAGAGCAACAGGACTGCTGAGTCTTTGATTGTATTTATTTTCTGCTGTGTTTTACGTGCATTTTATTTGAAAGACTGAGTGTAAACATAAAAAATGTTTTATTTATGTGCATATATTTAATATGCAGAAAATAGTTTAAATGTTAAACAAATTTCTTCCAGTCAGAGAATGTTGCATATAATTTAATGTTTGCTTGATGCATAAAGTTAAAGGATTAAAACTGATAAAACTAGTTTCAAAAAGAGACTTTTTCATTTGATTACATTTTATATGATGGATTATGCAGAAAAAATAGAATTGGGCTGAAAGATCTATTACCTATTCAGGTTGTAAATCATTTTTTAAAAAAGTAACCACAGTAAGTAACTAATTACTTTTGAAAATAAGTAATCAGTAAAGTAACCGGATTACTTTTTGGGGGAAGTAATCAGTAAGTCAAGTAACTTGACCAACACTGGTGATGAGTAGTGACAAGCAAGGATGGGTGTCATCCACTATGCTAGTGGCACAGCTAAACCTAGTCTTATCATGATGATGTCAGCATGCTCAATTACTCACCATGACAATTTGAATCCACTAACACAGGTATAACACAGGTATAGTGTATAATATTTACCATCTTGGTTCAGTTTGTTAGCATATACACAAAATTAGAGCTGATGGAAATTTCATTAGTTCTTTATTTACCCTTAAAGACATTTATATTAGCCAATTAGTGAAACAACTACATTCACTTTTTATATACAATTTGTGGTTAACATAGCAACATTACATTTAACTTTAAATATTGCTATGCCACAGTACCTTAAGAACAAGTTGAGCCTCACAGAAGCAATCCTCTGAGATCATAAAACATCAAATATTCATTTTACCTTGACATGGACATGAAAATTGGACTTACTGAAAATAGCTAATTGATTTTTGGTTTTAGTCTGCCACATTACCTTCTTTCCACACAGGATCTTGCGCTCACAGTACTAAGATGGCAAACTGAAACACTCCACTCCCCCACCCCCTCAATCACTCACCCCCACTCCCCTCCCTCCAGAATTCCTAGGTAACGACCTAATATACATATGAATGACTAGCCAATTTAGCTTCCACTTCCAGCATTTGACTGCTCTCCGGCTTTTAAAGGTAGAACGGTAGAAGCCTGGAAATCCCTGGAATCAAATTTCAGAATATCGAACAACCAGTCAGGCATGAAGCGCTGTCTCAAAATCTTTCTGAGACAAAGCCATAACTCAGTGTCAATGACAGTACAACTTACAATAAAATATTTAATGCAATGTAATGTTAAGTAGCATCCTGTGAGGGATGGAAGATGATGATGATGATGATGATGGTTTTGTGCATCAGAATATTCCCAGTGCAGGGTAGAAGTAAAGGATAAAAGGAGAGAAACATAAACACGGCACATTTCCAAGGATGGCTCAGTGTATGAGAAACGGCTCTAATCTCAGATGTCAGTGTTAGATGCTGTCAAGGCAGGAAAACAGGCACAGGGAGATGTGTGGATGAGCATAGGCTCTTCTATTTGATGCTTGATATAGCACTGTCTACTTGCTGAAAGCTTCTGGCAGTTGATTTGGATACTATCTGATTTACGCCATAATATACCTAGGGAACTGGATTTGTTTGTGACATAAAGGAGTATGTTAAAGCATGATCATCATAACAGGGGTTTGACTTACTGCATATGGACAAAATAAAACAAAACTTGTGAAAATGAGAAAATTAGTAATCACAAGATAACAGTGAATGCAGTTACCACTCACTTTGGAGAGAATTTCACCCATCCGTGTTTAGAACAGTTTCAGAAAACAACATTCAAGCACAACGACATGTGCATGCATATTAAGATTTGTGTGTCTTGTTAGGTGCAGGTCAGTGTTCAATGTTTCCTCTGAGATTGTGAAATCCCCCCATAGGTGGGTAACACGCGTAACACACAATTCGACTCTGTGACTACTTCTGCTGCTGGCTTAACGTCAAAAACAATGCTCCTCCCATTCCATGTTGAACATCTTAGACTGAAAGGCATGACTGATTAACTACACAGCATTTCCAGCTTCAAACTATCAAAAGAGACTTGCATACATGTAGGAGTTTTTCATGTGTTGCCTGTTACAATCCACACCATAGTCAGCAAGGTTTTAATGATAAACATTTAAATTGCAATACTAACTACTTTTGTAACCTTGAAGATTGCTAACCATTTCTTCCCTATTTCCTTCTTAAGTTTTTTTGCATTCACCATGCTGGTGTGACCCTTGGTGACATTTGAAATTAATTGCTTATTTTTCCATTCAAAAGGCCAGGCTGTGAAAATACAGCGACAAGCTGGGAGGACAGCTGCAGCTGCTTTGAACTGTGCCGGCTGAGGCTCTGACGCTGGGTATGGTTACTGCCAGGACTTTGGCTGCATTTGTGGTTGATTCGACTGCATCCGAACACAGGATTTGAGCCCGGAGTGGTTTTATCAGATATGACAGATGTGTTACAGACTCACCACAGGAGTACGGGATTACTGTTGCTTCTGTTCAACATTCACTCAGTCAGAACAACCACGCCAGGCCACTATGCACACACACAACTGCTGCATCTAGCTAGCATTACACCTGTTATGAGCTAATGTGTGACACATTAGCTCATAACAGGTGTGACAGCCAGAAGCTAAGCAAAGCCATGGCTCCAGTCACCCTTGCTGTGACAGCATCATCCCATGGCCACAGTGATAATCACAGACAATCAGCCTTTCTCAATCAGCCTTGAAAACAGTAGGTTACAAACCTAGGTTAACTACCTCCTCTTGTTATTTCTAACTCTAACAAAACAAGTAATTACAGACTGACTGACTTTTCTCATTTTCCCCCTTTTTAATTTAAAGTTATTCATTCACAAACACATCCTTACCTCACCACATGACGTAGTGGAGATGGCAAATATTTTATCAGTTGTTGCAACTCATTAGAGCCGCAGTTATCTGTTTACTCAAAGTATTGAAAATCCTTAAGTTATTATTTCAGCTTTGGAGGGCTGGAAAAGACTAGGAGCGATGAGCTGATCAGATACCATGGTATGTCAATTTTGGCAACTTGCAATGATGGCATGCAAAGTAGCCACTGGTGATACAAATTGGCTTAGTTCCCAGTTAAAAAACAAACAAAACAAAAACAGAAAAACACTGAAGCTATGTTACTGAGGTCACTACCACTGGGAGTGCAGGACTGGTGACAGTGTGATAATTGAAAGGAGTAACTGATATGTCTTAGGGTTCGGTTGTGCCTACATTCGGATTTGCATGTAGCGCCAAAGTAAGTTTGCCCACAAATATGCAACACTGACCAGTTGCAAACTCTCTTTAAACTATTTCCATTTTAGCAGAGGTGGCAAATAAACAGACTTTCTTTACTCAGACAACATTTAGGCGGAGAACCCTGACATCTATGTAGTGGCTCAGCATAGAGAAAAGAATCCCAATTCACAAGCTCAGCCATACTGAGGTGGACTTGCAGGTCTTTAATATAAGAATCAGTAGGTTATCTTTGTGTAATTAAATTTTAAAATAATGACATCACATGTAAGCTTTAAATCTGCATTTTATCAAGTGTCACTGAGCAGCCATTACATTTAAATCTAGCCTTTCTTCTTCCTCTCCTGTCCTGTCTGGTCTCCCACATCTTTCTCCATCTCTGAGTGAAGCTCTCACTCTTGTCTCTACCTGTGAAATACAGCAGCTGGACTTTTAGCTATTGAATTTGAATTTCAAGTTACCTGCCACTACACAAAATGTCACTGTCTACTTGCTTGCTCCTTTTCTGTAGCGCTAGCTAGATTCTAAATTACTGCAAACACAACGTACAGACACCAGCACTCCTTCCAGCTGGCGAGTATAAACGCTATAAATGAACAAAGAGTAACAAGTCTGCTTTTAAAAATGTAAGAAGCAGAAAGTACAGGAGTAAAAGCAAAAAGTTGTCAGAAAATTAAATACAGTTATCTAAAAATTCTACTTGAGTACAGTAATGAAGTATTTGTATTTTGTTACTTCCCACCTCCTCATTTAAGGTAGCAGTTAAAAATATAGGAAGCTATCATTGAATCAGTGTTGTGATTTCCACATTTTAGCTTTCTGCTCTGCAATAGCAGAGCTTTACAGTCTAAAGGCAGCTCTAGAATTTTCTTAAGTCCACTGATTATTATTACTAGTTCAAAAAGCAGCTAATGAAACATGGGATGTATATCTTGTAAAACTACTGATTGAGTCAACACACCACAGTTTGTCTTTTTTGTTTGTTTGTTGGTTTTTTGTTTTAAAAAATGCTTAAAGTTGAAGCATAACTTTAGAAAATGCATCACTATCTCTCCTGCACTTTGGCTCTGTGTGAGAGAGCAGGATGTTACAGCTTCTCAAAAAGTAATGAAGCTTGAGTGCATTGTCCTGTCGTGCTTTTGATAAATCAGTGCTTTTAAACCTTCATTTGGAATAAGTTTGCTCCCTTGTTTATTTCCCCCAAGCATCATCATCAACAACAACAATCACATGTTGACAGAATATACAACTACTTTTGTTTAATGTATGCACCTAATCCCCATACAAAGATTTATCATTCATACTTCCTCTTCTCTCGTGCTCCCTGTTGCACTACCTTTTTAAATCAAAGCCATAACCATAATCAAGCAGTGAATAGTATATTAAAGTTATACAAGTTAGTGTGTCATTAAAAGCTGGTGTCGAGTATTGTACATTTAGGTAATGTCAGTACAAAAGGAGAAAACCTTTACAGCAAAACACACTCATTATATGATTGTTTATCAGTCTTGATAATAATTTGCGAAACACAATGAGCCACAGCTCAACAACAACAACCTGAAGTAGTATAAGCCTCCTAATTTGGATTCCTTGAGATTTATACATCTATTTAGGTAATGAGAAAACCCTGTTTTTGATTATGTATTCGTTTTTTCAGTGGGAAATGGCCTGTTCCATAACTTGATACAAGAAATTCAGTTACATACGGCGCTATCAAAAATGCCTCTTTCATAATTTTGTTTTTTGCATCTTTTTCACACTTACATATTTTAGATTATCAATCAACTTTAATATAAAAGACAAAGGACAAAGATAACCCAAGTAAAAAATGCAGTTTTTAAATGATGGTTTCATTTATTAATGAAAAAAAAAACATTCAAACATACCTTGGCAGCAGGAACTGCAGTTGTGATAACTGGCAATGAGTCTTTTACATCACTGTGGAGGAATTTTTGTCCACTCGTCTTTGCAGAATTGTTTTACGTCAGCGATATTGGAGGGTTGCTAATCATGAATGACCTGTTTAAGGATATGGTGAAACATCTCACCTGGATTTAATGGATTAAATCCAGACTTTGGGTAGACTGCTTCAAGCCCTTTCCTTTTCTTTTTTCTTTTTTTAAAAAATTTGAGCCATGCTGAGGTGGACTTGCAGATATGTGTTGGATCATTGTCCTGCTACATAGTGAGCCCAAGCTTTAGGACATGAAATGATAGCCAGACATTCTCCTTTGTTTTTTGTGTTTTTCTTTTCAGAGAGCAGATTTCCAGTTTTTTCTTCAGATCTTGAAGTACCAAAGTAGCCCTAGACCACCATATTTGTATCATCAGTCCACAGAATATTTTCCCAAAAATCTCAGGGATCATTAAGAGGTTTTTGGTCAAATGTGAGACAAGCATTTATGTTCTTTTTGGTCAGCAGTTGTTGCATTAGAACTCTCTCAGTGTCATTTTTGCTTTATTATTTTTGAATCATAAACACTGAACTAAAACCCCTTTCCAGACTGGCATACGACTTCATTTCACATCTGATCTTTAGTTTCTTTTGATCATGGCATCGTGTATTGAATTTTAAGATCCTTTAGTCTGCTTCGTATTGTCAGACAAGTCCTATTTAAATGATTTCTTCTTTCACCAGGTCTGGTAGCAATCAGGCCTGGATGTGACTCGTGAAATTGTACTCAGCTTTTAAAAAAAATTGAAATCACATTTAATTTGTGATTTAACAGGGGAGGCAATTACTTTTTTTTCAAAAAAGGACCAGTGAGGTTTGGACAGCTGTTTTCCCTTAATAAATTATCATTTAAAAACTGCATTTTGTAGTTACTTGAGATATCGTTGTGTAATATTATTTTTTTATGATCTGAAACATATAAGTGTGATAAATATTCAGCAAGAAATGTGTATAAGAAAAAGACCTTACAATACTAATGAGAGAGAGAATCCTGATTACCTGAATATCCCTTATGAACAGCCAGTATCATGGGCGACCGTGGTTCAGGGGGTTGGGTAGCTCATCTGTAACGGTTCGATCCCCCAGCTCTCTCTCTCTGTCCTGGTCGTTGTGTCCTTGGGCAAGACACTTTACCCTACTGGTGTTGGCCAGAGGGGCCGATGGCGCGATATGGCAGCCTCGCTTCTGTCAGTCTGCCCCAGGGCAGCTGTGGCTACAACTGTGGTTTGCCTCCACCAGTGTGTGAATGTGAGAGTGAATGAATAGTGGAATTGTAAAGCACTTTGGGTGCCTGGAAAAGCGCTATATAAATGCAATCCATTATTATTATCTACTGCGATCGCATTAGGATGTGAGGGAGTAAAATACAGAAATGAGGTGCACAGAGAGGTAAACAGAAGGTAGGGAAAAACAGAAAAAGTGTACATAGTGTCACATAATAGTAACATGCAATAGTGGCATAAAAAAGGATCACTAGTTCAAATAATCCTTTTAGTGTCTTTTTAGTGTATTTGTTTTTGTTTGCATGAATATCCTAGCTTTTTACATTCAGAGTTTTACATGTCTATACAGTACATACACCTACACGCATACAATGAAAATCAGAATTCTCCCTGGAAAATAAATGCTGACTTTTGTGGGCCACAAAACGCATTTTGAACTGGTTTCTGGCTGTCATCTCTGATTGGCCAGGAAACAGACAGCAGCCTCCAGGAGTGCTTTGTTCTTTTGGATTTTGTTGCTGTATAAACATTAGGCTTACTAACCTGCACTTCAGAGGGTCATGCCAGCGTTAGAAACAAAACAAAGGCAAGAGCCTTTTGGCATTCAGGAATCATATCTGTACAAAGCCCACAAATTATGAATATAGGCAGAATGATAGAGGCACACAACAACATTTGTGATGACACACAGGCAAATACTTCGTCAAAACAAAGCACAAACCCATGCACTTACTGTGTTTTTGTTTTTCCTTTTTTCCTTAAAACTAACAAGGGACAGAGAAACTCCCGGGAGTCTGAAGGAGATGGTGGGCACGGCTTAACACAGTGGATTTCTTGGCTGAGGATGACTGCTTTCTGCCAAAATAGCAGTGTATTTCAAGCTAAGCGACACAGCAGGAAGCATTTCATGTTTTGATCTCTCTTTTTTTGTAACCGGCTTGAAAAGCTGAAGCTGACATGTGTCATAAATAAATCGCTCATTTTAGGATGAATTGGAGCATAATTTTACCCTTGAAGAAAAGATTGCATCACTCTTTAGGAAAGTTTGAGAGACTTTCCTGTAATGTGTGACTACCTCTCTAGGTCCAGCACCAATATAATTCAGTGATTACAGCTGTTCTTATTAACAGCATTTTTGGATGTGGGGAAAACACTGGAACAGACTGGAAACTGATTTAGATTTAGATTTGTGTTTGGTTCATTTAAAAATAGTAATTGTGTAGATTTACCTGCCAGGTTAGATAAAAGCAATAAACAAGATGGGAGTCTTTGCTTTGATATCAGAAAAGTTCAAAGACACTAAAAATCCATGCAAAGCTTGTTGACCAGAGTGTTGTGTACCCTGCTTTAACTTCTGAGTGCAAGACAGGGAAAAAAAATTACACATTTTCATTTAAAAAAAAACAACTTTGTTATAAAGAGCTCTGCCATGAACTCTGCCATGAATAGTCCTTCTGATTTCTGAATTGTGTATTTTGAGAGTGGCCTAAGGTTTCTTTTGACTGGTCCTTTACAAGTCAGAGTGCTTCTAGCACCCTGTTGTGCAGTAGTAATAATAAAAGCTATTGACCCATAATGAACTGCTTTTGCTTATTATAGAGGTGCTAAATTGAAAAACAACCTTCCCCGTGGATAACTAATGTTGTCCTAGGCCACGTCAGAAAAGCCTGCACAAAATAGCTGAACTTGTCATATTCCAGGTGCGCATGTAATAAAGGAGGCATGGCATGTTTGGAGAGCCACTCTACACTGAGAATGTGAAGGAAAAAAAAGTAAAAAGAAAACTTTGCTGACATTGGCCTTTGCGAAAATCCCCAATGCTAATGGTAGAGGGGTTAATGCAAATGCTAACCCCTCCACCCCTTCCAAAACCCACCTATCATGACCCAGCTCATTTCTCCCATACTTCCAATTACAAATGCACAAATGAAGCAGAAAGCAGTCTCCAGTTCCACTGCCTGTTACCCATGCTGCCTCCCTTCCGTCTCTCTAATTCGACATCTTGCCCTCAGGAGAAGCCTAACAGATGGGAAAAAAAAACCTCTGCTAAAACTTATGAGAACTAAAGTCACAGTGTAATGCCCGGAGGGTCTCTGTCTCTCTACAAGCACTTCTCCTTCATTTGGTATGGACCCACGTCACAACACAACTGCTGTGTGGGTTCCAAGAACAGTTGTACTCTAAAGACAGTCATTAAGACTAACATAGGGGACATTTCTCCTCAAGCTACTTCTCTGCCATCTCAACACTTTACAACTGGATTATTAAACACCAGATTGCTTACAAATAAGAGCTTTTTTATATATAAATTGTGGGAGCCAAAATTAGGTTCCCATTTATTTTGTGTGGGAGGTTTGATACTGAGAAGTTGAATCTCTGAAAAAGGAACATGATTTTATGAATATCTTAGTCTGTTTGCCCTGCTTTTTCCTTTAATGACAGCTGCATTTAAGCTGCAAGGAATCCCAAGTTTTGTGGGAAATCAGATAAACCATCTTATACCAGCATGATCTAACAATGTTTCAAAGAGTTTCTTGTGATGTGAAGATATTAAAAAGGACTGGTTTTTATATAGTGCATTTCTTTTCGTACTGTGCAAAGTGCTTTTTAGATGACAGATAGCATTCATCTGTTCACACATATATTTGTACAGCATTGCATTGGTACATTGTATACCTTTGTATACTTCTTTTTTTTAACCTATCATACGTATGTTCATACGCCATCGAATGAATGAGGCAATTTGGGGTTCAGAATCTTGGCTACGTATACTTCAACATGCAAACTGGAGGTGCCACTGACGTTCCTCCTCTACCACCTGCAACACAATTGCATTTTAATTAGCTCTTTATTGAATGAAAGATACTGCAGATAGAAATGTTTTGGGACACAAACAATACTAACATACAATTAAAGAAAAACTATAAAAAGAAAAAAATGCAAATTAAACAGTTCAAATCACTGAAACAATTTAACACAATTTTAAAAAAATCTGTTATACATCTTATTTTAGGTTTCTATGACCGAAATACCCAATCAGCCTAAATGTGGTCAGATGTTTACATACACTCATCATGGTTGTGAATGTCATGGTAATTCAAAATATGTTTCTACTGTACTCACCTTACTTGGAGCACAAACATACAATTAAGTGCTGTAACTGTACAAAGCAGAGGGGGGAATAAACAGCCTAAATCACTTGAACAATTTTAACAAATGCACACACAAACTCTAGTTAGCATTTTACTTTAGGCTTTTTATAATTTAAATAACAAACCAACCTAAACATAAAGATGTGGTCAGAAGTTTACGTACTCTCGTCATGGGTGTGTGTCATGGTCCTGCGTCTGTCACCCAGCGTTTTTGTGTTTGGTATTTTGATTATGTGCTTTTTTAAATAGAGGTTAAGATTCTTTTCCTTGTTTTGGTTATTTTAGTTGTGATCGCTCTATTTATATTTGTATTCTTAGATCGTATTAGTTTTGTCATCAGGTTTGTAAACTTCAACTGTAGATGAACACTTCATTTATTACTCAGACAAACACTTTGGTGTTCTTTGAGTTATGAATCCATCTGTAAGATGAATTCTACTCCACAAAATAAAACTGGGGGTGAGCAATGTCACATAGCATGTCAAAAAAAATAAATAAAAATGGAGTGCCTCTTCATGGTCAGGGAGGAATTGATGTGTCCCGTTCCAATGGCCAAATACCCCAAGGCTTGAATATTTCTCCTCTATGTTTCACTGTGAGTTTAATACACTGCTGTATTAGAGGCTTTATCCTGCCACCCATTGTGAAACGCTGCCTTTGTCCTTGTTTATTATCCTGGAAACTGGGCTACTATTTGTCCTCCGTGGAAACTACACCTTCTACACACTTTTGCTAATTTGAGTCGAGCTTTCTTTAGTAAACATTTTTAGTAAATCTATTTGCTTTTTTGTTGTTGTTGTTTTGTTTTTGTTTGTTTTTTTGCCTTTTTTAGTAAACAAAGCTTAATGTGTCAATCTTCTCATGGATCTGGTATTCCTCGTCATGCTTTTGATTGACCTGGTTTTTGCAAAAACATAAACTTTCTGATTTATGTGACCATATGACTTTTCTACCCTGCTGTTAATTGGAAAGATCACAGTTGTTTTCTTACAATGTGCAGCTGAATCCTACAAAAAGTTCTTGGAAATCCCAAAGTTACAATGATGATGTCTTTGATCCAGAACCATGAGGCCCACATTCAAGAAACTATATCTGTACAGAGACTTCTTAAATAATTACCTGAATGAATCAATCAAATGAATAAATCAAAGGAGATGAGTTACATAAACATACTAAGCCAGGTTTTAGTGCCTACCAAACTGTCACTTCCAATTTCTTGTGCAACCCTGGGCACATTTTGTAGGTGGATGATTTCTGAAAAGACACAATAAACAGACAAAATGGAAAAAAAAGAAAGAAAGAAAAAAAATCTTTGTACTACTTCATAATCGTTCCTGTTGTGGAAATCATTTATCTGCAGTTAAAGTGTTTCAACTCTTGATATTGATGATTTGGCCCATACCTCCCTGCATATTACTTACAATTATTTTCAAGCTGCACACCATGCTGAAGATCTACGAACAGATTTTCACTGATGTTCAACGTGCAGTTCTACATCAAATGTGTGCAATTTGGAACAAGAATTTGTACAATTTTCCAATCCACAGCATTTCCCGTCTTTATCTTTGACTGTAAACAACTCTTTTATCTGAAATGACAATGCCATATCCGATTGTTGCTCTGCATATTTCAGCTTTGGAGTATGTGATGAAGTGACTTGTTTCCTTCTGATCATTTTTCCATGTAGACCCTGTTTGTGCAGTAAGTCTGCATTGGTGACTGGTGCCCCACTAGAATGCACAGCAGATGTGCTGGGCGGGAGCACGGAGCGACAGATGTTTTAAATATTTTCTCTCTCCTCTTTTCATTGTGAATCTTTATCTCTTCAGTGCCATTTCTCAATGACAGAAGCACAAATGGTACCAAAACCTGTGTCATTTTGCTTTTGTTAATTGAAAAAAAAGAAAGAAAAAAAAAGAAGAAGAACAAATGAACAAATAAAGGTTTTTTGGGGGGGAAGGGTTCCAGGCTAGTTTTGGTCAGCAGCATCAAAATCTGTGTTAGTCTGATCAATTCTATATCGGTCTTATTTAAAAGACATTAGATGTTATATATGCTCCTTCTTGGGAATTATTATTCAAGAACGGTACACTGACCACCACAGTGTGCAGTACATCTCCCATTCATTAACTGGATCAACTGAGTTATCAAATACAGTGTACACTTGTCATTAAGAAATGCATTTTCCTAGGTACTGTGACGGCCAGTGGGCTGGCCTTGTGTTTTGCTTTTTCTGTTACCTGTTTCTTGCAGGTAGGTGGAGCTGACCCAATTATAGATGCAGCACACCTGAGAAGGCCAGTCCCAGTGTATATAAAGACACCTAGACTGAACCAGCTGTTTCGCTCTGGCTCTCACTCTCTCTGTCTGTCACCCATCTTGTTCATTTGGAAGTTTCAGTTATTAAGATTTGAAAAAGCTAATTTTTACTCTTGGGCCATATATCAAAAAAGAACAGTTCAGCCTTTTGGTAACCCTTCCTAACACCTCAATTAACAAGTTACACATGAACTCAGAACTCTGCTGCTAGACTTTTGAGCTGAAATAAAGAGAGACCACATCTGGGTGTTTTAGAAACATTTTAGAATAAGCTTTGTTTTTGTTGGTTTGCAATTATTCAAATTGCTTAAACCTTTAACTCAAGCAGAAGGTCCTGAAATATCAAGATCCTCTCTTATGATAATATTGAAGATGCAGCTAGCCTGTGTCTATGTCTGCCTACCAGCAGATATCAAACAGACCACGAGCATTTTTTGTGCCCTGACTATAAATCATTTATTGAATTGATTTGTAATGAATGGGTCAATTTTTCAAGTCTTTTTAAATTTATTTGTTGATTAAAATTTCAATGCTTGATTTAGTGTACTGTCTGATTTTAGATTATTTTATTTATTAGTCTTCGTGTTAATGTAAACCAATTTGTAATACATGAACTTTGCTCTTAAGATATTTTTTACTGCCTATACTGTCTATAGTAGTGTATGTTTCAGACATAACATTGTTTTTATGCAAAACATAAAAAAAAATCCCAAAGTTGATTACTTTAAGATTAGGCAAATTGAACAATGTTTGCTTAACAAATTTTAAGGTAATTTGTCACCTAATATTGCATCTGGAGCCACAACTTTGTTCCAATGTGACCTGGATGAAAAAAAAAGACCCCATGAGTTCATGTTTTTTCTTGGAAGATTAAAGAAAGAAAAAATCTATGACTAAATGCTGTGACATCTGCTTTCCTCAGTTGAAATGTGGTAAACGTAGCCACAGCACAACCCAGTCTCACGGCAAAATGTGTAATTGTCCACTGTGTCCATGTCATGCTTTGCCCCTTCAAATGGACACGCATGCTGAAGTTGCGTTACCAGCAGGGGGAGATAATATATTTAAATCCAAGAAATCAGTGGCGGCGGGGCGGGGGGCTATAAAGTACATTTCAGGGTTCTTAATTGTCAGAAACACTCTTATGGATTTACATAGAAATGTGTTAATAATGTCTTTCCCGTGATTTTTTTTTATGTTGGCTTGAAATAAAACCAACATCTCCCTCTGCTGTTACTGCAGATTACTGCAACTTCTGCATGTGTTTTGGACTGGTGTGTCTATTACACGTTAACACATATAGCAATGTCCTTTCCATTCATCCTGCTATCTCAGCCAAGAGTGGATAGCTAATACTGTAGGTGTTAATCAATGCTCATTGAATCAAAATGAGAACACCTATCGTGCTGTTTCTCTGAAGGCAATAGCAACACATAAAAATACCTATGAATGGAAACCTGCCATGTGGTTGGTTCATGTCACTGTACACGCTTCTGAGAAAAGGCAGATGCTAAAAAACTGAAGTTGTGGGTGTTTTTTTTGACACATTATTATAAATACATGAAGCTGAAATCTAAGGAATCACTGCTTTCACTCTAATAACCCTCAACACGTGAGACACTTCTTGCTAAGTAGGTGCACAGAAGTCCTTCTTACATTAAAAAAAGAACACTTAGTTGTACTTTATGACAGACCAGTTTAACATAAACACTATAATAATACATTATGTACATTAACATGTAAAAAATGTCTTCCTATATTATATTCTAATATTTCAGGTACAGTGGAACCCCGACTTAGAAAATTAATTTGTTCCCGAGGGTCTCCTGATGGAGGTAGAATCTATCAACAAAATCAATATCTGTCTCTTTCTAATTTCATAATTAGAGTTAAGGTAATGACGGCAGTCATGGATAAAGTCCTTGTTTTGTTATGCTGTGTTAACATCATTTGAATGGAGGTCTTTGTTCCTTGAAGGTCGGCATATGTTAGTTTAGGTTGTAGGCAAAAAAAGGGAAAAAAAGGATTATTGTTTCTCTTGAGTGCACTCTTGATAGTCTTGTACCAATGCCTTACGCACACTAGATAGAAGCAACAGCAATAGAATTTCAAGAATAGATTTAACAAAAGAAGATATGAGTCAGGGACACACTTCTAAGTCATCCTAACCTGAAGACAAATCTGGCCAGAAGAGAAGAAAGAATACAGTTCACTTTTCATTTTTCTGTTGTAAGATATAATGAAATGCACTTTCTGAGCAGATGCTGTGGGGATGTGAATGTATGTTTTCTTAATGTAAAAAGATCAACTCTTAGCTCTGCAAAAATTAAATCTAATTATATTAGAAATGCAATTTTCTTGCAACACTAAATGTAAAAATTATGCATAATGTGTGGAGTAAGAGGTAAAAGTAAAAAAACAAAAGAAAAACATCTGGTACAGTGAATCAAACTGCTACATTGTCTGTGATAATTTGAATGGCTCACTACACATAAATAAACCATCCATCCAACCCTCCACCCATTCTTCCAGCCATCCATTCTGATTTCAGGTTGCCAAGTCTAAGTAGTGACACCCACCCTGGCCACCTCCTCCAGCTCATCTGAGGGCACACCAAAGCATTCCCAAGCCAGCAGAGAGGCATAACTCCTCTAGCATGTCCTGGGCCTCCCCCAGGACCTTGTCCCCATGGGACATTCCTGAAATACCTCACCTAAGGAGGCGTCCTTTCGATGTGGAGGAGTAGCAGCTGTACTCTGAGTCCGTCCCGAATGACTGAGCTCCTCACCTCATCTCCAACAGACAGCCCAGCCACCCTTTGGGCATAGCTCATTTCCCTTCACTTGAATTTGAGATCTCATTCTTTCGGTCACCACCCAGAGCTTGAGGCTCATAGATCAACCCCCACTATACCAACCATAATGGTTGCTTAGCTTGCTGCCGCAACATCGTCTCATAGTCACTATTTATATACAGTGGAACCCCGACTTACGAATACCCCATTTAACGGAAAATTCAAGTTACGAAGGCACTTAACGGCAATATTTCTGCCCGTGTTACGGCAAAATGCCCGAGTAACGAAATCCGCTGGCTCTGATTGGCTGATCCCAGAATGCCTACAATGCCCACAATTCCTTCCGAATTATGTGACAACCGCCTTGGCTTTTGTACTTGCGCTTCGCTGTTCCACTTGAACGACGTATTGTTGTTGCAGTTAGCAATTAGCCTATAGCCTATTGTTCACTCAAAAGGCGCGATGGGTGCTTCAACTTACAAAAATTTTCAACTTACGAAAGACCCTCGGGAACAAATTAATTTCGTAAGTCGGGGTTCCACTGTATAATTAAGGAGCAGGAAGCAGCTGCAGTATTCTGAATGATAGGAGTCAACACTCAGAAAGTACCGGGACAGAAGTATTAATATAAGAGTAGAAGAAGTTACAACTGGAAGCCTGGCTTAGCCTGTTGGTAACTGTCAGCTGATTCCAGAGTCCCACAACCAACAAACCTCAAACTGACTCATTTTTCAGCGTGATGACACAAAATTTTGGGTTAGAGCCACAATAGACACTAAGGAAGAAATACGATACATAAAGACATATATACATACATTTGCTATGATCATTATAGTAAGATTAACAAGGCACAAATCATCTACTGTGTCTAGAGAACATTCTTAAAGAGTCATTTTATTTTCATTGAAGGCCTCTTTAAAGGGTCTGCCATAATATGGGTAAAAAGACTACCAATAAAAGGCTACCCAAAACTGCAAAGTGTACAAATGCTATGTCTTCCATGTTCTTAATCTTCTGTTAGAGTAGAGAAAGAGTGAGTTCGCTCCAGTCCTCTGTACCTGAAGAAAATACACACCCTCACACACACACACAAAAGAAGCTGAGCCAACACATCTTGAAGTGGGTGACAGCGAGCTAGGCTCAAGGCTTTGCTTTGACTGCCATTAGCAAAAACCTGTACACTTATTCATGGACTAATGATATGCTGCAAGATATATCTCCATATTCTTGGTTTCAGCAGAGTGAGCTGAGCAGAAATTTTTTTGAATACATTTCATATTTTCACCAAAGTTAATAGTTCATTGTCAACGTAGGTGTCATGGCTTTTTTGTTGGATTTTGTTGGTTCCTCCGCCACTGCCTCGTTTGAGTTTTGGACGAAATGCATTCTGGGATATTGCATTTCGTCATTTCAAGCTGATTAGAGACCAAAACAGCCAATCAGATTTTTTGCATCCAAGTCTGTGATTGGCTGGTTTTGTGGCACAAATATAACAGTGTAGAGAAAGAGTTGAGCGCGCACGGGCAGAAATGTTGAGAGCGCGAGCAACACATTGCGAGTGAGCGCAATTACAAAAACTGAGCGAGAGGGGCTGCTGTTGTGTGTGTGTGTGAATAATAGCAAACACTGAAATACATTTTTTGCACACAGCAATGAATTTTGTTCACTCAAATTTAGCTTTTCTTTGCTCAAAATAAATTTCTTCTCAAAATGCAACACTTGCACCTGCAATTTTTTTTATGTGCGCTCAGAATAGTGGCACAAAAATAATGCCATACAATCTGTGTAGTTGAAGGGCTGGTGCAGAGCTGCAGTTGAGCTATAAATCCGTCTGAGGGAAGCACACAATAATCTCATAGTGATTTCATTGCTTTCCCCACAAAGTGGACATGGTCATATGCAAATGAAACAAGCATTACATAAATGTTTCTATAATTGAAAGCGTTTCCCTTAGAAAAAACAATTTTACAGTTTCCCAACAACACAGTGCCTGACAGCTTGCAATAATAAGCTTCAGGAGAATGTGGGAGCTGTTGTTTTAGCTTGTGCTGTCTGAGGGCATACTAATTTAATTTTAATGCATCCATCTGTGCATTAAATGGAAATAATGATGCAAACAAAGGACAAACAAATAAGGTGTGGACAATTGCAGACCTTATTATCACATGTTTATGTAAATGAGTTTGTGAAACTTTAAGACAGTGCACAAAAGCAGTAGAGCAATAGGATTTTGTATACTGAAATGTATAACCTGAGGTAGGAAAGAAAACAGAAACAAAGCATTTTCCCTACTCAGTAATTAGAAATCCTTGCTTTTCTATTCTATTTGATCCAATATGTAGTAAGCACTTTAGTTTGTGAAGTCCTGCAATTTATTCTGCGTACTTTAGAAACACAAAAACAAGGGATTTGTAAAAAGAAAAACACTTTGATAAAAAGCTTCTCAGTCTTGCATGTTTTAAAGGAAGCAAACAAGAGAACAAAGAGTACAGTAAATCACATCAAAAGTGACATAAATAACAGAGGAACAGTGACACCAAATTAAAAGTGAAAAAATGAAAAAGTTTTTATCGTAAAGAGGCTTTTTTGTAATATTCTGAATATTAAATCTGATAGCGATAAAAGTTTTTGTAAAGTCTGGGTCATTTAAAAACAGGAAATACCTATTTATCATCTTGTTTTTCAGATTTTTTTTTAGAGAACAATTAGAAGACAAGAGACAGCTATTGCTGAATAATTCTTTCCCACTGCTTTTGATTATATGTCAATAAACTGTACTATCATTCAAAAACCTGAAAAACAACTCCCTATAGTGTGTCAGAGGAGAAAGAACCCAAATGCATAATGCTGAAGATTTACTGCAAAAAAAGGGAACTTTATTACAAGACAAGACAAGAAATGGAGATAGAACAGAGTCATCCAAAAAAATGAAAGATTGAACTAAAACACAAAGAAACAAACTGGAGAAAAACACAGGGCATTAGCTAGAAAAACAGTTAGCTAAACCAAGGATCATAACCAGACCATGTGACAAGGACAAAGAGGGAAGTGATTACAAGCCAAGACAAATCTGGGAGCAGAGGGCAGGGGTAGACATTCAGCGTAGGGAAAGGGCAATCACAAAAGAAGGAAAGGCAACCAACATGACAGTAAAGAAATCTAACCTTTAAATAAGCAAAACACAACTAAAGGCATTTACACATACCAGACACATAAAATTTGCGCAAATCTTTTGTCCGTTAAAACGATTTTTCTAACTCACCTGTTCTTCATTCGGCTATTCACATCAACCACATGATTTTGTTGAAGGTTTTTCCATATTTACTTTTTCAGATCAAATTCTATTTATTAGATTTTCACATGCAAATAAGCAGATCTAACCAATGAGACCACTGGATTTGGCAAAAAGTGCACTTGTAGCTCAAAACACCCACTGAATATATGGAAATAGTAAAATTATACTATTTTACACACACAGTTAGACACTGCTCTGGGTCAGTCAGCTCTCGGAAACGATTTCTCCGCCTCCTCAGATATGGTCCCAACTCTGCCAACAAGAGCTCAAACTGCCCGACTCCCATCCTGTAATATGAGCGAAAGCAGTCGTGATACAGCTCCTGGATCAAACCATGACTTGAGAAATGGAAGAACCCAGAACTCTGTTTCCTCCATTTTTCTTTAGAAACATCATCGTTGTTTGATATTGACTTCAGTTTATCACCTTTTTTTGTGTGTACAAATTATATAAAAGCATGTAAAGGCGTGTAAAGGCCTCAACACGTAGAGACAAAATATAATAAAAGAGAGGATACAAACATGTAGCTGGCAGGGAAATGCTGAGGGAACCAAAAGAAGGAACAATTAAAATGGGAGCCAAAGGTCACACTTAAACATTGGAGCATTAACTTAATCCAAGCAGGGATGAAAACATCAAAACCTCAATAATAATTAAAAAATAAAAAAACAGGAGCATGAACAGAAAGAATATAGCAAGTACTGAAACTCAACAAAGATAAGGACTCGGAAGGCTCTGTGATTAAAATTGTCCATTAGACAGAAAACACTACATTTTCTTTTAAACAAAAGTCATCCGGGTGAACTTTCTTCTTTTTTTTTTTTATCAACATCTAATTTCCAGTGTTTTAATACGTAGCTGTAAACAGATACTGTTTTAAAAAATATATGATTACCATATTCATACTTTCAGCTTTCACAAATATCAAAAAGAAACAATGAAAATGGCATTGAACTCAGTAAATGCAAAATAGCTCCACATTCCGTATATGTCTTTATTTGTTTGGAAAAGGAATACTTAGACAAGATGTTATTGATGGTTTTACAATGACGGGTAAGTAAATTTGAAAAAATGAAATTGTAATGACAGTAAATTATTTACAATGGAAAGCAGTGTCCTCTATTTTTCAAGCTCAGTATGCCATTTCCACCCTGACAACAACATTTTGTTATTCACACAGTGATACACTCTGCTGTGCCTGGCAGGAAAAAATGAAAAACAAAAGAGAAAAAAAATTGTATTATGTCGAGGCAGGAGCATCATGCTCAAAGGGCCATAAACAAAACTGGATCCACCCATCATTGCTCAGATTTTTTTAAATCAACTGCTTGCTTGCCAAGCACAGCTGTTGCCAACGTTGCAACTTTTTCTCCAGATTTGGCAACTTTCTGGGAACCTTTTAGTGACTGAACATCAAACAAGGGCCAAGCAACAAATCTAGTGACAATTTCAGTAGGCATCAGCTACTTTCTCGCACCTACTCAGAGCTCTCCTGATCACATATCACGCCGGTTATGAAGCTGACTGAAACATGAAACATGAACTGCCTCTGCAAAATCAACTCTTACTGATCTTGAGGAATATTATGATGTGTTATCTCTGAGCTCTTTTCACTACCTGATTCCACAGAGAAATTACAGCTCAGTACACGGCAAACACAGTGTAAGTAATATACGACACTCTTCCCTTGATGACACTTGATTACACACTATAGTTCTGCCCTCTGAAAACAGGATTCAATCTAAACTCAATCTAAACACCTTTTAATAACAGCAAAATGTACCTTTTATCTCGAATCGATACTGTTTGCAGACTTATCTAGCAATGTAGACATTCGTTTTAATCTTCTATGTAATCCTTTGGGTAATTACCTTATGATAGAGCAAATACTAGAAATCAGCCCACTCCTACAGAGCAGTACTTGTGGTCTTTTTATTGCAGTGTAAAGGACAGCGCATAAATATTTTAAAAACTGATTTTATTTATATTTTATTCATATTGTCACCACTTATGGTTAACAAAATCATGTTGAAATGGCCTTACATGTGTCTTTTTAGGTGAATTCAACCCAGTTCTAAGCTCAATGCCTACACGCCAGAGCAGCTAGTAACCATCAGATCAGTGCTTCTGATTAATAATGCACACTTTATGGTATACGTATAGAAAAACAACAGTTTATCAAAATTTTCTGTTAAGCTTTATTATTACTAAATTGAATAAGTGAGTTATAACAAATACATCAAACAGTGGTTGATGCAGCAGTTAGCACTATCACCTCACAGCAAGAAGTTTCCTAGTTCCTAGTGCTGGGCAGCTGGAGCCTTTCTAGAGTTTGAATGTTCCCCATCTAAGGACTCTGGCTTCCTCCCACAGTATGAAGACATGCTTGCTAGATTAATCTAAGGTTAATCAAAACTGGCTATACTGTAAGTGTGAATGATTGTCTCCACATGTTATAGTCTTGTGATGAAGTGGCAACTTGTGTATACCCTGACTTTTGTATCATGATGGCTGGGATAGGCTCCAGCGCCTTCTGCAATCCTTAAATGCTTGAGCAGTTAAGAAAAAGGAGGGGAATCTCCTACATGATGTATCTTAATTTAGCAAACAATACTGTGTTTTGCATTAAACTGATACAGAACTTCAGGGATTAGGAAAAAAAATAGTACAATTTTACACTCTTTCCACTTTTCGCCAGGTGAGTAAACTGTGTTACATCAGTAGACTGAAAGAGCTGCATTTGAGCATGAAACCTTATCAGAACTGTCTTAGGATGATGTGATCCTCTGTTGAGCTCTAGAAATCCTTCTATCGCTTGCCCCTCCACAGATCGGTCAGTACTGCCAGAATCTGTTGGAGTTCAGGGACTCTTCAAAGTTTTCCTGCTGCCTGTTAATACAAAAAAGTAAATTAAATATGTGGTGACATTCAGTAGGACATTTTTTTTTTTTGCTTTTGCCAGCCTCGAGGCACTGAACAGAAGCTGTGAACACAACACTAATATAAACTTTTAAGCTGATATAACAAACCTATTGGCAAAATTTAAACATTGAGCAGATACTAAGCAAATTAACACCCATTTGGAGTGTTTTTGACCATCTGGCAAATATGAATCCAACATTCGTTCCCTTTTTAGCTTCAGTTTAGTCTGCAGTGAAGGACATCCCGTGGTCATTAGCTGCTAAATGTTCCGCTGTGCTCGTCAGCTAGTGCCATACCTAACCCATGCTGCTGTATACATTTTTATTTAAAAAACAGCTAGTGAGAATGGGGAGAAAAAGGTCTTAAAATACATTTTACTTGAATGCATCTGCTTGTGTTCAGAGGCATCCTAGTGTAAAATGTGTTTTGAGAGGGCAAAGTTTTTACAAACACAATCTGGAAATTGTGAAACATTTCAGACGCAAAGCCTGAAAAGTTTCACAAATGTAATCAGCACTTTGAATTTCTTTTTGCTTTTATTTTATAAGCACAAAGACTTAAACATGCCACCAACAGGTGGCAATTCCTCTGTCTACAACAGGGGTGTCAAAGTCAAATACACAGTGGGCCAAAATTCAAATCTGGAACAAAGTCGCGGGCTAACATTAATATTTATTGGAAAAAAAATCTTCCTCCAGATATGAGAATGAATCTTTTCTTATGGACTCAAACAAGTTTTGCTTAAAAAACTGAATATGGAACAAGCAAAGCTTAATACTAAACAATATATATATTAGCTGTATAATACCAGTAGGCCAGCTCTAATAATAATATGGTATGGCTTCGCGGGCCAAATGTAATTAGGCTGCGGGCCAAATTTGGCCCGCGGACCAGAGTTTGACACCTATGTTCTACAAATTATCCTATTGCTCATTTTCTCTCCTAACGCTATTTTTAACCATTCTTTAATCCACACTAATTTGTTCATTTTTTCAAACTTCAGTCCCACATAGAGACTTCTTTATGACTGACATACATTTCCACAGATCCGCATCTAGATTTTGAGATCTGTTTTGAAAAAGCCAGACTGGTAATGGCCAGAAGTTGTGCAGTCAGTGCACACTTTTAAGCCAATAAATATCTTTCCCTATCTTTAATCATTACATTACTGAAATGTAACAGTTACAAAAAATGTAACCAAGTCTGAGGGAATGAAGGGAATTTGAAATCAGAAGTTACAGTGGAAAAAAAAACAAGTTATCTATTCAATTTCTTTAAGTAATTACAACTTGAATTTTATTTTGAACCCACTAACATTGGGATTTAATTTCAAATTACATATAAAATAATAAATTAGAATTTTTATGTTGCAGCCATGGATTTAATCAAGTGGTGGTAAAAGGCCTGATGAATTACTTTTTAGAGTGCAGATGTTTTACGTAGCAGATCAAATAGTTCCGTTAGATTTGTTACTTCCTAAACAAGGAGAGGATCAATATAAATGTTGATTTCACCTCATTTCAGAACATGCCGCTAACCTTTTTAAATTATTCCCTTAACGTCAAACATAAATGGGCACACATGCAAAAAAGGTACAGCTGCTGGGGCATCTTAAAAAATAATCTTCAAAATAACATTTTGCTTTCCCTCATTTTCAGATTTAATTGGCAGTGGTGCTTTAAGGTAGCAGCTTGATAGGCAACCATTGGCATGGCATCTTTAGATTTGAAATACACTAATTAAGAAAATAACAAAATAACAGTAGTGTTGAGACATAACCAGTGGCGTGTCTAGAAATTTTTTGTTGGGGGGGCCAGGTAGGGGCACAGATTTGGAGAAGGGTGGCAGATGTAATTGGCAGATAATGTTTAAAAAAAAATTCTACCAACCGTTAACCATAATTCAATAACCCTATAAACCTAATAACCGAATGCGCTTTTAACTCTTATTAGAATGAGATTTTAACCACTACGGTGCAAAGCTTTTAGATACTGCGTTGATGAAGTAGAAGAGATACAATCAGTCAGTGTTTACTCAGCATTCAAGGACATCAATATTTGCATAGTATTTTTACTGACATGTAGTGCACATATGTTTTGGGCAAAAACATTTTTGAATATTAAAATACGAACATTTGTAACAAACAATTGACAAATTAGCCAATTCCAATGTAAAACTTTATCTGCCTGTTAAAAAAAGAAGATAATCTTCTCACAAACTGGTGTTTGATTTTGAAACAGGAAAAAAGTGGAGAAACAACTGAAAAGACTAACATTTGAATGAAACCTGAAAGCAAGTAAATACTTTCTCTGCTGCCTTATGGTAAACTTTGGTAATATTGATGTATAAAGAAACACAGGCTGATGATGAAATACAGTCAGCTGGCATGGTGACACTGCCAGTATTAACCTGCAGGACTGGACTGGGACAGAAAATTGGGCATTTTGACTACAGACCGGCCCACCAGGTATTAAAGCCATAAAGACTTTGAATGAAAACAAATGCTGTTGTGACAGTGATGTACAGTCTTGTTGGTATATGTATGATTTCTATACATTTTACGTCAGATAAAAACTTTGGTTGTAAGATTTAGATAATTATTTTTTAAAAGCTAGATATCTTAAATGAGAATAAGAAAGAAAAGTATTTCTTTGTGCCCCCCTTTCCCTGTTAATGCCCTACCTGGCCCCCTGGCAACACTTTCCTAGATCCACCCCTGCACAGTTACCAGCTGTCAGCTACTTAGAAAAGGATCCTGGTGTTATTTGTCTCTCAGAAACAGTTCATAACTTCCCTTCAACTCATTCATGTCACCTAAAAGGTAAACCTGTTTCTCCATCATCTGCTCAGCTCTGATGATTCAGTAAGGACATCTCCTAGTTTCATCTTCACGTTTCCCTCTCATCACACATCCAAACCAACATCATGACCAGCAGCTTTACAGCTGTGGCTCCAGCAAACATCAGCTGATATTAGAAATTAATATTAAATAAATTCTAACAACAGCTGATCAAGCTTAAACGTGCTGCTGTTGTTTAGCACGACATCTGCTGGTTTCCTCTTTCTGGCCCAAAGTGGGCGATAAATAAACAAGAGAGAAAAGCTGATCAGCTGATCATTGATCAGTTTCATGATTGAAGTAGCAACAGGAGAGGGAGGGGGAGAGAATGAGAGAAGAAGAGGCAGCTGTGCAGCGTAATGACAGAATAACTCCAGCTTTGTGTCTTTTTTCCATTCTAGCTAAAGTTCGGGAAAAACTGCGTCTCTTCTCAGCTCAATACGAAACGTGTAATATTTTCTCTGAATGAGGGACCATTCCATTTTTTTTAAGGAGCCGTTGGCAACTCTACTAACTAACCTTATGAATAAAATAAAGTTCACTATCAGTAACATCATAGCACCCACCCAGCTGTATATAAACTCTGTCAAGCTGGCTAGAATGCAGTACGAGTTATTGCAACTGAGGGTAAAAAGTCAGCACAACAAAAATAAACTCCACCTAAACTTGGTTTATATCTGACCCAGATAGACTGCAGGTCATAACTTCTTACCTGAAGTTCAGTTCACCTGACACTCGGACTGGTGGCCGCCTCGGGGCTCTCCTGCCTCCCCTTCCCTCATCCACCTGCTGGCCTCTGTGGAAGCTCCGTCATAGCCACCACCAAAAAACTGAGTTATTTTTACACATCGACCTGCATCTGGCCAATCCACCACCTCTCATTGTTCATGCCGTTACAAAAAAAAAAAGAAAAAAAAATAAGTCACCGGGCATATGCCCGGTATGCCCGATGGCCAGTCCAGCTATGTTAACCTGCAACCAAATTTGCAGCTCCATACAGCAATGTTACGACTTAGATTATATCTTATAACTCATAACTCTTATGTTAGCTGCCCTCAGTAGCATACTGTCTGAAATATTCGACGGCTGCAATAATTCTTTAAGTGTTATTTTTTCTTTGGTATTCTAATTTCACCGAAGTTTACTAAACTCAACAAACTTAATATTACTTACCGGGACATTTATTCTGTCCTCATTTTCTTTCACCGAAAAATTGTTTCCTGCAGTGCCGTCTTTCGTGCTTGGCTCTCCTACCTTTGCTAACGTGATGCACATAGCGCAGAAGCCGATGCTGCATTCATTTACACTCGGATATCTGAGCTTCACCGTGAAAACATAATCGGACATTTGATATTTGATTGAATTTTATTGTTTTGCCTTTGGGGTGGCACCTGGGGTGGCCAGTCTGGTTGGGGGGGTGGCCTGTGCCCCCCCAGGCCACCCCGCTGGACACGCCACTGGACATAACATCTGCACAGCAAATATCTATCTATTGTAGATACAACACAATCATAGGTATAAATTACATTTCTCTTTGATATGCACACCAGAAGAGAGAGCCCTTGTTAACAAATGAGGGTTGAGTGTCTTGCTCAAAGACACTTTAACAAGGATCTATAGGCAGATTGATTATTGTGTGGATCACACCTGTGACTTGGAAGGAAACAGCTTCTCAACACTAATTGTTTTGGCTACAAGGTAAATTGAGTCTTACGATAACGCTTCTATTACTGCTAGTTTCCTGCATAATTAACACTATTGACCCCTACAGTGGAGCTAATTCAAATTCATCTTGCCCTCATTTGTTTTGATGAACACTTTCCTAATGCTGGCTGCTGTGTGGATGATGTAACTGCTAGGGAGAGGTGTGATAAAGACGGAAAATTATAGCTGCCAGCATACATTGGATGTCAGCTTGTACATCAAAGTTTGCTTCTCTGCAGTACATAGGCACACACTGCCTGTCAATATACAAGCCTACAGGCGGTGTAAAGTCACTGTATACAGTTCATGTAATGACTGGGGAAGATAGTAACATCGGGGACCAAGCCTGGAGAGCAAAATAACTTGGACTTACACAAAAGGATACAAAATATAATTTACACTTTGTTGTTGTGACCTTCCATCTCCAGGGTATATATAGTATTGGTAGCAAGGAAAAAAGAGAGGCAGAAACAGTTTCTAGTTATATAACACTGACTGCACTATAGCTGCAGAACTGTACTGGAAATCGTTGTCCTGGTTCATTTTTGAATTAACTTTAACTATAGTATCAACATAACCTATGAAAAATAATCAGTTTGTTGCAAAAGTCTTGGAAATTTAAATCCTGGAACTAAATTGAATTTAAAATGGTTTTTTTTTTCTTTTATAAAGCAGTAACATAAAACCATTCAGATCTCCTAATTTTATAGGACTCCCTATAAAAGCATTTTCAAAGTAAGGCAAACCAGGATGTTTTATGGGTAATGCAAAGGCTAATACACCTACTGTTATCTTCTGCTGAAAGCTTTTCTCGCTAAGATTTCCTTGGACTGCAATGTGCTTGGTCTGCATTTTTCTTGATTTAGGCCCAGCTTATCTTAAGCTTATAGAGATGTCAGCAAAACCCCCCTTTAATAGCGCAAGGCTCTTAATTCATTACCAAATGTAAACTTCCCTGCAGAGGAGTGCAGGATGGGCTGGGGGAAAATTAGATTCTACTCAACTAATTACTCCGTAAATTCAAGACCCCTTGAGAGAATAAAAGAATCAAAACACCAAGATATTTTTGTCTCCATTTAATAAAATCTATGTACCCAAAGGTAATTTTCACCATGTTTTATTAGTTGCTGGTTTTGTTCAATATAGTGACAAATTGGTTCTTTTGTTAAAATAATAACAAAAATATTAACCATCCACGTATAACAGCATTGCTTCTGCATTAAACCTGGTCAAAAACCAGCTACGTCAGACAGAAGAAGAGGTTAGTGTGGATAACATTATTCAAGTAGCATTATGAATATGCCTCCAGACATGAGCTATCAAAATATGTTTATTGCTCAAGGGTTTTCTGCTTAATGATGCTGCCAGGGTCACAAAGGGGAAATATCAAGCTACCTGTCTGCAATGACTGTGATGATTAAAACCTTTGATGCAGAGCTGTCACCCTGTCTGGCTAAAGGCTGATGTAGGCGAGGGCATAAATCCCTGCAAACTGGTCATTAAACAGCAGACATCACAGAGCAGAGGATAAGCCAGACCAAGTGCTCCTCTTCTCTGTGGCTCCCGTCCACACTCTTACCTTGTTGGAAGAGACAGATTTCAAGGTCAGCCAGTGACCTCTCAAATGTCCAAGCTGTCATGCTGCCCACTTCACACACACACAAACACAAACACACACACACACACACACACACACACACACACACACACACACACACACACACACACACAGAAACCACCTAAGGACACATTTTGGTCTGTGTCACTGTTTGTTTAAAGGCAGGCTTTTGGGTGGCCTTTAAAGACTGCATGAAATAGAGTTTTTGACCTCCTGAAGTTAGAAAATGTTATAAGGGAAACTCCACTGAAGAATCTATATGTAAGTATCAAACACTCACCCTTATAGGCTTAAAAACTGGCTCTAAAAAGGTCAGACTGAATTCACACTTGGGTAGAGAAAGGACTGTTTGATTCCTGGGGCATGAGTTGTGGTGCACTATTTCTTGATAGTGTCACAAGTAATATGGTAATATGTTCAATATTACCTGTGATAATGCTTTAGGGATTGCATGGTTTTTCTGTTGGTCTGGCCACTTAACTTGCATGGGACTGATAGAAATTGGCAGGTATCATATTATTTACGATGGCACTTTTATAAGAAGAGCTTATATACCCTGACTTTTTAACCTTGATGGATCATTTGCCTCAATTCTAAATGCAGAATAAAGAAAAAAGATTTTCTTTTTAATTCCATGGGGTTCCATATATAATTATTATTGCTGTTCATGTAGCAATTAAATATGATAAAAATTAAACATGTTTAACAGAGTTACACTCTTCAAAAACAAAACAAAACAACAACACACACACACGATATGAGCATGAGTGAATGTTATCACCTCACTCTGCTCATCTGTAGGTTAGAATTACCGCAGGGACCCTGTGGTAATTCTGTAGTATATTTTTGGACTGCTTGCTGTGGGTGGCACGAGGAGCTTTTGCACACTGCATTTTTTAAAATATATAACATACCAGGAAGGCTAAAAAATGAGTACAGCTGTTATAATAATAATGACAAGAAGAAGAAGGTAGAAAAAAGGGGTGTAGAAAAATAATTTCAAATGTATAAAGCAATTTAAAAAGATGAGTTTACAAAGAAAGAAACAAAATAAAGAAAAACTGGAAGTTAAAAAAAGGAAAACTTATTTTAAGCAATAATGAGAATAATAACAATTAAAAGATAAAAGTGGGGGAGAGAAATAATAAACAAGACAATTGAATGATCATAACCAGACAATAAAAGGCTATAAAAAATACATAAAAATTGACATCAAATATATTGACACCACATTATTGTAAAATCTCTGAATCAAGGGATTTCTGAAGGGAGAAATACACTCATCTTTCATCTGAATCTTGAGCTTTGGAGCTGCTGTGACCATTAGCGTACCACCTGAGTATCCAAGGCTGCATAATGGCAAATGTGGGATCACCATTTCTTGTTTGGGGGGCATTACCAGACGCGCTTTTAAAGTGATCAGTAGAATCTAAACATCAATACTAAACCACACAGTGAGTCAATGGAAGGAAGCCAGAATCTGGCTTGATGTAATGCCATCTGCAGTAAGTTATAGCATGACGAAGGATTCCTAATGGATCATCATTGTCAAATCTGTTCAGCTGAAGTCAGTGTATGTTTTCATCAGTGCTCATTTACTGTGGCACAGGTGGTAGAGTGGGTTGTACACTTGTCACAAGGTTGATGAGTCAGTATTTTGCTCCTCCTCTCCAAGTGTCTGTGGGTTAGACTGAACCCAAAGTTGTTCCAGATGGCATTCGAGCACCTTACATGGCAGCAGTACCGTTAAGGGCAGGCTATGGTGCAGAACCTAGAAAATCTGTTGTCTGAATAATCAAAAGAGCTCAACTTATGCTCAACTTCACTTGCCTGCAGCTTTGAGTGTCCTTTGCAAGATATTTAGCCCCAAATGTCCACCAATGCATGCATCAGCATATGTATACGTTGGATAACTATGGCTTGAATAGAGGAACGTGGCTTTTAGGAAAAAACACAGCAAGAGGTAAAAAATCTAAAACATATTATGTCCATGTTTACTAATGGCTTTGCATGTTAACAGGTTCTGCACGTGGATACAATGGATCCTTGAGCTTTTCTAGATATTGCATTACAGTTGAATGAGACCACATTTCATCTCTACTTCCTAGTAGAAGGTTCCAGTGATGTCTGATTATGCAGATGTGAAAATATTACTGGCAACAGCCTGGCAAATACAGAGCTAGTGAGTGATCATCTCCTGTCTCACTTCCTGTAAACTGTACTTAAGCAGCATCCTGGCTGTATCACAAAGTATGTTCAGTAGTGAGGAGACAGCTGACTAGAGCACTCTTTTGATGTGTTTCAATGGAAGAACATTCTGATTCTCCCATTTTCACCAAGTTAATATGTGGAAAAAAAAGGTTAGAACTACTCGTTATTTTCCAAAAGTATGACTTTCAGGAAGTATTCTGCAGTCCATTACTTTATTGGTCATACTTGGTACACCCAGTAACTATATAAATGAAATGCAGTTTACTGTATCATGCAGTTTTCCTTTGGGGTCAGTGAAATTGTTAATCAGTCTTTGTTCAGTCAAAAAGAATTCTTTCAGGCTTAAATTAAACAAAAAGAGGTATTAATGAGAATATAATTGGGCTTTTAAATAATTGACATTTTTGGCCTTGATGTAACGCATTGTCCTAGAAGCACTGTTTAGATGAGAGGGAGGTTATTTCAGCCTCCACCTGAAATAACACAAAGTGAGAGTTTAATCATGCAGTGGAACTATAAGTAACCTTGATACAATTAGCATGCACAACCATTAGGATTGGGCTTCTCCCCCTTGAATAATAAAGACCCCAGTGCTTTACCGTGGCAGCTTGAGGAATATTTTTAATTGCTTTCCTTGTGGAAATATTTCTAAAAGACTGATGACAGTGAAGAATATACAGTACATGGATGACAAAATACATTATAAATCATGTGTGGTGACAGTGAAGACTGTATGGCTCTGTCTACTTGGAAAGCAGGGAAGTCAGGAGTCTGTAAAAGTTTAAAGTTATTTAATTCAAAAGTATTTGACGTTTATATGTAAGTACCTCCCATAGAAATGATTGGGGTTTTTTTTCATACTTTTAAACATAAAAATTACTTATTTGCAGTGTTGGGAAGGTTACTTTTAAAATGTATTCCATTACAGATTACAGAATACATGCCCCAAAATGTATTCTGTAACGTATTCCGTTACGTTACTCAATGACAGTAACGTATTCTGAGTACTTTGGATTACTTAATATATTATCATGCTTTTTACAACAACGTGAATGTACTATTGCTGTGTGATTTATTACTATTACTGAAGGTCCGCGACTCCGAACTGTAGTAAAGGGACCTCTGACTAATACGGCGGGGTCCCTGTCGGCTCGTAGCCGAAAAATAGCTTTACTTTGTTGTGTGGGTCAACTTTTCTTGACAGAGAGAGGCGTTGAAAGACTGCTCCAACGGAACTTATTGTTTTCGGAGGAAAACACGAACACGGTGTACAGTTGAGTCTTAATAGCTTACTTACAACTGGGCTCGTCAGGCACTCTTCTTGGCTGCAGTGGTTATTATTATATTTAGATGCTTCCAGCTCCCGTTTTTCCTCGATGACAACTCGTACCTTTCCACTCCCCTTTTTCTCCCTCCTCGCGCTCACAGACACATAACGTGTATGGCAGTCCATTCTCCCTGCAACACGGACTACACTGCCCATGATGCTACATTCTTTAGAGCTATGCTTGTAGCATTCTGCCTGTTAGCTTAGCACAACAACAACAACAACGAAAAGGCCTCTCTCACCCAGGAAGCACACAGTCGCAGAGAGAGAGAGAGAGCATCGCCCTGTAACCATGGCAACCGTAACGCTGCCGCCTGGAACAACAGACCGTAGCTCTCAAACAAAACCCAAACAGTCCTGACCCGCGACAAAATGAAACAGGAAAGTACCGCAGTGTAATCCATTTATTTCAACAAAGTAACTGTATTCTGAATACCACCTTTTTAAACGGTAACTGTAACGGAATACAGTTACTCATATTTTGTATTTTAAATACGTAACGGCGGTACATATATTCCGTTACTCCCCAACACTGGTTATTTGACACAATGATTAATCAGTAAATGTATTCTTCTTCTGTGAAAAAGCAAGTACAATATTGGCATCAGAAGCTAGTGTTTACCCATCAACAAATAAAATCTTGTTTTACTTTTGCATGCAGGTTTCATTTGCATCAGTTAAAATTCAATTTCTGAGCTTAACTTTTTATGTTTATTTTTTTTATCTGAGCCATCATTGGTGGTTGTGTTCATGTGCTTTTATGATCACAGTGCTATAGAAAGGGCCACTTGTGAACTACATGTTGATTGGCCAATACTGTTTGTGT